>NC_081438.1:38314864-38614864 GCF_949786415.1 Peromyscus eremicus | reverse complement strand
ATTTGCTCTCTTGACTGTGAGTGAGTCTCTGTCTCCCTCTGAACACTGGTCTGTTGAGCAGTGCCCACCAGCCCTGATGCCCCATGTCAGATTAACGGCCACAGGGTTAGGGTTAAAGTCAAGGTAGTTCATTCATTCTCACTAAATTAGAGAGTTTTTTAAACTATTTTTTAAAAATTGTTTTAGAATTGTCAGCAGAATGACTCATCTCATTATGACAATCATGTGGCTGTCAGTCTTTTTAGAAGCAAATTAAAGGACTTCCAGCTTTCATGATTCAGACAGGTGGTGTGGAGTACAATGGCCCTTGGTTGGCCAGTGCCACCTGGGACTTGGTTAGACTGGGTACTAGTGCCCCACAGTCCAGTGCTGCTGGGTTCCTGGTTGATCCACATGCTAGCGCTCCACAGTCCAGTGCTGCTGGGTTCCTGGTTGATCCACATGCTAGCGCCCCACAGTCCTCCTTCCAGACCGCAGGTTTTCTTTGTGGTCTGTGTTAAGGAGATGGCACCCGCATTGGCAGGTGTTTCCAGTGTTTGCATGCCTGCTCTGAAGGTGGGCTTCCTCAGTAATCTGTGAAGGAGCCTTAGACCTACAGCTACGGATCAAAGGCAGAGACACTTGTGGGTTTCTAATAGAATCAAGAATATCTGACAACAGTATTTTAACTTGTTTACTTTGTTACCATGAGGGACAAAGCACAGGTATGGAGGACAGGAAAACTTCATGGAGTCAGTTCTCTTCTCCAGCTTTACCTGGGCTTCAGGATCGAACTCGGTACCTTTGCCTGCTGAGCCATCTCACCAGCTCAGAAAAAAGAATGGCCCAGGATGGGAACAAATGGAGCCCTTGTGATGTTCGAGCTGGGGGAGGGGAAAGTAGTGAGGATGCAGACAGGTGGATGGCCTTCCGCATCTGTGGGGCCTGGGGCGGGCAGCCAAAGTAGGAGGTCTGGGCCTGCTCATTCTTCGTCTCTCCCCACCCCCTTTAAGACCTGGTCTCACTGTGTTGTGCAGCTTGGCCTTGCACTGTTGGGCTCCAGCAACTCTCCCGCCTCAGTCCCTTGAGTAGTCAGACTACAGGTCCACACACTGCACCTGGATCTGTCATTCTGTGAGATTCTGTGGTTCGGTCAGTTTCTAGTCCTTGGGTCTCTTTAAACATTGTTGAATCCCATTTTGAGTTGTAGCCTTGTTAATCAGGAGAGGCACAGTGACAGCTCCACTGGAGAGGATGATGGTCCGCTGACACTGTGACATTCAGTGGGGTCCAGAGAGAGTGGGGCATCACCCAGAGCACTCACCTCCATTCTCGTCCCCTCACGTACTTGTGTGGCTAGGAGTGCACCCCAGGGCCTACGGCATGCTGGGCAGGCCCTTTGGCTCTGAGTCAGCAGTCCAGCTCCAGCCTGACACTCGTCTACAGTGCAGACTTGCCACCAGTGTGACTTCGGAGGTCCAGGAACAGGTGAAATCCTATCTTCTGGACGTCGCCCAGTGTGTAGGAGAGTCTTCCATGGAGGAAGGCATGCCAGTTTCTGGCTTCTCCTTCACCTGCTGCTGCCGGCAGCCATGCCTGCTGTTTGCTGGAGTCGGGAGCAGAAGAGAAGTGCCAGCCCCGCCTGCTAGAAGGCAGCTTCTAGTGCACTGCCGGCTGTCTGGAGTGTCCCTGCTGCTGTGAACTGTGGTGACATCATCGCCAACCAGCAGTCAGGAGGTCACACAGCATGACTGGAAAAGCAGGGGCACACTTTATAGAAAGCTGTGCTTTCTCTCAGATAAGACGGCATGGCTAGGAGAGTCCCCCGGAACTACTGTACACTTCCCTGTGGGAGGGAATGTCTCCTTGTGGAGGAGCCACAGCCTGAAGCCATTCAGAACCCGGCAGCCTTTAAGTGCTTTCAGCCCTGGCTGGTGATTTTACAGAAGGATGTGTGTGTAACAGATTGTCTCTTCCTTTTCACACAGCATTAAAACTTCCTTTTGGCAAAACAACAGTGATGCATTTGGTGGCCAGAGAGACCCTGCCAGAGCCCAACTCACAAGGTAAGCCTTTCCCTGGCAGGCGCCTCATCTGAGCCGTCAAGACAGGCATTCATGGCTGCCTCCATGTAGACACTTTCTGAAAAGGAAATGCAGTACGTGAATTGAACTTAGAGAGCAAGGAACCAGGTGGTTCTTGAAACATGCCAAGGTTAGATTCCTTGTTTACAGGGTTGTCATTTTTCTAAAGCAAGCTTTGAGCAAAACTCAGGCTGTTCTGACTATGCCTCTGCGTTTTGCCTCTCCACTCAAGACTCCGCGTGGCTGAACCAGGCTGCCTTTGTTTCCCCAGGTCAGAGGAATCGGGAGAAGACTGGAGAGAGCAACTGCTGCGTGATCCTGTGACACGTCGCAGCACGTGCTGCAGTCTGTTGATGCTGCTGGGACAGAGGACTTCAACAGCACCCACACCTGTGGGACAGCCACACCTGCACACCATGGGGCTGAATTACTCGGGAACTCTGTCATCTCTTCTTAGAAAGTAAAAAGAACCAAGAAGACTCTCACCTGGTCCTTTATTCCTGTCTCTCTTGTCTGTGTTGAGCACTCAGAAATGCACAGTGGTCTCCAAGGGAAGTCACCTTGCTGCCACGAAGACTCATCCACAGAAGTCAGAAGTCAAGTGTTGCAGTACAGTTTGCACTACAAAAAGACAAAAGATCATCGTTATTTTCCTCATCAGCAGCAGAATCTGCCAGCGCCTGTGGTGCCCAGAAATACTCCTGTGACAGCCCACACTGGAGGACACTCGGCATCATTGACGTTCATCACCAGGCCAGTCGCACAGAGGAAATGGGAAGGGATCTAAAATGCTGGGTGAATTCTACCAAAGTCAGCCACTGTGGCTGTCCTCACAGGATATCAAACTGGGCGTGACTGTCCTCCCTGCAGCAAAGAAAAAGCCATGCCTGCTGCTCACAGCACTCTGCAGAGGGAACCTCTGCTGCCTCAGCCCTGACTCCTCCTGGCAGGGAGCTCATCCAGACAGCACAGAGGGCAGCAGGCAGCAGTAGACCCTAGCCTTAAAGTAGAGGGCCAGTCGCTCGCTCGCTGGCTTGCTCGGGGGCGTCATTGTGCAGAAGCGGTAGGAAGCCTCAGCAGCAGATCCGATTGTGTATTTGAGTATCAGAAAATTGAAAACTTCCACCACTGTCACTCATCGTAACCACGCCCTGCATTATGCTTACTCACTAGGACAGAGGAATCCTTTTAAAAAGTCTCCAGATACTAATTTTGTTACTTTATGTAGTTTGCATTTGGAATCAGTGCTTGCAATTGTATTAAAATCACAAGCTGGTTTTTAAGGCATACATGATTAGTAGCACCACTCTTATTTTTACCAGTAATTTAAAGATTGATATGCTATAAATAAACAATTTGCACAGCACTAAAGCATGAGCTAATTTCATCTAAACCTGTAAAAAAAAAGATTTTATATTTTTTTCACTGGGAAGAAATCTTCCTGGATGAAATTACAAATATGTGTAGATTATATTTAATAAAAAGACATAAAATATCTAACTTTAGAACACAAATATAGATTGGCGTGTAGCATATAGACAGTATTCCATATCGATAACTTTATGCAGCCTTTTTAAAGATGAAGTTGCAGACTGCTCTGGGTTCTGTATCTGATGAGGGTTCTTCACTCTCAGCAACATTCAGTCAATGGTCTCAATGGTCATCTTTGTTTAAATGCAATCAGGTTACTTTATTCATTGTTAATGCGTTGATGAAGAGGCTTTATATGCAGTAGATCTACGAAAATATTGTTCATACTGATCAGAATTAAATTTGTATAGAGCAGAGTTTTAAAATGAATGTAAATAGCACTAAACCTTTTCTTTCTGCAGCCTGTACTTAATAGATTCCTTCTGTAAACTAAATAAAAAAATTGTAGTGCATTCATTTTGTTGGTGATTTAAAGGTCAATAACTGTTTAAGCGTTGTTTCGTCTATTTTACAGTTAATCTTCTGCTCCCCTGGGTCTTTTAAAGTTGGCTCCCTTACCACTCGGTGGCTGCTTGGGAATGTCCCGGTGTCTTCCCCGCTGACCTGGTTAGTGTGGGAGGCGCGGCAGCTGGGGTTCTGTCTCGTCATCACTAAAATGCGACATTCAGAAGATGGCACACATCCATCTGCTGTGTCGGCATGGACTAGAGAAGAATCCAGCAGGTGGTTAACTGGGCAGTCCGTCATAGTGACTGTATTCTTGTGGGAGTCAGACGGTGTGTTAATCTTTTGTAATAGTTTGATTCTAGTCACTCCCTGTCTTCCCAGGTTAGAGGCTTTCAGTTCATTGTGATTGTGTCTGGGACAGTTACAAATACTCTATTGGCCTTCGCTCATTAGCAGAGAAAGAATGCTCTCACTCAAAACCTAATACCATACTTGTACCAAATTAAAAAGAAGCAAAATTCTGTACCAAAAACACCAGAAACTTAGTGTATACGTGAAACTGCTGGACTCTCCCTTTAAAACAAAACCCCGTGGACCACTAATGGCTGCAGTGGGGTTGATCACACTCAAGTCTGAAATCAGAGGTCTCTGCCTAGACTAGCCACAGCTTCCCTAAGGGTGAGTGGTGCATAGACCCAGTGACCCAGCCTGTAAAGAGAGCCTGAGTCATGGGCCTGACTGCCATCTGTCACCTACAGTGTCCTAGACTTAAGTGTTCTGCACAGTGGGGCCTTTTATGTTAAACCTCAGCATGCCTTCCTGGTTGGAACCATTGGCTGTCTTCAAGAGAAGTTGTATGGGATGCCCTCATTCGTTTTTTGTTTTTTGTTTTTTGGTTTTTGGGTTTTTTTTTGTTTTTTGTGACAGGGTTTCTCTGTGTAGCTTTGCACCTTTTCCTGGAACTCACTTGGTAGCCCAGGCTGGCCTCGAACTCACAGAGATCCGCCTGGCTCTGCCTCCCGAGTGCTGGGATTAAAGGCGTGTGCCACCACCGCCCGGCCCGATGCCCTCATTCGTGCAGAGGTTTTCACACAGCCAGACAGGTCCCTGGTGTCGTCTTGACCAATGCTGCAAGCCTTTTCTGCTTGCCAGTGCGTGGTAAGCAGTGTTTAATGTGAGAAGAAATTAAAGCTTTCCTTACCTGTTGAAGAGTAGGCCGCCTCTTCTGAATGACTTCCATTCATAATGTTGGGATATTTTTCCTATTTATCTCTCTACTCTTCTTTTTCCTTTTTCAGTTTATTTTATGGCACTCAAATAAAATTCGCCATGACCCAGCCTGTCCTCTGCTGTTTTACCATGCTTCTTTCTGTGCCAGCCTCGTTGATAACCGTCCTGGGCATGCCACACACCGCCCCCCCCCCCAACCCCATCATTTTGTTCTGCAGTCGCTCATTAGCCAAACAAGACTGCCGGCAGCCAGCAATTACTCAGCACCATGGCCGAGGTGTGCAGTTCTGGGGCACAGGCAATAAGTAGTTGATCAGCTGTGGCTCTTAATGTACCCCACACCCCAGGTGCCTTCCTCAGAGGACTGCCACCTCATGCCTTACATAAAGAGCGCTGTGCTGAAGGAATCGTGAGCAAAACAGAGTCTGCACTACCACAATGGCATGGGTTCATCTTCTACCTGGTAAATAAACGTTTGGAGAAAGGAGCGTCGATCTCATTCACCAGTGAGAGAAGAATCGGGTGAATGTGCCTTAAACACCTCTGCGGGTGGGTTGCTTGATGGGGAGCCGGGGTCAGGATGTCGCTGCTGCACCAGATGACAGTGGTGGGTCCCGACTCGCTTGGCTGTTACAAGTCTTTCTCCAGGCACGCTGGGCATCGGAGCATCTGTAGTGCGTGGGAGAAGCTGCCCAAAAAAAACGTTGAAGGAGGTCACAGAATCCAACTCGGCCACCAGCTGGGTCCCCAGGCTCCCTTTCAGAATTCAGGAAAGCTAATGTACAAGTCTGGTAGGAAGCTCTGCAGAAGCAGAGCAGTGCCCCCAACTCCCGCCATGGTCCTCATCAAGTGGCTTCTCTAGGGATGCCACGTACTGAATCTCACTAATTGTTTCTCAGAACAGTTGTTGGTTTCACAGTGTCTGTCCTGTTTGGTAATATTGCATCATCGCATTTCAGTACCGTAGAAATAGCTGGGCTTTGGGAGGGCGACTTCAGGAAAGCTGGTGTTTGAGCCTCCGTTTCCCCACCATTCAGGTAATAGCTGCTAGGTCTGGTGTAAAGATTGCTTTGAAATAAAGCCCTCTCTGCCCAAGAACGTCGCACATGGCAGCCCTGTCGCACAGCTGCATGTGCTGGACCAGGACAGTCGCTCTAAATTTAGGAAAGCAGCCTGCAGAAGAGCCGGAGGACATGGCCTGAGGGAGTCCAGGTAAATGTCAAAAGGAAGGCGACAGTGAAAGCCCGGAAAATGCGCTTGGGGTTAGCAAAGGGCCTGACAGTTCCAGCTTCAAGCCTGGACGGAAGAACCAGCGTGTTAAACTTGTCAGAACTGGGTATACATTGTTTCTTAACATAAACCTAGCTGGGTGTGGTGGCTCCTGTGCTTTCAGTCCAGCCAATGGCTGCACAGTAACGCCCTATCTCAAAAGAATGAATGAATGAATGAATGAATGAATAAATAAATAAATAAATAAATAAATAAATAAATAAATAAATAAATAAATAAAACAGGTCCAGAGTTGGAATACAGCTCAGTGAATGATTGGGTACTTGTCCAGGCTCATCCCAGCACTGAGAAAGTTAAAAATGAAGTGAGAAGTGTATGTCATGAGGAAGTCTGAATAAAATACTGTGTTTCTAATCTAGACTGAGGCTGCTGGCTTCTGTCTAACTCCACATCAGAAAAACAGGCAAACCGAAGGCCTGCAGTCCGGGCTGGTGAGGCCCCGTCAGTCTTAGAGGGTCCAGCTGCTGCTGGGGACATACAGACCTGGGTGTCCGAGCTACTACCCAGGGCCATGGTGTCATCGGACCGTGGGCCAGGTCTGTTTTCGTGACCCTGCTGCAGCCAGGGTCTGTGTTGATGTCCATGGCTCCTATGACCATGAAAGGCTAAGCAGATACCTGGGGTCTGCACTACAACCTGGGGAAATGCTGGCATCTAGGGGCCACACCACTACTTAGGCCATGCCAATCTGGGCAATCTGCAATCCCAACTAGGGCCACAATGACATCTGGGTCCATGGTTCTACTGCAGCAGGAGTCTCTGCTGTCTGTGGCCCCTCATGTTGCCGCCAAAGGCAACACTGCTGCCCAGGATCTGGGCCTCCACCTGAGGCCGGCTGGCTGCCTTTGTGCCTGAGGGCTGTGTTACTGCCAGGCCCACACTGACTTGAATAATATGCGCTGTCACTGGGGGCCAGGGTAACACATGGTTCTGAGCTGTGGCCGGGGCCATGTCTAGGTCCATGGCCCTACCACAGACAGGACCCACACTGGTATCTGAGGCTCCTGTTGCCATCATTGGTAGTGGAGATACCCAGGACCTGGGCCCACACCTGGGACCATGTGGGGGTGTAGGAGTTCAAGGGCTGTGTTGCCATTGTGTCCATGCCCGTCTAAGTGACCGGCATTGCCAACCAGGACCATGGTGACATCCAAGCCCAGGCTGCTGCCAAGGACCATGTCTGGGTCCATGGTCCAACCACAGCTGGGGTCTGTATTAATGTCCATGGCCCATAGCACTGCTCAGGCCACATGGACATCAGGGGCCTCGGCAACCACCTAGGGCCAGGTTTGTGTTCGAGGGTAGAGCCTCTGCTAGGGCCATGCAGATCTGAGTAGCCTACGCGCCACCCAGGTCTGGGCCTGGGCTTCTGCTAGGGGCCGTGCCTGGATCAATGGCCCTGCCACATCTGTGATCTGTGCTGATGTCCGTGGCTCCTGTTACCACCGAAAGAAGTGAGAACAGGGCTGCATAGAGTTGGCCTGGCCCCCTCACCAACTGCACCACTCTGGAGAGCAGGCAGGCCCTGCACTTCCCCAGGGCAGCACAGTAGACTGCAGGTGAGCTGGCCCTGAATATGCCGCAGTGGGAGAGCTGGCTCCATGGTCTGTCACATGGTGTGGGCAAGGGAGAGGTACCCCCTTTACTCCTTTCCCATCACCCCCTTGACACCTACTGCAGGCGGGAAAAGCAGGTCTCAGGGTCACAAGTGGGAGATCTGATCCTGCCCCTCACAGGCCGTGGCACTCGGGAGAGTGGGCCCTGCAGCTAGCCCGGGTACCGTAGTAGAGCTGACCCCGTGAACAGAGGTGCAGGTGATCCAGTGCCGTGAACGCACCTGGGAGCTCTGTGCGCCCTTCACCTACCATGCAGTGGAGCAGGTGAAGAAGAGCTGACTTCTCCCTTCCCTCACCCTTGCCTCCTGTGGCGGGTGGGAGAGCCAGCCCTGAGATCACGACGGTGGGAGGACTGGCCCTGTCCCCCACCGGCAGCAGCACTAAGGAGAACAGGCCCAGCACCTCACCCCGGCAGCACAATAGAGCTGACCCTGTTGGTGGGGGTGGGGTGAGGGGTGGGGTGGGGGGGTGGCAGGGTGGAGAGGGAGGGATGCCGGGGAGGGGTGTTGATGAGCGGTCCAGGGGGGCATGAGAGCAGAAGGACTGACCCCGCCTCCTTGTCTGCCATGTGGTGGCATAGGTGAGGATAAAAAAAAAAAAAAAGCCCTCCCTCCCCTCACCCCTTGCCACTTGCAGCAGGCGAGAGAGCTGGCCCCAGGGCTCCGAGGGAGGGAGAACCGGCCCTGCCCTCCACCAGCTGCAGCGCACGGGACAGCCGGGACAGTGCCTTGCCTGGGCAGGACACCGGAGCTGACCTCTTGGTGGGACGCAGGTGAGCCAGGCCTGTGAGTGTGAGAGCAGGAGAGCTGCCCCAACCCACCCCGGTATGCCATGGGATGGCAAGGGTAAGGGAAATATGCCCCGCCCATCACCTGTGACAGGCAGGGAGAGCAGGAGAGAAACAATAGAGTATCCAAGAGGAGTCCCGGTGAGGGCCTGGTATGAGGGGTGTAACAGAAGTCAGAGTCCGCAACCAGACCAATGAACACTTACAAGTAGATATGTGGACTAAAGGGTAAACTGTGACTCACTGGGCCACACTACAGCTTCCATGCCCAGGTTTTTCTTACTTATTTTTTGTTTGTTTGGTTGTTTGGTTGGTTGGTTGGGTTTTTTGGGGGGGTTGACTTTTAAATTTTGTTTGTGGAGGATGCAAGGTCAGAGGTTGGAAGCGAGGGGATGGGGAGATGAGTAGGATCGGGATGCATGATGTGAAATCCACAAAGACTTAATAGAAAGTTAAAAAAGAGAAAAACCAGGCAAGATACTGCAGTGATATCATGGTTTGATGACTCAGAGTCTTGCTTGGCCAAGGTTTCTGATAATCTTTTAAAATACTGTATTACATTTATTTGTTGTGGGTGTGTATAAGCCAGGGAATGGTGGGAGTTAGTTCTCTCCCTCCACCATGGGTTCTTTTGTGAGAAGACTACTCAGACATAGGTTCAAGCCAGTAGGAAGTCTTTATTAGCCGACCAGCAGCTACTCTGGGTGTTCGGGATCCCAGTGTAGCCTGAACTTTTCTCAGGCTGAGCTTTTAAGCACAAAAAAACACATCCTGGGTTGATGTGGTTAGTTAACAAGAACAGTTAGCCAGAAGCGGAACTACAGAAGCCGAACTACAGAAGCCAGAAGAGCTAACCTTGCTCCATTAGTCCATTCAGAGACTTTCCCAGAACTATGGACTGTGATGGATCGGGTCTTTGTTTTCATCTGGCAGGTGGTGCTGACTTTTATGGAGTGGTGCTTCCGTCGGGGTGATAGCTGTACTCCGGTCTGGGAGCTTGTTTTCTTTGTTGATCAAACCCAGGTCATTGGGCTTGGCAGCAAGCACCTTTACCAGATGAGTTGCCTCACGGCCTCTGATTGCCTCTTTTTTCTCCATCCCCCAACCCCCACCCCAAGACGGCTTCTCTGTGTAGCCCTGGCTGTCCTGGAACTCACTCTGTAGACCAGGCTGGCCTCAAACTCACAGAGAGCTGGAATTAAAGGCATGCGTCACCACTACGGGCTCTCTGCCCCTTGACCTGCTGATGTCATCCCATCAGGGGTTCAAAACCAAGGTTCCCAGATTAGTTTTGACCCAGAAGCAAAGGCAGATGGCTGGGATTTTGTAGTAAACTTGAGGCAGACACACGGCTTCTCCAGCCACCCGATCCTGCTGCCCGATTTCCTGGAGGAAGGGGGCTCACCGTTTGGCACAGTGGGAGGACCTGATCCAAACCTAGAGGTGAAGCTCTCCCTTCAGTGTAATTGACTTGGCCGTGAGCAGAGACCTCACCCTGACAGAGATTTGGTAACGAGAGTATTGGGGGGCCGGGGGGGGGGGTTCCCTGAGGAAGCCTTACAAAAGATGTGATTTGTCCCTGGATGTGACAAACGCCCTGGCCTCCCTGCAGGCAGAGGGCAGACCCAAGACCCTGAAGCTGCAGGGAGGTGGGAAGAAGAAGACCGGGCCCCCAGCAGAGGCGCTGATTTGGCTCAGTAAGAAGTCCCATGAACTTGTGAACTTGTATAGATTTATTTCCTGGGGATGTTTCTTATTTCTGATAAGAGATGTCCTTGACAGTACGTAGGGACCACCCTGGGCTCACAGAATTCAGAGAAAGAAGGCCCTGTGTTCAGAACGCCCTCGACTCTCATCACAAAGCACATGGGTATGAGAAAAGCTTTAAAGAAACTGCCATAGCTAACTTCCAGTCAGCTAACTATTTGCAGAAGTTTTAAAGCCACAGCAGTGTGTGCACGCGCGCGCGCGCGTGTGTGTGTGTGTGTGTGTGTGTGTGTGTGTGTGTGTGTGTGTGCGCGCGCGCGCGCGCGGTTTGGGATATATAAATCAAGAACAAATGTAACAACTGTCAAAACACCTCTATGAACAATGTTGGAAAGGCCTAGGGTGGGTCAGCTAAGCTTAGAAAATAGTCTTTCAAAAATATTCATATGTATGCCAGATTCAAGCCAAAAATGTACACTTAGAGGGTATACCACTGATTCTCAAGCCTGACCATACACTAGAGTAATGTCGGTTTGGGAACTTAATTATTTTTGAGACAGGATCCCATGTAGCCCGGGCTTACCATACTCCACACAGCTTCAGAGACTGACCTAATTAGGGTGATGAGGGAATGAAGAAAGGACAGACACACAGACAGCAAAAGTGGGATCGGGTGGGCTGTGCTCACAGCAGTCTGATGGAGCCTCACCGACCGTTACAGCAATCCAGAAACTCGGCACGTTTCTTCACAAATCTGAATGGAGGAGGCGGGTGGACTGTGTACAGAAGAACAAATATATGAGCCTATGTGGGCCAGGACAGGGATGTAGCTCAGTGGTACAGTGCTTGCCTAGCACGTGGAATATTCTGGACTCCATCCTAGCATTATCAAAAAGAAAGTCCTGCACTAAGGATAAGGAGCTGGGGGTTGGGGGGCAGCAGAGAAGAAAGAGGGGCATGGAAATTCCAAGCCCCCACTGTGGGGTGTGGGCTGGCCAGGAGACTATAGCCCCTCCACAGGACCAGAGCCTGGAGGATGTAACTCCTAGAAGGAAGGAATAATCAAGAAACGTTGAGTTTGGCTAGCTAAGCAGGGACCATGACATGAGCAACCTTGCAGGTCTTGCCAGCGATCTCAGGGTCTGGAGCTTTTCCCAAGACTATTTGCATAAGTCGGTGTCAACCTTTAGTGTTCGCAAGTGAACCCAGCCATTATTTTGGCTTAAGAGTCCCCCACCCCCCATATTTCTAGTGTGATGAATTTCTTTATTCTTGTAGAAATGTGGATTATAAAGAACAGAAGACTTCTAAGAAGAGAAGACTTGAAAGTGTTTTGCACACTGCCTGGAGGACTTTCTGTTCACACAGAGAATTCAAATGTATAACAGGCAGGACCACATTCGGGGGTGGGTGGGTGGTGGTGGTGGTGGTGGCGGTTTATTTTTTGAGACAGGGACTCACTGTGTAGCCCAGGCTGGCCTCAAATTCAGAGATCTATCTGCTTCTACTTCCCAAGGTCTGGAATTAAAGGTGTGTGCCCACGCCAGTCTCAGAACCAAGTTTCCTAACCTTGGATTTATACATGGCAGCTGTTTGCATTTCAGCTGGGCAGATAAAAGAAACAAGTGGGCCGGGCGGCGGCGGCGGCGGCGGCGGCGGCGGCGGCGGCGGCGGCGCATGCCTTTAATCCCAGCACTCAGGAGGCAGAGCCAGGCGGATCTCTGTGAGTTCGAGGCCAGCCTGGTCTACAGGGTGAGTTCTAGGACAGCCAGAACTGTTGCACGGAGAAACCCTGTCTCGAAAAACAAACAAACAAAAAAAGAAACTAAACTGTCTCAGCAGCTTCTGTCATTAGAGACTTGTTTCCTGTGACCTTTCTAGGATTGTGGAAAGAATGGTTTTGAAACGGAGGAGAAAGAGAAGGATGAGGAGGAAGAAGACGAGGAGGGAGAGGTAGAAGGGGGAGGAGGGGGCT
The DNA here is from genome assembly GCF_949786415.1 of Peromyscus eremicus. NCBI lineage: Eukaryota > Metazoa > Chordata > Mammalia > Rodentia > Cricetidae > Peromyscus > Peromyscus eremicus. Next base: position 38,602,318 of record NC_081438.1, on the reverse strand, counting down.
GATGACCAGTGTTTGTTTTTTCCACTTGGTACTGCTTAATTTTTGCCAACTTGACGTAAACTAGAGCCATCTGGGAAGAGGAAACTTCAGTTGAGAAATTGCCTCCACCAGATTGGCCCGTAGGCAAGCCTGGGGGGCATTTTTTTATTGATGATTGATGTGGCAGGGCCCCACCCACTGTGGGTGGGGCCACCACGGGCAGGTGGGTCTGGATTGTGTAATAAAGCAGGCTGAGCAAGGCACAGAGAGAAAGCCAGCAAGCAGTGTTCCCCCGTGGCCTGTTCCAGTTCCTGCCTCCAGGTTCCTGCCTGAGTTCCTGCCCTCGCTTCCCTCCATGGTGGACTGCAAGCGCTGTGCTAAGCTGTGCTAAACGCAGTTATCCGTGCATGCTTTGTGGTTCTAACACGTCCACAAGTCTTCGTGTGCTCTTGTAACTGTCGAGTTTTACCTGCATCTCTCCCTGCTTTGCAGTCTTTAATCAGGACTTTCCTGCCCCTGTGGCTTTTCTGTTTGTTTTCACGGTTTTATTGATGGTGGTGATTTGGAGTTACACTGGGTCTTACACTGTCGCTCAGGCTACCTAGAGCTCCTAGCAATCCTCCTGCCTCAGCCTCCTAAGTATTAGGATTGGAAGTGCAAGCCACCATGCGTGGCTATTGGCTTGTTTTAAAATCATGGTTCCTCTATTAGTTGGTAAGGTTTACCCTAACGCTTTCCCAAGAAGATGTCTGCAGAAGCCTGGTGCCTTTACACATGAATAGCACATGACAGGGTAGGTAGTGACCTTAGGTGGCACTTCCCTTCAGCCATTTGTAGACATTGTTTTGTTGTTTTATAGCCTTGATTGTTTTTTGTTTTGTTTTTGCAAGACAGGATCTCTCTATGTAGCTTTGGCTGTCCTGGAACTCACTCTGTAGACCAGGCTGGCCTCAAACTCACAGAGATCCTCTTGCTTCTGCCTCCTGAGTGCTGGGTTAAAGGCGGGCACCACCACGGCCTGACTATTGGACTTCAAGTTTATAAAGAACACAGCAGATCAGTCTAAGTTGTTTTTATTGCAATTGATTTGTTTTTTCTAGATGCCTGGACATGTCTTAGTTTGTCTTGGCATAGAAACTTTAGCACCAAAATACCAAATGAGGTATACCTTTAGTCTGTGGGTTCAATTTTTTTTTTGGGGGGGGGCGATGGTAGTTGGGTTTTTGTTTGTTTGTAATTTTGTTTTGTTTTGTTTTGTTTTGTTTGAGACAGGATCTCACTAAACCAACAGCCCTGGCTATCTAGGAATTCATTATGTAGCCCAGGCTTACCTCAAACTCAGAGATCTGCCTGCCTCTGCCTCCTGAGTGCTGGGATTAAAGGTGTGCGCCACCATACCTGGCCTCTGTGGGTTAATTCTATCTGGAAGATTTTGTGTATACACACCCCCCACACACACACTAATCCCTTCCCTTCTTCTCATCCCTTGTTGTGGAATATTACTTTAAGATGTGTTACATTTGTTTGTGCTATGGAACACTTGTTTAATGATGCAAAGATGTGTCGCCTTCTTTCATGTTGCATTTGTTTAACTCTGTGAAGCTGTGTTACGTCTAAAACACAGCTGTCTAAATACCTGATGGTCTAATAAAGAGCTGAACGGCCAATAGCAAGGCAGGAGAAAGGATAGACGGGGCTAGCAGGCAGAGAGAATAAACAGGAAGAGAAATCTGGGAGGAGAAATAAAAGGAGAAAGTGCAGGAGAAGAGAAGGAGAGGAGGACATCAGGACATCAGGTTCCAGCCACCCAGCTACACAGCCAGCCACAGAGTGAGAAGGAAAGAAAGGTATATAGAAATAGAAAAAGGGAAAAATCCACAGGCAAAAGGTAGACGAGATCAGTTAAGGAAAGCTGGCAAGAAACAAGCCAAGCTAAGGCCAGATATTTATAAGAAAGAATAAGTTTCAGTGTGTGATTTACTTGGGAGCTGGGTGGCGGGGGCCCCCCAAAAGAGCAAAAACAATCAACGATACTCCCCTCCTCTCTTCTCTTTCTGTTTTTCAGATAACATTCCCCAGGCAGACCTTGGACTCCTAGGCTGACGCCAACCCCTCTGCCCCATCTCAGTCCAAAGGCCACAGAAGCCTAAGTTCAGAGCCTGCCAAGCCTGCCTGTTGTACACACCTTTCTGAATGTCTTGTGACCCCCTTGCCAGCCCCCTCCTTCATGTCCCCCATTATTTTTGGGTTCCCTTCTTCCTGTCTGTCCTCCCCTCTGCTTGCGTGGACACTTCCGTTTTCTTCGTTTGCGCTCACTCGCTTTCATTTCTACACAACTGTCCGCACTTTGACTAGCAGCTAGGTCCAGGGCTTTGAGATTTTTTTTAACTTTACATGCTGGCTCTCTGATATCTGTGGTCTAAGGTTTGAAGAAATGGAGTGGGCAGAGCGGGGAAGGGAAGCTGGATGTGCAGGCTTGCTGGTGAGGCCCAGGACTCCTGGCTGGAGGAAGGTAGCTCATATTCCCACCTGGGCTTGTCCTCAGGCTTCCGGTTGTCCTCCACACTCACGGACAGCTCTGAAAACTTTCGTTTCTGCTAGAAAAGCCCTTCTCTCTTCCCTTCCTGACACCTCTCCCGATACTCTACACCTCTGTCTTCTCAGATCTCCCCTGGACTCCTGGAATGTGTTCTTTTATTTATTTCTCATTCTGCTGGCCAGGGTGAAGGGGAAGTGGCAGGGCCTGCTGATGCCCATGGTTCACATGGTTATTTAGTCATTTAGCTTTTCAATTATTTTATTGGAATATATTAATAATACAAAAACAGGTCTCATTGTGAGACTTTTATACAAAGCACATACAGATAATGTTCTTGGATCGCATTCAGCACCCCCTCCCATTCCTCAAAATCTCCCTTTTACTTTTATGTCTTGTAGGGTTGGCTCCTGAGGTTGGGATCGGGTGGACTGGGTTCATTCTGATGGAGTACACCAACTAACGGTACAGTGTAACAACCTAACCAGCAGCCTCCGCAAGTTTACTATGTACCGCACACGGGAGGAGCTAGCTAATCCTGGCGGGCGGCCTCTGTAGGCAGAGTCTCAGGCTGCAGTCGCTTGGGAGCAGGACTGTTCTCAGCTCTCTGTTCATTATTATCCTCTCCTCTCAGCCCGAGTTGGTCTCCCACGCTCCTTCTCCTCTAGGACCTCTCGTGACAAACGTAGTACATGTGACTTGTCCAAAGAAATATTTCCAGAGTCGCTTTCTGACTTGACCCTCCTCTAGCCAAGAAATGAGCGGCAGCTTCCTCCTGACCACGCCAGTGGGTTCCTGAGCGTGACTCCTCCTCGTAACCCTATGTGTGAGGTTGGCTCCTGTAGGAGGTCCTGAGAGGATTGTAAGGAGCGAGTGGAAGCCTGAGTGAATGTGTGAGGAGCGGATGGAGTCCTGAGTGAATGTGTGAGGAGCGGATGGAGTCCTGAGTGAATGTGTGAGGAGCGGATGGAGTCCTGAGTGAATGTGTGAGGAGTGGATGGAGTCCTGAGTGAATGTGTGAGGAGTGGATGGAGTCCTGAGGAAATGTGAGGAGTGAATGGAGTCCTGAGTGAATGTGTGAGGAGTGGATGGGGTCCTGAGTGAATGTGTGAGGAGCGGATGGAGTCCTGAGTGAATGTGTGAGGAGCAGATGGAGTCCCGAGTGAATGTGTGAGGAGCGGATGGAGTCCTGAGGAAATGTGAGGAGTGAATGGAGTCCTGAGTGAATGTGTGAGGAGTGGATGGGGTCCTGAGGGAATGTGTGAGGAGTGGATGGAGTCCTGAGGGAATGTGAGGAGTGAATGGAGTCCTGAGTGAATGTGTGAGGAGTGGATGGAGTCCTGAGGGAATGTGTGAGGAGCGGATGGAGTCCTGAGTGAATGTGTGAGGAGTGGATGGAGTCCTGAGGGAATGTGAGGAGTGGATGGAGTCCTGAGTGAATGTGTGAGGAGTGGATGGAGTCCTGAGGGAATGTGTATTATTGACAAGGACCAGTGCCTCAGACTCATGGATTTGATAGTGTGTGCAAAAACAAGCAACTGCAGCTTCCTGCTCCCAAGCGACTGCAGCCTGAGACTCTGCCTACAGAGGCCGCCCGCCAGGATTAGCTAGCTCCTCCCCGTGTGCGGTACATAGTAAACTTGCGGAGGCTGCTGGTTGGGTTGTTACACTGTATCGTTAGTTGGTGTACTCCATCAGAATGAACCCAGTCCACCCGATCCCAGCTTTTCTGTGTGTCTGTCTTCTAGGGTTAAGTCTGTAGACATATAGGACACCTCGGTGTCTCTTTTTGTTTTTGAACTCTAGAGCCTGTATGTAAGGGAAAACACATAATATTTGTCTTTCTGAGTTTGGCATATTTCTCTTCCTGCAATGACTTCCAGAGGCTTCCATATTCCCATAATTTCGTTGTTCAAGATGGTAGAATAAAATTCGATTGTATACATACACTACACTTTCTTTACTCACTCATCTGGATGTGTAGGCCCGTTCTGTATTTGGCTATAAACATAGATGTGCAAGCATCTCTGTCGTATGTTGGCCTAGAGTCCTTCGGGGGATACCTGTCTGACTGGGTCCTGTGACACTTCTGCTTTGACTTACCTCCATACTAATCTCCACAGCGCCCCACTACCATCATTCCCTGATAATCTTGAACTTGCTTCTCAATGCTAACTGTCCAGGGGGCTCCCACCATGTGTCAAGTTGTGGAAGAGGTCCTAAGAATTTGAGGACAGGCGACCGGGTCTCTCCCTGTGGAAGGTGGATTTCAGTCATCTCAGCAGGACTGTAACGTTCTCAGCTCACTGTTCATTATTATCCTCTCCTCTCAGCCCAAGTTGGTCTCCCACACTCCTTCTCCTCTAGGACCTCTCGTGACAAACGTAGTACATGTGACTTGTCCAAAGAAATATTTCCAGAGTCGCTTTCTGACTTGACCCTCCTCTAGCCAAGAAATGAGCGGCAGCTTCCTCCTGACCACGCCAGTGGGTTCCTGAGTGTGCCTCCTCCTCGTAACCCTATGTGTGAGCTCTGCATGCTTCCGTTCTCCTGCTCAGAGAGAGAGCCCCCGTCAGACGGCCCCGGGCGAGATTTCCGTTCACAGCTGAGTGTGTGGAAAGTGTAACTGAGTGAGAAGCGTCCATTTTGCTGCAAAGCCAGGTTGGTGGTTCCGGCTTGGAAAGCCACGACTTCCTCATTAGCAGGCGACTTCGCAGGGTGGCAGGCGACGGTCGCAGGGTCTGTCCAGAATCTATAGTTTTTGTTTTGTTTCATTTCCTTGCGGTGAAGAGATTAAAGCCACTGTGCATGCTGGGCAAGTAGTATAGCCCTGAGCTAGACTGTCAGTGGCAGTTATTTCTCACCAGACAGTATAGACTAACGGCTATTTGCATGGCATTCGCCTCGTCTTGGGTATTTACAGCAACCCAGAGGCGATCGAAAGCACCCAGGAGGATGTGCGGAAGCTCAGCGCAACCATTTCACACTTGAGCATCTGTGAATTTGGTGTCCAAAGGGGATCCTGGAACCCATCACCAAAGACGCTTGGAGACCAGATTGTCTGCCCTGACCCGTGTGCCATCCGACCTGAACTCTAACTTCCCACTAATGCCTCTCAGTCTAGGCTCCTCCAGGCTTCAGGAATGCCTGCTCTTTCCTGGCCCTGCTAGCCTTTAGTTTTCCCTTGTCTGGTGTCCATCTGCCCCAGGCCCTCGAGTGCAGAATTAGTGCATCTCCCTCCCACCCCCAGAGACTCCCTGTGGATCCACTGATCTCACATATGCACAGGAGACACCCAGCACTGAGTTGGGAGCAGGATCTCCTCTCCGCCCTTCCGCTGATCAGCTATGATACCAGAATAACTTCATCCACAGGATCCTTAGCTCTGACATGTGCGGGTTGGAGCAGTGAGCACAATGTTCCTTTCAATGTTAACATATTCAAAGAAAAGCCCCTTCCCTCATCAAGAGAGCCTCACTCTTCTCGAGCATATTTTCTTTCAAATTCAGTGACATCTTCATGTCCCGATGCCTTTCCCTAGGAGGTTGACAGCACACAGGTCAAATGGCTTATTCAGCTGCTGGAAAGTAAGTTGCCACCACCCGCTGAGCCCTCCACTGAGTGATGAGGGCTGGCATCCTCTCTGTCACTGGGCTGCTGCTCCTCAGAGTTGGGCTGTGCTTTATGGCTGGAGCAAACAGCTTACATGTGTTCAGTTACTGTTTTGTCTCCTGCGCCCTCCTGGTCATGGCTAAGTCTGATTGGTGACAGACCAGAGCAAGAGTTCAGTGTAAGGGTCCAGAGGCAAAGGCTGAGTAGGCTCAGGGGACAGAGTATGGGCCATGATGGGTTCATTGGGGCCCTGCCAGTCAGCACCAAGGGACAGAGGTTCACAGAGTCTGCAGGACGACTGACTTGGCAAAACAATTAGGTCATGGTGTGAAATCAGGCCCCGCCTCTTCCTTCATGGTGAGCTATATGACACAAAGGCAGAGGCTTCCTGGTCCTTCAGTCAAGGTTCTGTGGAAAGGTCACCAATGCCCCTCCAGCGGGGCTCTCCTCGAAAGAGCACAGGACCTAGGAAATGCACCACCACATTGAAAACTGTATGTGTGTGTTTTGCCTGCATGTGCGTATGTGCACCATGTGCATGCAGTACCCGTGGAGGCCAGAAGAGGGCGTCCCTGGATCTGGAGTTACTAATGGTTGTGAGTTGCCATGCAGGTGCTGAGAAATGAACCTGGGTCTTCTTCAAGAGTGTGTCTCAGTGGAGGGGGTGTACTTATCATTCACAAAGTTCTGAGTTCTACTTCCCCCATTCTGAAATCAAAGCATGTAAGTGGTGTAAGTTTGGGTCAGGAAGGATTCCAGACTACAGTTTGTACAGCCATCTACTTTTAGCTCTAATGTGGTGCCTTCTTCCATAAGAGCACACAGGTGGACCTGGCCCCGTGTGACTTAGCCACCCTGCTGGCCAGCTGCTTCATTCTGACCCTGGCCTTTCTTTAAGATCTTGTTTTGGATAGTTACCACCCATTCCCATCTTCTATCTCAGGATGCCTCCCACAACTGGGCCACATTGTCTTGGCTTTCCACTCTGAAGAAGAGATTAGACAGTTCCCAGATGTGAGAAAACTGGGCATAATGACATGGATCCCACAATTTAAAAGGATTTTTGTAGCAAATTTTTCAGGAACTTGCTTTTCATGGTGTCGGGTATATTAGCTCATTTTTGTCACTGTGACTAAGTAGCCGGGCAGGTTAACTTTATAAAGAAAAAGGATGGAGGGCTGGAGAGCTGGCTCAGTGGTTAAGAGCACTGACTGCTCTTCCAGAGGACCCGGGTTCAATTCCCAGCAACCACCTGGCAGCTCACAACTGTCTGTAGCACCAGTTCCAGGGGACCCGACACCCATGGCAAAACACCAATGCATGTAAAAAAAAAATAAAGAAAAAGAAAAAAGGTTTACTCAGTTCACAGTTCCACAGACTCGATGGCATGGTCCCACCTGAGCTCTGGTAACCTCGGCCAGTGACAAGGATAAAAGGGAGAGTCGGAAGGAAGGGAGAAGAGAGCTGGGGAGGAGAGAGAGGGGGAACAGGAAAGGGATGGGGGAAGGGAGTGAGAGAGGGAGAAGGGGGAGTTAGAGGGGAGGAGAGAGGAGAGGGAGAAGGAAGAAGAGAGAAGGGGGCGGAGAGGAACATCTGATGCTCCCTCTCACCTCTGAGGGAGCACAAGCATGCAACACAACACACACACAGGCAAACACTTATACACATAAAATTGAAAAACAAAATATTTTTTAATCAGTTCATTGCCTTTGCTATGCAGAGCTTGAACCCAGGCCTTGTATTTAGGCTGTATCCCCAGAGCTCTCATACGCCCTTCTGTATTTTCTTTGTGTTTGTTTGTGTTTTGAGACATAGTTTCTCTGTGTAGCCCTGGCTATCTGTCTGGGAACTCACTCTGTAGACCAGGCTGTCCTCGAACTCAGGGATCCGCCTGCCTCTCCCTCCGGAGTGCTGGGATTAAAGGCGTGTGCCCCCCACCGCGGGCATGCTTCCTTCTTATTACTAGTACACATTAGTTTAAGCAAACGGCAACCTTAACTGCACTCCATAAAATATGTGAGGCCCTTGGGTGGAGTGGAGCACTCTACACAGTGTGAGAAGAAAGCTTTCTCCTGTCACCTACGGTCCACAGTCCTGTCCACAGGAGACAGTGAAAGCGGAGTAAGGAGCTCAGAGAACCAAATTCAGGAGCCATTCCTGGGAATGGAAGCCATGGGCCAGACACCTCTCCAGGTTCTCCTATCACACAGCTGTGGACTCACTAGGGCTCCCCACTCCCCACTGGGTGCCTTCAACCCGGGGATCTGTTGCCTTGGGATGCTGGAGCAAGAAGTCGGCAGGGGTTGTCTTCTGGGAGCATGGAAGGAGACTCTGTTTGGGGCTTTCCTCCAGCTCCTGGTGGCTCGCTAGCAGACTAGGACAGACAGGACGCTGATCTGCCTTCATGTTCATATGGCATCTCCCTGTCTGTGTGTGTCCAGATCTCTCTGTGACACCAGTCATGTTGAATTGGGATCCACAATAGCCTCATTGTAGCAAACCATACCTGCAGTGACCCTGTTTTCAAGTGCAGTCCATTGGAGGCACTGGAGGGAAACAGCAATACCAGCCTGGGGCACAGGATGCACTTCAGTCCTTAACACCTGCTATATCCGGTCCATGCTGTTGCTGTAATAAAACACCATGACTTTGAGTAACTTGGGATACGAGCATTTACTTTGGCTTAAGTTCCAGAGGGCTAAGAGCCCATTACGGCAGAGGCATGCCAAGAGCAGGAGGCCAAGAGATCACATCTCCACCAGGAACGCAGGAAGCAGAGCGTGAACTGGGAGAGGGGCGAGGCTATGAACCCTCAAAGCCCACCCCCACAATGATGTCCCTTTTCCAGCAAGGCTGCATCCCTAAGGGTTCCATAACCTCCTCAAACATCTCCACTAACTTGGGACCTGAGCCCGTGGGGACATTGCTCACTCACGCCCCCACACCCACTCTGCATCAGGCCCTCGCTAGATGCTGAGAGATCCTGGTCTACAGAGTGAGCAGGCGAGCAGTCCCTACACTACTCCAGCAGAGTGACCTGTGTCTGTGGGACAGACAAGGAGCAGGACAGCAGACAGGTGAGTGAGGTTTTACAGGAACACAAGGAGTGACAGACTCTCCTGGAAATGGCATTTCAAGGCTGGGTAAATAACCACCTTTACCTTGTGTCTAAGGGAGACTCTATTAAGGGTGTGTTTAAAGGCAGGCGCCTGAGGTGTAAAATTATGTGGTTAGGAGAAAGAGGAAGTCTTACACAACGTTGCGAGAGTGCATACCGATGCAACCTCCATAGAAATTAGTTTTGGGGGGTTTTCAAAGGGCTAAAAATAGAACTATCATATGACTCAGCTACACCACTTCTGGGTATCTATCTGAAGCACTCCATGCCACCAGACTACAGAGACACTTACACACCCATGTTTATTGCTGCTGTATTCACAATAGCTAAGAAATGGAACCAGTCTAGATGCCCATCAATGATGAATGGAGAAAAAAATCTGGGAATTTACTCATCTGTTAAGAGGAATAAAATCATGACATCTACAGGAAAATGGAAGGAGTGACAGATCATTAAGTGAAATAAAACAGACTCAGAAGGACAATAGCACATTTTCTCACATATGCAAAATCTGTCCATCCATCCATCCATCCATCCATCCATCCATCCATCCATCCACACCATCCACATGGGGCATGAGAGCAGAACAGGGATTCTGTGAATGGTGAGGGGAACAAGAAAAGCTAGTGGAATACTTGTGTGTCCTGAAAGCATCAGGGGGAATTTTTGGGGATAGGATGGGGGCCAGCATGCCAGCAGAGGGGGACGGGGAGAGCAGTAGGGGATGTGTGTGTGTGTGTGTGTGTGTGTGTGTGTTGGAGAGCTGGATGGATTGATATGTTACTTGCCGTGCAAGCATAAGGAGCTGAGTCCAAGCCCTTGCACCCACAGGAGGCAGAGTGCCGCAGCACATGCCGGTCCCTGTGCGGGCCGGCTGTGTGCCAACTAGACAGCTGTACTCATCTGGGAGGGGGAACCTCAGCTGAGAAGACACCTCCAGAAGGTCCACTGCAGACAGACCTGCAGGGCAGTTCTTTAATCAGTCATCAATGGGGGAGGGCCCAGCCCATTGTGGGTGGTGCAACCCTGGGCTGGTGGTCCTGGGTTCTATTAAGACAGCAGGCTGAGCAAGCTATGAGGAGCAAGCCAGTAAGCAGCACCCCTCCATGGCCTCTGCATCAGCTCCTGCCTCCAGGTGCCTGCCTTGACTTCTCTCAGTGATGGACTGTTACCTGGAAATTTAGGCAAAATAAACCCTTTCCTCCCCAAGTTGCCTTAGGTCTCAGCATTTCGCCACAGCAATAGACCCTAACCAAGACACTCCCTACGGAACCAATCTAGCCACGTCTGTGGGCTTTAGGTTCAATGAGAAGACCCTATTTCATAACTAAGGTAGACAGCAATTAAGGAAGACTCCCAACATTGACCTTTGACTTTTGACCTCTACACAGAAGCAAGCTCGTGTGTGCACGCATGCATGCATGCATACATACATACATACATACACACACACACACAGTAGCATGTAGACGCATATAAAGCACACATAAACAACCTCTAATACAACAATGTTGCGCCTTTAAACATGCAGGACTTACACCCAGACCAAAGAGGACTTGCAGTTTGTTAGTGCTTAACTCTCTAGGATGCTTCAGGCAAGGCTCGGCTGTGACAGTACTTTCTCATTGGGACAGCCGGCTCACAAATGATAACACAGAGAATAATTGTGAAAGCTTGGCCTTAGCTTAGGCTTGCTCCTACCTAGCTCTTATAACTTAAATTAACTCGTATTTTTTAACCTATGTTATTGCACACAATTGTTACCTCATCTCTATACAGTCCATGCTCCTTCCTCCACATCTGGCTGGCGACTCCGCCTTTCTTCTTCCCAGAGCTCGCTCTCTCTGCCCAGCAGTCCTTCCTATACCTCCTGCCTAGCTATTGGCCGTTCGGCTTTTTACTACACCAATCACAGCAATACATCTTCATACAGTGTGCACATAATCCCACAACACTTGGCTGGTCTCTGTTTCTTTAGTCTTGGCTAGAATTCATGAAGTGTACAAGGCCTGGTCGTCATTAGCATTTTATTGTGATTCAGTATGGGTCTGAATTGTTTTGGGTTAACACAAACTTCCAGGCTTGAAAGGCTGACATAATTCAGTTTTGGCTTTGAAAGGTGTACTAGCTGCAGCAGCCCCTCCAATTAGCCAGTGCCTCTGTGAGGTTTGAGTCTGGCTGTTTTACATCGTTTGGGGAGCATACAACCATTGTAATCTGTTTCCAAAGGATTTTTGCTTTAAACATCTCCACAAATGATTACCGTTGTTACCGCTATATTTTATTCATTCAGCTTAGCAGCAAGTAGCATTTATCTGAAGCCTCAAACAAAAGCAAACTCAATAAGCTGATGGGACCCTTGCCCAGTGGAACTAATCTGGAGTTGTATTTAAAACTCAATTTGAGACAAAGGGCATCCAAAACATGTGTGAGCTGATACAGTAGCAAGTGCCTCTTACCTTGTAGTTAGAATATACAACGTTAAAAACAGTAGCAATTTAAAGACAATTCTTTCAAATATTTATGATACCCTTAAGAATCTGAGGTTGCCGTGTACTGGTGGCGCATTCCTTTAATCCCAGCACATGGGAGACAGAGGCAGGCAGATCTCAGTTCAAGGCCAGCCTGGTCTACAGAGTGAGTTCCAGGACAGCCAGAGCTACACAGAGAAACCCTGTCTTGGGTGGTGGAGGGGAACAAACAAAAAATTGTGAAGTTGGCGCTTCTGAGCACAAAAAGCCATAGAGGTTTTTCCAGCCACACTACTGTCCCTCCAAAACCCATCGACTTATTTGTAGCTGTGGGATCCACACAAAGCTGCAGCTGCTGACAGCGGATGGGAATAAGGCCCCCGACCACTGGTCAGCAACAGCGGCGGTAACAGTAGCTTTGATAGTAGTAATGGGAGCTCTGACTAATTTACAAACGAGATTTCTGCAGTTGAAAACGCACAGGACACCTCTGTATTTACCGGAGTGGGAACTTAGGGAGAGCCTCCGTAGGCGTTTCCGTAGACGTCATTTTCTCCTCCCGGAGGGCAGGCGTGAGAGAGGAAAAACCCTTCTGCTCTAGTGTCGAGCTGGGAGCCAGCACAGAAGGGAACCCTCACCCCAACCCCCCCAACCCCCCCCCCCCTCCAGAGCTGTGCCCTGCTCGGTATTTGGAAGCACTGCTCAGCTTGTGCAACCCAGAATTTGGTTCCCAAATCCTGTCCCCGTTCCGGCACAAGCCCAAACCACGTTGGCCACGTTCCCTCGGAGAGTTCAGAGCCAGTGAATGTGAAAGTTCAGTCTCTGTCGGTTCCTGTCACAAGAGAGGAAGGCGAAGAGGAAAGGCTTTGGTCACAGCCTTGTGACCTGCATGGGACTCTTGGTTCCCACACTCACTAGCTGCGAGGACTAGAGAAATCACTGGGCCATTCTTAGCTGAGGAGAGTCACTGGAATGGTGACCATACGTCCTGTGAGGGCCCCTTCCCTTCCCCCTAAATAACTGCTGACAGCAGTTTGGGCCAGAGTCGCCCACCCGGTCAGGAGGAGGGAGAGGCAGTTAAAGGGAGTCGGGGTGTCATTCAGTGTGCAGTGCTATGTGTCCAGCTTTGGTTTGATCCCGGCACCGCACACCCCCCCACACACTGGAAGGGTGAAGGGAACGGGCTGCAGACACTTTGATTATCACACCTGGATCGACAGGAAGCATCCCGTAACAGACATCGTACCCCTGTATCGGCACAACCCGGCACGGGTGGCCGCCCGGTTACTGGGACAGAAGAGCAAGGTTGCCATGTTGTCAACTTTACTTTAGATTTATAATGAACGGTGGACACTAATACTAACATTTTATACATAAAGAAGTTTAAAAAAGCCGGGCGGTGGTGGCGCATGCCTTTAATCCCAGCACTCGGGAGGCAGAGGCAGGCGGATCTCTGTGAGTTCGAGGCCAGCCTGGTCTCCAAAGCGAGTTCCAGGAAAGGCGCAAAGCTACACAGAGAAAACCTTGTCTCGAAAAAAAAAAAAAAAAAAAAAAGAAGTTTAAAAAAATCAGTGAAAACAAATATTTGCTACTTTAGACCTCAGAAATTATAAATATATAACAAATAACATAATAGTTGTATTTTATTATTCAAACATCAAATTGTTAAAGACAGAGTCTTTAAACATGAAGAGTTTGAGAGCCAGCGAGCTGGCTCAGTGGTTGAGAGTACTGACTACTCAGCCGGGCAGTGGTGGCGCATGCTTTTAATCACAGCACTCAGGAGGCAGATCTTTGTGAGTTCGAGGCCAGCCTGGTCTCCAAAGCAAGTTCCAGGAAAGGCACAAAGCTACACAGAGAAATCCTGTCTTGAAAACAAACAAACAAACAAACAAACAAACAAACAAACAAAAAAAAAAGAGTACTGACTACTCTTGCAGAGGACCTGGGTTCAGTTCCCAGCATCCACATGGCTGCTCACAAGCATCTGAAATTCCAGTTTCAGGGGACTCCATGTCCTCTGGCCTCCATGGGCACCAGGCACATGGTGTACATGTGGTGTACATGCAGCAATTCATTAATATACATAAAATAAAATAATGGCATGTTTGAAAAATAAAGGAAAATGACACAAAATGAAAAGCACGTAATGTCGGGCGGTGGTGGCACACACCTTTAATCCCAGCACTCGGGAGGCAGAGCCAGGAGGATCTCTGTGAGTTCGAGGCCAGCCTGGTCTACAGAGTGAGATCCAGGAAAGGCGCAAAGCTACACAGAGAAACCCTGTCTCGAAAAACCAAAAAAAAAAAAAAAAAAAAAAAAAAAAGCACATAATTATATATAAATGAAAATAAAATACTTCAGTCTTTTCCCAAGTTAAATCTGAAAACAGCATGGCTCATGTATGTTATTGTTTAATCATGAACATATTTCTGTTGAAAAAAGTTGTAACCATTGGAAGGTCTGGAAAACACGTTACACTAATAGAGAAACTGTTAGGAACCCCACACATCTCTGAGATTCATCTTCAAAGAATCCCATCTCCTGCCCATAGCAGGCTTTCTGGGACCACTAGCCCCCAAATCATGACACAGAGACTTAGTAGTTAGGAATGCTCAGCCTTAGTTTAGGCTTTTCCTACTAGATCTTACAACTTAACCTGTTTCTCTTTATCTATGTTTTTGCCTTGGGGCTTTTGAACTTTCTTTCCTTCTGTATGTCCTACTTCCCTGCTTCCTCTGTATCTGGCTGGCTGGTAGCTGTCCCTCTGGCATCTTCCTCTCTTTTTCTTGTTCTCTCTGGAGCCTAGATTCCTCCTACTTATTCTCTCTGCCCACCAGCCCCACCTATCCCTCTACTGCCTAGCTATTGACTGTTCAGCTTTCTATTAGACCAATCAGGTGCCTTAGGCAGGCAAGGTGAAACAAATGTAACACATCTTTACATAGTTAAACAAATACAGCATAAACAAATGCAACACATCTTTGCATAGTTAAACAAATATTTTATCCCACAACACCTGCCTGTTACTCTGCCTGAGTCTCTTTGCATAATTCCCTGGGGCTCTTTGTTGAGGGATCTGCCCTCAAGCTGGTATTGATGGCAAGCTAAATTTTATTTTAAAAGGAATATGCTAGCCAGGCAGTGGTGAAGCATGCCTTTAATCCCAGCACTCGGGAGGCAGAGCCAGGCAGATCTCTGTGAGGGTCAGGCCAGCCTGGTCTACAGAGAGAGTTTCAGGATGGCCACAACTGTTACACAGAGGAACTCTGTCTCGAAAAACAAAACAAAAGAAAAAACAAACAAAAAAAGGAATATGCATTTTATTTCTGCCCTTTTTGCTTGAACAGTTACAGATGCGGCTTCCAAGGCAACTTCCATTTCCACTTCAATAATATTCTGCTAGGAAAAGTTTTGATTGCCATTCTGTAGATGTTTTTCTCCTCTTATGTCTTCTAAAAAGTAGGTTGTGCTGGGAGTGTAGCTCAGTGGGGAAGCCCTAGGTTCCTGCCCTGAGCCACAGAATGTGAGGACCTGAGTTCAGATCCCCAGAACCCACAGGAAGCCAGAGGTAGTAGCCCCTCCCTGTATCCTAGCATTCCTACGGTAGGGGTGGGTGCAGGAGAATGCCTGGGACCTTACATATCAGCTAGCCTCGCATATGTAGCAGCAAGAACCCCTCCCAAAGGTGCCCTCTGACCTGCACATGCATGCTGTTGGCAATGTGCATGTGCACACACAGACACACAACGAAAGGGGTTTTGTTTGTTTGTTTGTTTTTTAATGTAGCCTTTTTTCCATTTGAAAGTAAAAGTGAGATGAGATTCTGAGCATGTCCTCAGATATAACATGACTCCAGCTCCAGATTATTTAAGTGTTAAGAAAGCCACACACACACACACACAGACACACACACACACACACACAGACACACACACACACAAATAAAAACCAACCAACCAACCAACCAAAAATCTATACATAGTTAAGGACTCAAAAATCAGAGCCCTGAATGACATACTACTATTTACCATCAATGTTATTTTTATGGCCTCATTCCCAAAACCATCCCTCTTTGTACATATGTACCAAGTCTACTGCTGGCCATTGAGGATATATGGAAAAGATAGCACACTCTTACCCCTGCCCTTAGGATAAGAGGAGGTGTAATAATAAATATTTGTACTGGGGAGAACTAACCATTAGAATAGAGAGCAGGGTGGTCAGCAATGGTTGTCTGAGGACCCAAAGTCATACATGAAAAGAAAAATAGCTATAATCAAGAAAATGATCATGCGGCCTTCACAGAGGAGTGGGTGAATACAGAGGCCTTGAGGAAAGGGAGTTCTTTGAAAATTCCAGAAATTTCTGGATGGCCTTTGTGATGGGTGTAAAGGGATCTAGCAGGAGACGGTCACGGGATGCATCTGGGAGGTGAAGGAAGGCAGAACAGACAGGACTTTGTTAACATTTCTCTTTAGGGTGGAGGGACGTCACTGAAGGATTTTAAGCATGAAATGACATAATCCTGCTTCTCAAAGAATCTTTGTGGGCCGCTGGTGGGAAGAGGCGAGCGAGGGAGCAGAGAGAGCAGCCAGGAGGCTACTGCCATCAATGTATGAGACCCGATGGCGACTTCTGTGGAGACAAAGAACAAAGGACTTGGAACTTGTTGGTGGGTTAGGTAGAGGAGAACAGCACGCAAGAGTGAGCGGTAGCACTTAGCTATGAGGGGCCTCGGCACCAGCTGGATGCTGGTTCTACTGGTTGAGACACAGAAGAAGGGGGATGATCCTGTTTGGGCTGAGGAAAGGACTTCAAGGACTGTGTGTCATCATTTGAGATGCTGATGAGGCATCTAAACGGGAATATTGATGAGCTGGTGTCTTAAGGAGAAAGCAGGAGAACACGTTAAAAGGGAGACAAGGGCCAAGCCTTGCCAGGCCAAGAAATAGGATCAAAATCACGACACTCTATTCCCTTAGATGCCAAGAGAGATGCTCAGAGGCTGCCCTGGTTGGTCTCTGTTGCTGTAATAAACACCGTGATCAAAGGCAATTTGGGGAGGAAAGGGGCTTATCTGGCTTACTGGTTACAGTCCCTCATCAAGGGAGGCCAAGGCAGGAATTTGGAGCTGATGCACGGACCACAGAGGAATGATGCTTACTGGCTTGCTCCCCTTGGCTTGCTTAGCTACCTTTCTTATGCAGCCCAGGGCCACCTGCACAGGGATGGTACCACCCAGTGTCCTGGGCCTTCCTACATTAACTAACTAGTGGTTAAGAAAATGCCTCATAGGATAGCCATGGGCCAATCCGATCAGGGCAATTCTTCAGCTGAGCTTTCCTCTTCCTGGGTGACTCTAGGTTTATGTTGGCGTCTGACGCTAACTATGACAGAGCCGAGGACACCGTCGTGTTGAAAAGAGAGTGACCCCATGTCTAATCTTGCAGCCTAGACACCCTAAGCTTCCCTTGGGGTTGTTGACATGGAGGTCTCTCCCACGGTGCCAGTGCAGAGGTAAGTACGTGGGTTGGTCCGGGCCGCATAGACGTAGGCTGACGAGAGGGTGAGAGCGGATTTGCAGACGCCTCTCCCTCCGAAGCACCTTTTCAAGCACGGAGCCTCTTTGGCCAGGTCACCTTGCCTTTCTCCCACCGAGGAGACTGAAGCAAAAAGGAGCCACTTGCTTAGATGTCTGTGAACTGTGCTGCCCAGGACCACTCGGTCGCTTTGTTTCTGTTTGTTTGGTTTTTCCTTTTATTGGGCTGGGGATCGAACCCAGTGTCTTATACATGCCAAACAAGAACTCTATCACAGAGCTACCTCCCCAGCTCTTTCTGTTTGTTTTGTTTTAGACAAGGTCTCACCATGTAACCTCACTATGTAACCCAGGCTGACCCGGAACTCATTATGTAGCCCAGGCTGGTCTCAAGCACACAGAGCTCCGCCTGCCTCTGCCTCCTTAGTGCTGGAATTAAAGTTGTGTGCCACCACACCTGGACTAATTCTTGGGGTTTTTGTTGTTGTTTTCTGGGGTTTTGTTTTTGAGACAATATCAGGCTATGCAACTCAGGCTGCCCTCAAATTCTCTATCCTCCTGCCTCAACCTCCCTAGTGCTGAGGTGTGCACCAACAATCTCAACCCTGCCTGTGGTGGTTTGAATGTAATTGGCCCCTGTAATCTCATAGGGAGTGGTACTATTAGGAGGTGTGGCTTTGTTGGAGTAGGTGTGGCCTTATTGGAGGAAGTGTGTCACTGTGGGGGCGGGCTTTGAGGTTTCCTATGCCCAATGTCTCAGTCCACCTCCTATGACCTGCAAGATGTAGGACTCACACTACTTCTCCAGCACCATGTCTGCCTGCATGCTGCCATGTTGCACCATGACGATAATGGACTAAACCTCTGGAAATGTAAGCCACCCAATTAAATGTTCATTTATAAGAGTTGCCGTGGTCATGGTGGCTCTTCACAGCAACAGAACACTAAGAGAGAAGTTGCCCATACTTCTTTTGATGCTCACTCTCTCGTCCAGTCTCCACCCTTTATCACCAAGAGGCTCCTAACTAATTTCTCCCTTATTTTTCTTAAATGATTCAAAAACAGCCTTTCTGGCTTTCTCCCTTAGCCAAAAGTGAGGTGAGATCCTGAAAACATCTACAAAGTGTCAGAGGGAAGGACATGAAGGCGGACGCTCAGAGTGCAGTTGCTCTTGCAGCGACTTTGATTTTTTTTTCCCCCAAATTGTATTTTGTTAAACTAACCACATTATAGGAAATTGCCAATGGAGGAATATCGACTTTTTGAAGCAGAGTGGTGCTTTGGAAAGAGATTACACGGCTTTTATTGAAATCGCAGAGTAACTTTGTGTCGTTTGTGCCCTCTGTAATGGCCTGGGGAGAGCGAAGGATGTGTAATGGATACAAGGAACAGAATTTCATTACAGGGTAGGAGGGTAGGACGAGGACTCCAGCTCTTAAATAACTTAAGGGTAAACATGGGAGCTTGGGAACAAGAAATAAATGAAACAAGATGCAGCGAGGCGAGTGGACTGAGTCTGCCACCACCAACCAGTTACTGTCCTCAGCAAGTCTGACACCTTCTTTCCACCTGGGGCAGAGCTTTCCAGGCCCAGGCTGGCGTGGGCTATGAGGCCACTGCAAACTGGAGCATCTACTCTGCATCCCTCCCTCCCTTCATCAGTTAAGTCCCTCCACCCAAAGCAGGGGAGGAGAGAGAGAGATGGGAAGAGAATGGGCTTTCCTTCCTTCCCTCCAGTGTCCCCCACACCTCCCCACAGTACACCACATTCCTCACCTCTCCCTAAACGCCCACATCTCACTACTGGGCAACTAGGAGCCACAGGGGACCCAGGGAAACGTGTGTCTTCTCTCAGTCGCTTCAGGGAGTTACCAGCATTCTAGGGCAAAGCAAGATCTGTTTTGTTCATTGTGTGCCGGGGTGCCTGGCACACAGTAGACTCTCCATAGTCTTCCTGGATGAATAGATAATGCATGAATGAAGCCTTCGAAGACGGCCGATTCGCACACTAGCTCACCCCCCATGTCCACATGCTTCCATTGGTCTCTGAAGAAGTTTCTCTTGTTCATTTTTTTTTGTGTGTGTGTGTGGTTTTGCTCCCTGGGGTGGGAGATGGAGATGATGAAGGATTTGGGTCTGGATCCTGAAAGACAGAAATGAAAAGGTAAAGCTTGGAAAGTCCTCAAACCTGATGATGATGCCTTTGATTCCTTTTCAGGGTCTAACCCTCAGCCCCATCTCCATTCCTGCTCTCTCCTTCCCCCTCCCGTGTCCTGCCTCCCAGCACCCCCTCACACACACACACAATTGATCTCAATTAATTCAATTTCTCTGCAAAGCTCTGGGGATTGAACTAACTGGGCCACTGAGGGGATGAAGAAGGGACAGACACAAAAAGAAATGGCAGACACAGAAAAGCTGGGATCAGGTGGTTTGGGCTCCCACATGGAGAAGCAACAGCACCCCAGGAGCTCAGTGTGTTCATTATATGCAGTGGAACTTGGAGGAAGGATTATTGTACACAGCTGAACAAGGAGGAGGTGTTATTACATACAGATAGACAAGGAGGCGGGGCTATTGCATACAGATAGACAAGGAGGCAGGGCTATTGCATACAGATAGACAAGGAGGCGGGGCTATTGCATACAGATAGACAAGGAGGCAGGGCTATTGCATACAGATAGACAAGGAGGCGGGGCTATTGCATACAGATAGACAAGGAGGCGGGGCTATTGCATACAGATAGACAAGGAGGCTGGGCTACTGCATACAGATAGACAAGGAGGCGGGGCTATTGCATACAGATAGAAAAGGAGGCGGGGCTGTTGCATACAGGTAGACAAGGAGGCGGGGCTACTGCATACAGATAGACAAGGAGGCAGGGCTACTGCATACAGATAGACAAGGAGGCTGGGCTACTGCATACAGATAGACAAGGAGGCGGGGCTATTGCATGCAGATAGAAAAGGAGGCGGGGCTGTTGCATACAGGTAGACAAGGAGGCGGGGCTACTGCATACAGATAGACAAGGAGGCGGGGCTTTTGCATACAGGTAGACAAGGAGGCGGGGCTACTGCATACAGATAGAAAAGGAGGCGGGGCTGTTGCATACAGGTAGACAAGGAGGCGGGGCTACTGCATACAGATAGAAAAGGAGGCGGGGCTTTTGCATACAGATAGACAGGGAGGCAGGGTTGTTATAAACAGCCGAACAAGGAGGCAGTGTTATTACATACAGCTGAAAGTGGAGGCAGGTTTAGTTAATCTTGGTAGGAGCCATCTCTGCAGGGGAACAGTGTTCAGGCCATCAGACAAGGTGGTGGCTGGGGGTTGGGGGGGGAAGCTACAGTGGACATTTTCTGCACACACTGTCAACATGTGCACCTGGCCCAGAGGCAAGCTCTGCCATCCATCTGAGCCTCACCCCGGGAAAGCTTTGCCACTCCCATGGGTCTGAGACTCTGGGGTCCTTGGCATGGCTGTGCCTGCGTCAAATAATACACATTCGCTCTGGACTCCACTGACTCCCTGAACTTCACATAGTTTCTGAGGATTTAACTCAGTGAGAATTACTTGATTTTTAGTAGAAGGTTCTTGAAGATCACCCAAAGGAATAACAAATTTCTGGAGAGAGGAAGCCCATGATTTAGGATCTTCTGCTTTAAATCAGCCCTGCTCATCAAACTGCACGTTCATGATTCAGAAGGCTGCACCTGCCCACGGATCTCTTTCATGAACTCCGCTGGATTAAGAGCCAGGGCTGCAAGATTGTCTTTCACGAGAAACAACCATCCTCACCTCCATCCATTCATCAATCAATTCCATTAGTTCAGTCACCAAGTGCCAGTGAGGAAAGCCAGAACTACACGTTAGTTTGTCAGCAGCCCACAGACTCAAACACCAAGGGAAACACCCACGGAGCAGCGGGAACAGCTCAGGTAGAAGAGGCGGCAGTAGGAGCGCGCCTGCGCCCCAGCAAGCGCGCGCCCCAGCAGGGAGGGGCAAGGGACACTTCTCAGAGGAAGGAGAGGAGACTCAAAGGTTTGGGGGGCATGGCTCCACAATGCAGAGTGGAAAGCACACATCCAAGCAGTTAAGTAGCAGAGAAAGAAAAGGCCAAACAATTGGAGCCGTGTTTCAGATTACATAATTTTAGATTTATTATCATCATCTTTTGAGAAAGGGTCTTACTGTGTAGCCTTGGCTGTCCCAGAACTTGCTGTGTAGGCCAGGCTACCTTAAATTCACAGAGCTCCACCTGCCTCTGGAGTGCTGGGATTAAAGGCATAGATTTCTTTTATTGGGCGTGTGTGTTTAGATGTGAGTGTGACTATGCACACATGAGTGCAGGTGCTGGGAACTGAACTTGGGTCCTCTGGAAGGGAAGTATGTACTTCTTATTGCTGAGCATCTCTCCTGTGCCAAGATTGCACATGTTGACTCTGTATTAGTCAGCTTTCCATCGCTGTGACGTGAAATATTAGACTTACATGAGAAAATGTTTGTTGGGGTCATGAATCGACACATTTCATACCACATAGGAATCTCTAAGACATAGGGCCAGGAACCACACATTTTTGGGCAAACTGTATGTTATTTAAATCATCATAATTACAGATCATAATGCACTTTAGCTGTTGTTTTTCAATAGGTATAACATTTTTATTTACAAAAACCATTAAACAACTGAACAATTAAAGTTCCTAGCACTTTTTTAACATACAGTGCTGTGTTGTCCTTTTATTTGGTTGTTGTTGCCTTTTTAGCCGTGGCTGTCCAAATCAGGAACTGCAGCTCCGCCTAACAGCCGCAGTTAGGCCGCAAGGGCCATAGCCAGAGGGGATTCTGTTCCCTCAGGCTCCTTGCAAAACTAGGAAGGGAATGTAACTAAACCTCTGTCCCTCTAAAGCACTCAAGATTCAAAGGTTGTATAAGTACCCCGCAATAACTGATTGCGCCCCGGGCAGTGATGGCGCTCGCCTTTAATCCCAGCACTCGGGAGGCAGAGCCCGGTGGATCTCTGTGAGTTCGAGGCCAGCCTGGTCTACAGAGTGAGTTCCAGGAAAGGCTCCAAAGCTACACAGAGAAACCCTGTCTCAAAAAAAAAAAAAAAAATTCAAAGGTTAAGGTGGAATTCTGCTCTTCAGAGAGGCTGAATAGCAAGTAGCTCCTCTCCTCTCCTTGCTCACGTCCTCCAAAAAGCCTGCGCGCTTCCCCTCACCCCTCCTTATAAACCCTTCTCCACCTGGCTCCGCCTACCACTTCCTGTCAGGCCCCCTGACCGCAGGTGAATTTTATTTCATCAAACACATCTTTGCATCATTAAACAAATGTTCCAGAGCATAAACAAAAGCAACACACCTTGAAATAATATAATATTCTACAACAGTACTGCATAAAACGTTTTCCTCTGTGAAGAGGGACCAAAACAAAATTTAGGTAAGTATCTAGAGTCGCTCCTTTTTCCACGGGCCGCACGAACTCCTCGTAGGCTCTTGTTGGAAATTTTTTCTTTCCACTCTCGGGAATACATGTGGGTTCATGTTGCTTCGTATCACCTGACAACCTTTTGGGTGGACCTACGAGGTGCTCTCCCTGCACCCCCAGGGGAAGGGCTGGACAGATTTGTCTCTGGTTCCAGAGACCCTTCATTATCATCGTCCATTATCCGGGCTCTCGCCGCCGAGAGCAGAGACTGTCTGTACTTCAGTTTTGCTTGTGGTTTGAGGACGTTGTATACTCTAAATGAACCGCAAAGTCCACGGTTTATAAGGGACAGCACTCCTTTTTCTGTCCATTCATCGTTTTCCTTAGAGCAGAACAACACGGAAGGAATTGATCTGCGTGGTCAACGCCTTCCATGTGGGCACTGGATTCCTCGATGCAGGTGGGTTTTATAATATTCTCCTTGTTTCTCTTTTGCTTCTTTCCTGATGTCGAGACAGAAATGTCATGGATCGTTGATATCATTTGGACAACCTGCTTGTCTTTCCATGTTAGGAGAAGAATGTCACCTTTTCTGGAAAATATTACGTCACCTTTCTATATTCTTGATGTTTTCATTTTCAAATTTGGAGGTAAACCTCTACTCTCCCTAACAGTCCCCCAGACTCGAGCTTTGTTCTGTAGCAGCAATTCAGCAGCAGATGCAGCGCTGTAATAATTATCCTGGTAAACATGGTGCCATCTGCCAAGATCGGGTCCAAAGACTGAAAGAACAGTTTCTTGCAATTCCTTTCCTTCAGCAGTGTGTATCTCTATATTGCAGATACAACCAGGGTCATCCTTGTGGATTCCTGGGAGTTTCCCCAGCACCAGGTTTCTCCCTGACCCTGAAATCCACCCACCCCCATCAAGACATCTCTTTCATTACTCTCCCCCTCTGTCCCAACCCCAACCCACCCCATCTGTCATGTTACCGTCCTCCCACACCTGGCCCCCAGTTTACCCAGGAGATCTCTTCTATTTCCCCTTCCAAGGGAAATCCATGTGTCTCCTCTCGGGCCGTCCTTTGTACCTAGCCTCTCTGGGGCTGTGGACTGTAGTCTGGTTATCCTTTACTTTACAGCTCATTCCACCTATGAGTGAGTACATACCATGTTTGTCTTTCTGGGTCTGGGTTACTTCACTCAGGTTGATTTTTTTTTTCTAGTTCCATCCATTTGTCTGCAAATTTCATGATGTCATTGTTTTTTTTTTTACAACTGAGTAGTACTCCATTGTGTAAATGTACCACATTTTCTTTATCCATTCTTCATTTGAGGGGCATCTAGGTTGTTTCCAAGTTCTGACTATTATGAATAATGCTCCTATGGTTACATAGTTGAGCAAGAGTCCTTGTGGTATGATTGAACATCCTTTGGGTATATACTCAAGAATGGTATAACTGGGTCTTGAGGTAGATTGATTCCCGATTTTCTGAGAAACCACTATATTGGATTCCAGAGTGGCTGTGTAAGTTTGCATTCCCACCAGCAGTGGAGGAGTGTTCCCTTTGCTCCGCATCCTCTCCAACATTGACTGTCATTAGTGTTTTTGATCTTAGCCATTCTGACAGGTGCAAGATGGTATCTCAGAGTCACTTTGATTTGCATTTCTCTGATGGCTAAGGATGTTGAACATTTCTTTAAGTGTAAATTGGGACATGAAACATGAGAATTGGTTGTTGGTTGTCTTTGCTCTTTTAGGGGCCCAACACTCAGCTCCCAAATAAATAACACACGGAGGCTTATTTTTTCTTATGAATGCCTGGCCTTTAGTTTGGCTTGTTTCTTGCCAGCTTTTCTTAACTTGAATTAGCCTGTCTGACTTTTGCCTCTGGGCTTTTATCTTTCTCTTACTTCTGTAATCTTACTTTCACTCATACTCCATGGCTGGCTGTGTCACTAGGTGTCTGGCCCCTGATGTCCGCCTCCTTTTCTTGCTCCTTCTCTTCCTTCTTCTATTTCTGTTTATTCTCTCTGCCTGCTAGCCCCGCCTATCCTTTCTCCTGCCTTGCTATTGGCCATTCAGCTCTTTATTAGACCATCAGGTGTTTTAGACAGGCACAGTAACGTAGCTTCACAGAGTTAAACAAATGCAACATAAAAGAATGCGACACATCTTTGCATCATTAAACAAATGTTCCATAGTGTAAACAAATGTAACATACCTTAAAATAATATTCCACAACACCAGAAAACTCATGAGCAGTAGGAAATGTGTTAAGAATTATCAGTCCAAAGCACAAGACTGTTGCTTTGGGACCGGGGCAAAGCAGAGCATCATGGTAGAGGTGTGTGGTGGAGCGAAGCTGTTCACATAATGGCAGTGGGGGATGCAGAGAGAAGGAAGTGGATCCCCTTCAAGGACATGCCCTTAATAATCAAACTTCCATCTATCAGGGCCTGTCTGGGTAGTTTTATGTCAGCTTGACACAGGTTAGAGTCATTTGGAAAGAGAGATTGGCCTATAGGCAAGTCTGTGGGGGTCTTTTCTTGATTGATGTGGGAAGGCCCAGCTCAATGTGGGTAGTGCCACCCTGGGCAGGTGGTCCTGGGGTAGAAAAGAAAACAAACTGAGCAAGCCAGTAAGCAGCACTGCTCTGTGGCTTCTCCATCAGTTCCTGCCCTGACTTCCCTGGATGATAGAACTACAAGCTGTAAGGTGAAATAATCCCTTTCTTCCCCAAGTTGCTTTTTTTTTTTTTTTTTTTTTTTTGGTTTTTCGAGACAGGGTTTCTCTGTGTAGCTTTGTGCCTTTCCTGGAACTCACTCTGTAGACCAGGCTGGCCTCGAACTCACAGAGATCCGCCTGCCTCTGCCTCCCGAGTGCTGGGATTAAAGGCGTGCACCACCACTGCCCGGCCCCCAAGTTGCTTTTAGTCATGGCCTTTTCTCATGGCAAATAGAAACCAAACCAAGACAAGGCCACACTTCCTAAAGATTGACTCTCCTGATCACACTAAAACCACGCCTTTAGCATGTGGGCCTTTGGAACGCACTCAAGAACCAAGCTACAGCATTATCTTGAAGGCAATCGGAGAGGCCCACTCCTGAAATGCCAGCACTTAGGAGGCTGAGGCAGGAGGACTGCTTCAAGATCAAAGCCAACCTGAGTTACGTAGTAAGTGCCAGGTGGGCAGGACCACAGAGAGCCTGTTTTTTGTTTTGTTGTAAGAAGCAAGGGGTTGGAGGATAGCTCAGGAAAGTGCTTGTCATGCAAGCATGCATGTGTGAAGACCTGGGTTTGCTTGTCATGCAAGCATGCATGTGTGAAGACCTGGGTTTGCTTGTCATGCAAGCATGCATGTGTGAAGACCTGGGTTTGCTTGTCATGCAAGCATGCATGTGTGAAGACCTGGGTTTGCTTGTCATGCAAGCATGCATGTGTGAAGACCTGGATTTGCTTGTCATGCAAGCATGCATGTGTGAAGACCTGGATTTGCTTGTCATGCAAGCATAAATGCGTGAAGACCGGATTTGCTTGTCATACAAGCATGCATGTGTGAAGACCTGGATTTGCTTGTCATACAAGCATGCATGTGTGAAGACCTGGATTTGCTTGTCATACAAGCATGCATGTGTGAAGACCTGGATTTGCTTGTCATACAAGCATGCATGTGTGAAGACCTGGATTTGCTTGTCATACAAGCATGCATGTGTGAAGACCTGGGTTTGCTTGTCATACAAGCATGCATGCGTGAAGACCTGGATTTGCTTGTCATGCAAGCATGTATGTGTGAAGACCTGGGTTTGCTTGTCATGCAAACATGCATGTGTGAAGACCTGGGTTTGCTTGTCATGCAAGCATGCATGTGTGAAGACCTGGATTTGCTTGTCATACAAGCATGCATGTGTGAAGACCTGGGTTTGCTTGTCATGCAAGCATGCATGCGTGAAGACCTGGGTTTGCTTGTCATGCAAGCATGCATGCGTGAAGACCTGGATTTGCTTGTCATACAAGCATGCATGCGTGAAGACCTGGATTTGCTTGTCATACAAGCATGCATGTGTGAAGACCTGGGTTTGCTTGTCATACAAGCATGCATGTGTGAAGACCTGGATTTGCTTGTCATACAAGCATGCATGCGTGAAGACCTAGATTTGCTTGTCATGCAAGCATGCATGCGTGAAGACCTAGATTTGCTTGTCATGCAAGCATGCATGTGTGAAGACATAGATTTGCTTGTCATGCAAGCATGCATGCGTGAAGACCTGGATTTGATCCCCAGCACCCAAGTTAAAAAACAATAACCACCCAGATATGATGACATATACTTGTCATCCCAGCACTGGGGATACAGAAACAGGTAGATCCCTGGGACTCACCAGCTGGTCAGCCTAACCTAACTGGCAAGTTCCAGATCTTAGAGACTCTGTCAGAAAAAGAAGATGGATAGTTTTCAAGGAAGTACATTTGAGTTTGATCTCTGACTTCCATTCATGTGTACATGCACCCTCACACATATAAATGCACATATGCATACCTACACACACGCACGCACACAGACAAACCAGATCCATAAAGGAGTTGTAGGATTCCATGAGAAGCTTCACGTGGAGAAGACGGTCACAGTATGCTGCTGAGATGGCTAAAGTGTATTCACTGACACTGTCCTTTTTTGTACTTCAAGGGGAAAAGAGCACCTCCTGAGGAGAATGAAGACTTCCTGGGAAGCAAAGACAAAGGCCGAGCCAAAGTTCCCCAGCTGAGTTAATCCTCAGGTAATGGGGAGAGGAAGCAAGTGCTTGGGTCTGGAGGAGAAATGGTTCCAGGGACTCCCAGGCAAAGCCAACTAACCGAGCAGGCAGAAGTTCCTCCAAGAGGGAGAAGGCAGGGCTTTGGCATATGGGGGGGGGGGGGGTGGAGGAAGCTAAGTATGGAGGGCAGAATCTTGAATCAAAGGAATGAAAGAGAAGATGAGGCCTGGAGAGGCTGCCTTGCTCCAAGCCAGAGGTATGAGAGGCCCCGTGGTAACATCCAGAGTTGCTTATACGAGTGGGAGAGCACACAGCCAACACACAGAGGGTCTACACCTGATGGAGAGCTCACAGAGTGTCTACAACTGATGGAGAGCACACAGTGTGTCTACACCTGACGGAGAGTTCACACTGTGTCTACACCTGATGGAGAGAACATAAAGTGTCTACACCTGACAGAGAGCACACAGTGTGTCTACACCTGATGGAGAGCTCACAGTGTGTCTACACCTGATGGAGAGCACACAGTGTGTCTACACCTGATGGAGAGCACACAGTGTCTACAACTGATGGAGAGCACACACTGTGTCTACGCCTGACGGAGAGAACACAGAGTGTCTATACCTGATGGAGAGCTCACAGAATGTCTACACCTGATGGAGAGAACATAGAGTGTCTACACCTGATGGAGAGCACACAGTGTGTCTACACCTGACAGAGAGCTCATAGAGTGTCTACACCTGATGGAGAGCACACAGTGTGTCTACACCTGACGGAGAGCACAGTGTGTCTACACCTGATGGAGAGCTCACAGTGTGTCTACACCTGACGGAGAGCACAGTGTGTCTACACCTGATGGAGAGCTCACAGAGTGTCTACACCTGATGGAGAGCACACACTGTGTCTACACCTGATGGAGAGCTCACAGAGTGTCTACACCTGACGGAGAGCACGCACTGTGTCTACACCTGATGGAGAGCACACAGTGTGTCTACACCTGATGGAAAGCACACAGTGTGTCTACACCTGATGGAGAACATACAGTATGTCTACACCTCTGGAGAGCACACAGTGTGTCTACACCTCTGGAGAGCAGCCAGGCAGCACACACAGGCCACCAATGCATGCTTACGAGCATGTTGCCTAACGGTGGCCTGTCCTGGGTGTTTCTGGCTGCCTGTCTGCTGCTCATCATTTTCCTTGCAGGGATGATATTATCATCTCGTGTGCACACTCAAACCCTCATCTAACTCAGCAGCTCATCACCCAGTGAAATCCCTTCTCTGGGGAGCAGTGGTTATGCTGGGTTACCAGATGGGGTAGTGTGCCTGAGAAGGAAACCACGCCTTGTTTTCCATCTGTGGACGAGCAGAACAGAACCACCTGGGCCAGGGTCACAGCTCGTATCCTTGTCGTAAACAAGACTGGCCTTTCTCTAAAGTTCAGGCTGCTTCTGTGCAGAAAACCGATGCTAATTGCCAGAGAGGAGGTCACCATGGGAGTCCACGTAGACAGTGGTCAGTGGTCACAGTGTGGGCTGAGGGGATGGCCCCTGGAGACCAAGAACGATGGGATTCCCAGGTGTCCTGTGACACAGGGAGAGGATTTAATAAGCCAGCAGATGTGGAAGTGGAGATATCACTTTAACTGTCAATTATGATGCTGAATAACAGCCCCACACTCAGTGGCTCTCACAGTGGCATCCTTGTCTCTAGGTCTGCAGGGTACAGGCTACAGGATAGGCTCAAATGTCTCATTCCAAGCAGTGGCTACATAGGGGCAAGCTGACAAACAAAACCATGCACATGGGCAAGGTTGATACGTACACCTCCACATCCCAGTGGCCAGTGAGGGGTGAAGCCCATAGGCAGAGGGTCAGGGCTTTAACTCTGTCCCAGTCAGCCATGGCAAGGCCGTGTATCAGTTACTTTCTCGTTTTGGTCACAAAATACCTGTCCAAAGCAACTAAAGATGGAAAGGTTTACTCTGCCTCACAGTGCAGGTCCATCATTGCGGAGAAAGCATGGCGGCTGGGGAGCCTCATAGCCATGCGGAGCAGGTAGCTGCCGCAGGCATCTAGGCAGATCAGGAAATGAAGGACGCCAAGTGAGAAGCAGGGCTGGGCTGGAGCCCTCAAAGACCCTTCCCTCTGTCAGCCATACCTCCCGCCTCAAAGGCTCCACAACCTCCCCAAACAGCGCCACCAACTGGTGACCGAGTCTTCAAATACATCCGCCTGTGAGGGACGTTTCAGGCCTCAGTCAAGATAGCTGTGTTAAGGATGAATAATGCTGTCTCTCTTTTCACATTTCTTAAATTACATTTGTTTATTTGGTTGGTGTGCCATGGTGTGCAGGTGGAGGTCAGAGGACAACTTGTGGAAGTCGGTTCTCTCCTTCCACCGTGTGGGTCTTTGGGATCAAACTCAGATGGTAAGGCTTGGCAGGAAGCACCTTGACCCACTGAACCATCTTGCTGGCCCTAACACTGTCTCCTTTAGGAATGGTGGCTGGCCACTAAGTTTCTGGGTTGCACAGATGAGCAGACTGTGGTATCCATCGCTGCTGAAGGGAGTGCTGAGAGTAGACCGGTGTAACGGTAACGCCCGCATTACTGTCACCCGTTCACCATGTCCGAGCGAGGGGCTGTGGATTAAAAAATAAGGGACAAGAGACAGCGGGTCATTTGCCTCAGCTGAATGCCAAATGCCAAATGCCGTTTATTGAAAGAGGGAGGAAACCTTAAATACAGGCTTACAGCACAATGGCGGATCCCCGGAGGGCAGAAGTTTGCTACTGAATGTTCTACATTCTTGCATCTAAGCTGTTAACGCCCAATATGCAGGATACACAAACAAGGAACTTCCCTAAAGCATTCAGGAGGGTGGATACCGGCAGGGAATTAGAATAGGGAGGACATCTGGTCAAGGTCAGCAAGCAGGCAACGGCTTTACTCAATATGGGAGAAGACCAGGGCCCTACAGACCGGGTGGCCTTGGACATCTGCATTCAGGATGCCTTTGGATACTAGAGTGCATCTGCATTCAGGATGCCTTTGGATACTAGAGCACATCTGCATTCAGGATGCCTTTGGATACTAGAGCGCATCTGCATTCAGGATGCCTTCGGATACTAGAGCGCATCTGCATTCAGGATGCCTTTGGATACTAGAGCGCATCTGCATTCAGGATGCCTTCGGATACTATAGCACATCTGCATTCAGGATGCCTTTGGATACTAGAGCGGCAGGAAAAGAGAAGCCAGGCCTGCCTGTAGTCTTGGTTTTGGAGTTATAATAGAAACTACCATATGTCTCCTAATATCTACACATTTCCCTTTCTTCTTTCATATTAGAACATGAGAGTTTTAGCTGGACGCCTGAGCCAGCTAAACTTAAGCCAAGATGGTTACCTACTAAATTAACCAGCGAAACATAACAAGTTTGATGTATGGATTACATACAGACTCTTTAAAGGAAAGGGTGTGTTCATTTTTTTCTGCTTTATTTCTCCCTCCCACCCCCCAACACACACACATCTTCCATCAAATCCAGTCCTGGGAAGAAAAGAGTACTGGAAGCCACTGTTTAGAATCAAGACCCCAAGGACAGTGCAGGTTAAGGAGTAAGCCTTGAGGAACCTGGCGTGTGATGCCCCAGCAGAGAAGTTCTGTCCACAGGGGCAGGGGGCAGGGGGCAGGGGGCAGGGGCAGGGGGCAGGGGGCAGGGGGCAGGGGCAGGGGGCAGGGGGCAGGGGGCAGGAGGAGGGGGCAGGGGGCAGGAGGAGGGGGCAGGAGTCAGGGGCAGGGGGCAGGAGGCAGGGGGCAGGGGGCAGGGGGCAGGGGGCAGGGGCAGGAGTCAGGGGCAGGAGTCAGGGGGCAGGAGGAGGGGGCAGGAGGCAGGGGGCAGGGGGCAGGGGCAGGAGGCAGGGGCAGGGGCAGGGGGCAGGAGGAAGGGGCAGGGGGCAGGGGGCAGGAGGCAGGGGGCAGGGGGCAGGGGCAGGGGGCAGGGGCAGGGGCAGGGGGCAGGGGGCAGGGGCAGGAGGAAGGGGCAGGGGGCAGGAGGCAGGGGCAGGGGGCAGGGGCAGGGGGCAGGGGCAGGGGGCAGGGGCAGGGGGCAGGGGGCAGGAGGCAGGAGGCAGGGGCAGGGGGCAGGGGCAGGGGGCAGAAGCAGTGTAGCAGGAAGAACTGGAGAAGCAGCAGCAAGAATGAGTGAGAAAGAAAAAGGGCATCTCAGGCAGGACGGGGAGCCGGTCCCCGTCGGGGCCATTTGATGAGTCAAAGGCAAGAGGGCAGCGCTCAGTGCAGGAGGGTGACAAGCCCCCTGGGAGACTTAGAAGGGAGACGAATTCTAGAGTGACGATTCAATATAATCCCAAGAAATTCTAAAGATTCCTAAGCTCCTGTCTGCCTGGATGCTGTCCAGGAAGCTTCAGGAGAAGCCGGGCTCCTGGGTCCTCACCTTCCTCTGGAAGAAACCCAGAGCAGACGGGGCACACACGAGGCTTAACATCACTCTTTGCTTTACTGTTCTGTTTACACACGTGTGTGTGCACACACACTCTTGCCTGTTCCCCACCCGTCCCGGCTTTCCAGCCAACCTCCACTGTTCTGGCCTGCCTCCTGCCCCTCCCCGCAAACACTGCTGCTTACGATTTTTCCGATGGACTATCCGATGACCTCCCTTTCCTACTCAGCTTTCTTACAGCAATTCCCGCTGACTATGTCATGAGGGCCAAGTCCGTTAGTCACTCATCATCATCTTTCAGAGATATGAGCACGAAACCCTTCCCTACCCATCCTCCCCAGCTCTCCTCATCTCTCTACCTTACCCTCCGCAATGTCAGATCCCAAGCACCAGCCAGCATCAAAATGTAGTCATGTGAAGGACCCTAGTGAGTGTCACTCGGCTGGGAAGAGGCAGCTGCCAGGATAAGGAAGGATGCTTAAGACATTCTTTTATGTTCTAATTTCCTGTTATAGGCGGCTGATGGTGAGTTTGGTGGTAAAACATGCACTTTGCATGTACAAGGTCCTGGGTCCAACTCCTGGTACCAATTTGTTGTTTTGTTGAGACAGGGTCTCACTGTGTAGCTCTGGTCGTCCTGGAACTCATTATATAGACCAGGCTGACCTTGAACTCAACAGAGATCCACCCACCTCTGCCTCCTGGGTGCTCAGATTAAAAGTGCGCACTGCACACCTGGCTCCTAGTACCAGTTTTTAAAAACATTATCTCCCGACAGGAAGTTTCAGGATGGGATTTTACACAGCAATAGATAGACAGAATCGAAACTGGCGTCAGGAGTCATATATTGTCATTGCAGAGATGTAAACATGGAGCCAGTGAGATGGCTCAGTGCGGAAGAGCACTTACCCGTCAAAGCCTGATGACCTGAGGTCAATCCCTGGACACACATGGTGGAAGAGGAGAAGTGACTCCCCCAGGATGTTCTCTGACCTTCACATGCAGGCCATGGTGCGCACACACGGGACAGACAGATCTACATCAGTGAGCTCTACCCCAGGCCAAGGCTCACGGAGTCTCAGGTGTTACGGGCACTCTGGGACAGCAAGGAAAGCTACTAGAAGCCAGAAAGGATTTGCACAGTGAGATGTCAGAAAGAACAGCGAAGCTGCCAGGCGGTGGTGGCACACGCCTTTAATCCCAGCACTCTGGAGGCAGAGGCAACCTATCTCTGTGAGTTCCAGGCCAGCCTGGTCAAAGCAAGTTCTAGGACAGCCAGGGCTACACAGAGAAACCTTGTCTTGAAAACAGCAACAAAACCAGCAAAGCTGTGACCCACAGGAACGAGGAACGCAGACGTGCCTGTTAGACAGTGGGTTTTGGGAAGCGTTAACTGCTGTGTTTTGTATTAAAGGATGGAGGGAAACAAGTGGACTAGGTTATAAATAGTTCCGCTTTCAAACACACTTTAAAGAGAACATGAAGAATCAAGGCGTGACTTCAAAGTCTGTGGGTTCCACACTCTCAGCCTCCCCACACAGCAAATTACCCTCCAAGTAGATGGCTTGACAAGCCGAAAGAACTCTGTTCAAGATGCAGCTCTATTTTAAGGCTTCCGAGGATTTAAAGACAAGCCCACAGACTTCCTAGACCCTTAAGGTTGTCCTTCCAGAGCCCTGGTTCTTACTTAAGCCGAGTAGACAGGGCCTTGTCTCAGAAGTACTTGTGAGCGCGGCTTCTGTCAGCTCTGGAACAGTTCCCAAGAAACCCTGCAGTTGTCTGAGGTTTGAACAGGTGTGCCCTCAGTGTGGCCTGACCGAGACAGGGATGGTTCAGAAACGGGAAGAAAACTCTGGGCCACTGCATTTTTAGGAGGAGGAGGAGGAAGACAAAGACCATATTCACCAGCTTGTGTGAGCTGCTCTCACAACAGGGCAGAGCCAAGGACCAAGGAGAAGGGCTCCCTGGAGCAAAATGCTGCGCAGCTCAGAACTCAAACCCATGCCTAGCTGCATTCAGGCTCACGGTGATGAGTGACTGCCCTGGGCCTCCCTGCATTGCCTCCCCCACCGCCGTGAGTAGGGCTGTCTGTCAGGGTTACCCCTGTACAGGCGGCGGTATGCTGGGTGTGGATGGTGAGAGGGTGTGGGTGTCCTGTTCTCTTAGTTTTCCAGGTACTCACATTGAAGGGAAGCCTTCTGAGGAGACTCATTTGCATCTTGGCCTGATTTGGAAGACAAGATCCTGGTCCATTCCCATAAGGCTTTGGAAACATGACAAGATGTGACTTAATCTTGCCCAGAGGGCAGTCTGCGAGAGTTCGTATTTTCCAAATATAACCGCAACGGTATGGTCATCTCTGATGCTTCTGTATTGCCAGCCTGCGGCTCCTTCATCAAGAGGTGTTTTGTTAGCTCAATAAGCTAATAATATCAGTACGAGCATGAGAGGTTTCTTTCTAACCCCCTCCTTTTGTTCCGTTGTTCTTGATTTGTGGGGTTTTTGTTTGTTTGTTTGTTTTTCATTTCTCTCTGCCTACAGGACAGTCTCCTTATGGTTCTGAGATGGCTGCCTATCTAACAGCCAAAAGCACCTGACACATTGCTGAAATAAAGCAGGTGTTTTCTGTTGAGCTCCAGGCATCTGGGGACTCAGAATAGCCAGGGCAGCATCTGAGGAGACGGCCCCTTAGCCTGGGGGAGGTCAGACATTGAGGCTCTTTCTAGCTGACTGGGAGTTGGCACAGCTGGATCTCACCCTCAGAGGAGGGTGGGCCTCTGTAGTATCTGCAAGAAAGACTTTGGTGCTCTCAAATGAACACCGGTGTGGGGAATTTTTGTGCAAATGACACCAGGCAGTTTCCTCAGCAGACTGCAGCCACCACAGGAGGGCTGTGGGGGTGGCTCTTCTGCCCCCACCCCTCCCTGGTGGCCTTTGAACCTCTGAAATCCAGGCTAAGCCCACATGCACAGGGAGCACGGGCCCTTTGCTCACGGCTGGTAACACTGTGGATACTTCTTGAGGTCGCTTTTTTCACAGAGACTGTACCACCCCTCCTCAGACCACTTCCTTTAAGGTCTCCTCCCTCACCACAGCAGGACAGATGTGGTGACACCTTTGCGTACCTATGGCCTGTGTACAGCCAAGCTGTATTTCCTCTTAGTGGCATCGCCAGTAGCCGCTCCATTCCAGTTCTCCAAAAGCTCAGGTCTGCGTTCATTAGATGCAGAATGAGGCAATGTCAGTGCCCAGTGTGGCCGCTGTGTCTACTGGGCCGCTTTGCTGAGTGGTGTCCCCAGGCTGACACACCTGTGCCCTTGAAGGGTCCTAGAAGCCAAGAAAGTCCAGGTTTCAGCTTTTCTGCTGAGTGAGGCCAGACAGGAGCAGTGTGGGACAGGCAGTCAGTGCCCTGGCTCTTACCTCCGCCTACCTTCAATCTCACAGTCTAGAAGTCACAGGTCCTCAGTCTGGGGCCCCTCATTCACCCTCCTGTGCATGCTACATTCAGCTAGTCTGTCTCCTCCCTCCAAGGTGACACAAACACTCCTGTAATATAGTCTAAACCTGGTACCTGGGATGTCTAAAGTATGTGTTTAGTGAACAGAGAGATGCTGGTGGTACTGCTGCTGGACACATATGTCTGCAAGAACACATACTGTTTGGTGGCTCCCAAAGCAGCTTGTTGGGTAATGCCGGAGTCTCTGTTCTCCGAGATACTGTCTCCCCAGATCCTCCTGGCAGGGCCTGAAAGCTTCCCAAATCTGTTTCAGAATAGCTCAGAGCCCTTGCCAGTGACCACCTGTCTTAGTTAGGGTTTCTATTGCTGTGAAGAGACACCATGACCATGGCAACTCCTTGATAACAAGGAAAACATTTCATTGGGGTGGCTCACTTACAGTTTCAGAGGTTCAGCCCATTATCATCATGATGGGGAGCATGGTGGCATGCAGGCAGACATGGAGCTGGAGTAGTAGCTAAGAGCCCCACATCTGTCAGGCAATAGGAAATCGACTGAGAAACTGGGCAGTATTTGAGCACAGGAATCCTCAAAGCCCACTCCCACAGTGACACTGTTCCTCCAATAAGGTCACACCCACTCCAACAAAGCCACACCTCCTAATAGGGCCTCTCCCTGTGAGATTATGGGGGTCGATTACATTCAAACTACTATTGCATTACCTCTGGGCTCTGCGTGGCTTCTGCCACTGTCCACATGTCTACGTATGTCCTGCTGAAGACCTCTCTAGGCCAGAAAATGGCACAATTCACCTTTCTCCAAGATCATGGTTTTGTTGACACCCCAACAGACCCTTTTTTGTGGAGGCTTTATCACCATGACCTTGGGGAATAAGCCCCTGGTCCCCATGGCTCCAGTGTCACCAACACACTGGACCAGCCAAGTGTCACTGACCTCTGTACTCTGTCCACTTCCTTTTTAGGTGAAGTAAACAACATTTCAGAGTTCCCTCCAAGATGTACTGTAGATATAACCAACCTTCTTATTAAATAAGAAACACGGAACCAATGCAAAGAAGAAAGCCAAGAGGTCAGAGCTAAGAGCTAAAACCTTACCCTTCCTCCTGCGGTGGTCCTACCTCTCCGAACCAGAGCTACCCCTGTGTTAAAGTCTTTATATAGAGTTCCTGTTCTGCCTTCTCATTGGTTGTAAACCCAACCACATGACCGCCTTGTCACGGCCTGCCTGTATAGGCCTCCAGGTTTTCCATGATTGGTATTGAGATTAAAGGCATGTGTATCCAATACTGGCTGTATCCCTGAACACACAAACTTACCTAGCTCTGCCTACCAAGTGCTGGGATTACAAGCGTACACCACCACTGCCCTGCTTTCCTATGGCTTGCTAATAGCTCTGACCCCCAGGCAACTTTATTTATTAACATACAAATAACATTTTAATACAAATAAAATATCACCATAATGTACCATTCCGGGCCTTGTGCCTAAGTGATGTTGTGTGAATGAATGAAGTCCTGAGTGGGTGTGTATTCAGCCATTCAAAGACCCCAGTGCCCCAGACCCATGGGAATAACAAGGCCCTTCTCCTGGTCGAGTACAGACGTTGACAGCATTTGCAGAAAACGTCAAGCACAGCTTCTTTCTCCAGAGTGACTGCAGCTGGAGACTGCAGGTCCCAACCGAGACCTCCCACGGAGCTGAGCTAACCTGCCCATCATCCCAGGATATGTAATAGTCACACCAGATGTCCTGGTCATTGGTGCATCTGCACCAGAGCCCAGCAACCACCCCACCTCAGTGTGGATGTCATTTCTTTATTCCCCATCACCTGGTCAGGTCGATCCCAAAGCCCTGCATGATGTTGCCATCATGGACAAGTTCTCACCTACCCGGTGACTTGCATGATGGGTGATGTTGCTCTGTATGCTGTGAATGTGTTGCTTCGATTGGTTGATAAATAAAATGCTGATTAGCCAGTAGCCAGGCAGGAAGTATAGGCAGGATAAGCAGAGAAGGAGAATTCTGGGAAGAGGAAGGCTGATTCAGGAGACGCCAGTCCGCCGTCCAGGGAGCAGCATGTAATGGCACACAGGTAAAGTCACAGAACATGTGGCAACATATAGATGAACAGAAATGGGCTGAGTTTAAATGTAAGAGCTAGTCAGTGGTAGGCCTGGGCTAATGGCCAAGCAGTTATAAATACTATTAAGCCTCTGTGTGATTATTTTATAAGCAGGCCACAGGTCTGTAGGGTCAGGCAGGACCAGAGAAACTTCTAGCTACACCTGTCCTTGTTCCTTAGAGCACCGGGATGACGATAAC
Organism: Peromyscus eremicus; assembly: GCF_949786415.1. NCBI lineage: Eukaryota > Metazoa > Chordata > Mammalia > Rodentia > Cricetidae > Peromyscus > Peromyscus eremicus. The sequence continues at coordinate 38,564,616 of NC_081438.1, read as the reverse complement.
GATGACACGAGAAGCATTCGGTACACCACCTGGCACATTACAAACACTCATAAGTACCAATCACTGCTACCCGCCCCTCCCTCAAAGCCCTCAGAAAAAGGACTGATTTCATGGCGGTATGTGCCAGGCAGTTCCCATGGTGCTAACAAGCTGGCCAGCACGTTGGCCAACACAGTTGAGCTTGGTTTCCAGGGTCAGCCTGGGAGTTGGCCCATGTTGTGTTTGCATTCCTTTACCCTCCAGCCTCTGGCATGTGGATCTTCGGGTGTTATTAGTAAATAAAATGATTTCCTCATTCCATCTGAGTCATCCGAAGAAAGTATTCTCTGGCTCTGCTGATCCTGTAGATTTGACTAGTCACGGAAATAAAACTATCTAGCCGACATCTGTCCTAGGACGATAAACCTTCAGGGAACATTTTCTCTCTGTGGAAAATTTTAGCAAAACCCTTCTGCACAGCAGGGCGCTCACATCACTGCCCTCCACTCTGGTCACACCTCCTCACCCAGGCACGGCCACTCCTGTGGGTTAGGCCGCACTCTGCATTACAATGTTTATCTTTCTGGCCAGTACACGCATTGAATTGATTTTTTTTTTTTTTAAACAGAGGATTCCTCACTCTCCTGCAAGACCTACAAGGACAAAAATCTCATCCTTTTTGCATTCCCAGAATTTAGTATTCTGAGCTATATTTGTGACTGTATTTCTACGAGGAAACAGGCACAGCATATTTTATTCAGATGACCCTGGCTTTATCATGTGACTTCTAGGATGTTATGCAAGCTTAGTTTGCCAAGTCTAAAATGAGACAAATAGACCTCACCCCCCAAAGCTATTGCTCAGAAGATGTGAGCTCTCTGGAAGCAATCCGTGATAAATTCTTTCCAAACCGTGCAGTCTGGATGTATTCACACTATAGGAATCACCTCAATGCCAAACAATCCAGAAAGAGCCCAAACAGGACGGCTAAATAAGCTGGGCCGTATGTATATTACAGATGACTGCCAGCAAGGGGGGGGGGTGAATGAACTATTGATACCAATACACCACAAAATCAAACTGCTGAACAGAAAAACTGAACAAACTCTGAGATAATAAGGGTGTAGGAAAAGGGGGCCCCTGGTGAGGTGTTTCTGGGAATTACTGGGAAGGCAGGTCCTTCAAGGACTGCAGGAGGGGTCCCAGATGCTGGGATGCTAACTGCGCTGTGGAAGGTAATATCCGGGTTGTGAGGTTGGTCCCTGCGTATTATTTCTTGTGACTTCCGAATCTCAAAACTGAGGCTTTAATTGTAAGAGACACAGTGTAGTTATCTAGAGCAGAAGTTATAGATTGTTATGCTTATTGATTCCCCGATCAGACCAGTTCATTTTTCAGCTTTAGCTCCGTTTGCTTTTCCATGTAACAGGTCTCATCTATTAGCTGTGACAGCAGTAGCACACGCCTTTAATCCCAGCACTCGGGAGGCAGAGGCAAGCGGATCTCTGTGAGTCCGAAGCCAAGCATGGTCTACAGAGCGAGTTCCAGGACAGCCAGGCCTACACAGACCCTGTCTCAATCCCACCCACCAAAAAAGTTTTAAACCCGACAAACATTGTTTTACTTAGAAATTTATTCATGGTAGTTTGAATGAGAAGTCCCACCCACTCCAGACTTTTGTATTTGAATACTTTGTCCCCAGTAGGTGGCGCTGTTTGGGAAGGTTGTGGAACCTATAGGAGGTGGTCCTACATCCTGTTGTTCTCCGCTGGTGCTTATGGATGAGGTTGTGAGCTGTCAGTCTCCTGTCCCTGCCGCCATGCTTGCCGCCATGCCTCTGGAACCAGGAGTTGTATAAACCCTTCCTTCTATAAGTTGGTTTTCATGGTGTATTTTTATCACTGCAACAGAAAAGCGACCACTAGACTATGTAAACCCACACGATCATTTGTCAAAGGGCTTTAGAACATAGCTGATTCACTTCCTTTGAGCATTTCAAACACATTTATAATTAAAATAGGTTGAATTTTCTTCTTAAGCACTTCGGCTGTCCAATAAGCACGAACTCCCCAAATGCTGAGATAATGCTCACAAGATAAACAACCAACCCCTTCACATACACTAGGCATTCAATTCTTCTTACGGCAGCCACTGGCCGCATCTGATGACCTCCTAGAGTCCAGCTGGCTGCATTATACACATTTTGTATACACATCACACACACACACACACACACACACACACACACACACACACACAAAACTAGAATAGACCTGGTGGACGCGATATAAACTGCAGGGAAATTCCAAGCAGACCCTGTGTTTGCTGCCTGTGATCCATTTCAAGCCCCAGCAACGGGAAGATGAGCAGAGTAATCTCCATCTCAGAACACCCTTCCCTCCTTCCTTCCTTCCTTCTCTGCAAATCCAGGTTCTGTCCACAACCCAAGACAGAGTCAAGGTCTTTGTGAGTTATCCCTTTTACGGTTTGGCCCTTAAATGCCCCTCCACACCTCTGGAGACTCGGGAATACAGGCTTAGCTGTCAGTCTGTGGTACTACTGAGAGATGGTAGAACCTTCAGGACAGTGGTTCTCAACCTGTGGGTCATGACCTCCAAAGACCACTGGAAAACACAGGTATTTACATCATGATTCCTAACAGTAGCAAAATTACAGCTACGAAGTAGCAATGAAATGATTTTACGGTGATCACCACCACATGAGGAAGTGTGTTACAGGGTCGCAGCTTCAGGAAGGTCGGGAACCACTGCTTTAGGAGGCAGCTTTAGTGAGAGGAATTAGGTCACTAGGGGCATACCCTGTGTGTGTGTGTGTGTGTGTGTGTGTGTGTGTGTGTGTGTGTGTGTGTGTGTGTGTGTGTTGATTAGGGTTTTTTTCCCCCAACAAAATATTTTTATTAATTATTTGGGAATTTCATACAATACATCCTGATCACACTGGCTTCCTCTTCCTCTCAGGTTCACCCTCCCACCCTTGCACCCTCCCCTCCCGTCCCCTCCCCTCCCAAAACAAAACAAAACAAAAACCCCACCAAGCCCAATTTGTATTGCTCATGTACTCACTGGAGCATGTTCAAACTCCCAGTGGCCAGTGCCTTACAGGAAACTGAGTCTGCCCCATTCCCTCCGGAAGCCATCAACTGTGAAGAGCTCAGCATCTTTATCACTGTTTTAAGGACTGTCTTCAATAGCTTCGGGTCTGGACTGTTTCTCTTTGGGGGATGCGGGGGTGGGGTGGGGTGCAGGGGAGAGGTTGTCACAGAAGCCTTCAATGTCTCTCGTTCTCAGTGATGAGTCTGCACTCATCCACACCACTGCCGAAGAAGCTTCCTTGTCCACAGCAGCCAGTGGCAGCATGGCTCATGGACCGCCACATGGTCTCCAGTGGCAGCTCAGATCACGGACGTTAACCTGGTCCCCAGTGGCAGCACAGACCATGGACATTAATATGGCCTCCAGTGGCACCATGGATCATGGGCATCAGCACGGCCTCCGCATGGAACACAGAAGTCTTTAGAGGAGGCTTCATCCAGAAAATGAACAGTTCTTCATCTCGGATGTCTGGTTGTTGCTCAGAGTCCGGGTGATCATTGTGTGCTTGGGCAGCGTGTCTGGGGGCAGGACCTGTGCGAGCTCCATGCTGCAGTACCTCACCCTGCCCTTGGCACACGCTGCCCTGCCGGGACCCCAACCGCCCACGGGCAGCACGATGGCCCTGTGTTCTCCTCCCAGGGGCAGCCGCAGCCCCCGAGGCTCCATGATCTGGCTGGGCTGGTGGGCCAAGTGGCACAGCACTGGCCTAGCGGGCAGTGACAGGTCAAGGCAGGCCAGGCGGGTGGCCCGTGCCTCTCGGCTTCCATAGGACCAGCCCCACTCAGCCATCCTCGTACACCACTGCATCCTGCCATGCTTCCCATCTCCCCATCACACATTCATCTATTAAAGTGATGTTGCAATCTGTTGTGTGTCACATGGTTTATTATTTTGTCAAAACAACTTTACATGCAGATACTTACAGCAATGAGTCATTGATCTGGTTCAAGGTTTCTGGAGCGCCATAAATATGGGACTACCACTGAGACTCATCTCGGATACCTGTTGCTGCCCAGAGTCAGGGTGATCACGAGGCTGGGCACAACCATCTTGCTTGCAGCCCGTGGGCCCTGTGCTTTCCTTCCCTCAGCAGGGTGAGCAGGGTAAGTGGAAGCAGCGGTTCCGTGCAGTGGGCTGGGCCTGCAGGCCAGGGCCGAACCTCCAGGCAGCCCAAGGATCGGACCGGCCCTCCTCAGCAACAGCAGATGTTTACATTACAGCTCATAACAGCAGCAAAGTTACAGTTAGGAGGCGGGCGGTGGTGGCGCACGCCTTTAATCCAGCATTCAGGAGGCAGAGGCAGGTGGATTGCTGTGAGTTTGAGGCCAGCCTGGGCTACAGAGCGAGATCCAGGACAGACACCAAAACTACACAGAGAAACCCTGTCTCGAAAAACAAACAAACAAATTTACAGTTATGAAGTAGCAACAAGATAATTTTATGGTTGGAGGTCACCACAACATGAGGAACTGTATTCCAGGGTGGCAGCCTTGGGAAGGTTGAGAACCATTGTCCTAGGAGGTAGATTTAGTAAGAGGAAGTTAGGTCACTGAGAAATCTCTTGAAGAAGACATTGGGACCCTGGCCCCTTCTTCGCTTTCCTCTTGCTTCCGGGCCACCATGAGGGGAACAGTCTTGCTCAACCATACACTCCCTCCATGACGTGCTCGGACACAAGCTCAGAACCAAAGAACCAAGTAACCATGCACGAAGACTTTGAGCCCCAGTCCGTCTTTCCTCCCTGTGAGGTGATTTCTGTGAAGTACCTGTCTCTGGACAATCAAGCCTACCGCACAGCTATCTAAGTCTCCGGCTTCTGTCCTTGAACGCTCCTCTGTCTGACACTTTGGTTTTCTCCACAGGCTTCCTTCCTCTTGGTCACTCCGGGCCACGACTCAGAACTTCTCACGAGTGCTTGCAACCAAAAGAAGGTCAGACCAAAAAAGACCATCTTAGTGCTGAAGGGCAATTACTCTGCACAGCCACAGAGGAGTGTGCGAAGCCCAGAGCTGACCACAGACTAGCCCAGAGCTTCCTTAGCCTTCCATAGAAGAGCTGGGAGGGCAGAAGAAATCATCTAATGTAGACAGATGGTTCAGACAGACTTGCTCCAGCTCCAAAACCATCATGGAAAATCTTTTCCCTGCCAGCTTACAGCTCACACATCAACTCACCGGTCACACTTTGATTGTGATTTAGGGAGATGGTGGAAACTCAAAATGCTGTATACTGGATGAAATGTTCAGCCGGAAGTCTGGGTGGCTGGAACCCTGTCACAGCTCAGCTGATGGCACTCGGCCCGTTCTATCTCACTCTTCCAGCAGCACACAGGCATTCAGCACAGCATATGGAAAGCTGGGTCCTCCAGGGGGCATGCTGTCTCTGAACTCTTCCTGCACGTCAGAGGTGTCAGGAGACACAGGACTACGGTGGCTGAGCATTTCGGTGGCAGCAGGTTAACAAAGGGGAGCCATGGCCGTTTAGCAAGTACATGGCCTAAGGCTGGACATCCCTGGAGTCTGCATGTGGGAGAGAGATGGGAGGATTGTGTCTCTGCTTGGTGGACTCACTAGGCAGAAGGCAGACAGCAAGAACAGTTGCTCAGATTTTCAGAGGGAAACTCTGGAGTGCAAGCAGGACAGAACGAAGCAGTTCCCGGGGCTGGAGAGAAGGTTCTGTGAGTTCTTATCATTCCTGCAGAGCACCCAGCTCAGTTCCCGACCATCTGTAATCCTAGTTTCAGAGGGTCTGATGCCCTCTTCTGGCCTCTGTGGGCTCCAGTCATGTATGTGGTGCATATACATACATGCAGGCAAAACATTCATACCCATAAAAACAAATAAATCTAAAACAAAACAAAAATAATAAAAACAAAGAAATCCCTGGCTGGCATGCGGCTCAGTGGTCAGTCAGAGTGCTTGTCTAGCACGTGGTAGACCACAGGCTGAATCCAGAAGGGGAGAGTGGAGATCTGGGCACAGGGTATAGGGGAGGCTGCTTCAGTCTGGACCGGTAGGGGAAGTGGGCAGAGGGTCTGCAATGCATGTAGGAAATGCCCCTGAGAGAGTCCCACCAATCAGCCTGAGCAGCCCCCCCAACACACACACACACACACACACACACACACACACACACACACACACACACACGCTCAGCCTAATCTACAGCCTCGGGGCAGAACCATTTTTGTTAGAGCCCGTGCATGGGGTGGGTACTCTCTGGCAGACCTTGCTATAGAGTGAGGTTACCTCGGTAACAGAGGAATGTGTACCCCATGTATATATTCTCATGAGGGAAGGAGACTGGAGAGAGCCACATGCTTGGGCCCCCAGGCTGCAATCAGAAACACTGACCATGATAGTTACTCCTGCTCAGACTGTCTGTCTGTCTGTCTTTTTAACTTCGTCTAGGCACGAATGTGCACTATGGCACATATGTGGAGGTCAGAGAACTACTTGTGGGGATCAGTTCCATTATGTGGGATTGTGAGCTAGAACTAAGCCCCCAGCCTTGGCAACAAGCATGTTTACCTACCTATGCATCTCACCATCCCTTGTCCAAGCTTTAACACTGGCCAGTGGACAGCTGATTTCTTAAAGCTACCTCACTACCCCAGGCCCGGAGTGGCTCCTGGGATCAAAGGAGTTGAGCACTGAGCTTATGATTTGTTTACAAAGGATGTAGCGCAAACCCTAATTGCTCTTAATAATAAAAATCCAGAGCCAGATATTGGGGTGAATGCTGAAAGATCAGTGAAGGAGCCAGCCACTGGAGAGACTTCTTACCTCTACAAATCCTCAGCCTGAAAGGGCTGAGCTCCTGTCTCCACCCTGCCCTATCACTTCCTCTCTGCCCAGCCTTACCACTTCCTGTTTCCTCCTCCCAAATGCTGGGATTAAAGGTGTGCGCCACCACTGCCTGGCCTCTAGCGGCTAGCTCTGCACTCTGATTTCCAGGCAAGCTTTATTTGTGAGAGCACAAACAAAATATCCCTTGAGAAACTGGAGTGTTTGCTGATAGGAGGCAGGAGCCGTCTTTTCTGATTAGCAGGGAGCTGGAATTTGCCTACAGCTTCAGACCACTTCTCCAGTAGAGCACTGTCACTCTTTAGAAATCACTTTGAAAAAAAGATTTATTGGTCTTTATGTGTGTGAGAGTTTTGCTTGTATATGTCTGTGCACCATATGAACGCAGTGTCTGTGAAGCCCAGAAGAAGGCAACAGAATCCCCCAGCCTGGAGTTATGGAAAGTTGTGAGCTACGCTGTGGGTGTTGAGAATTGAACCCAGATTCCCCGGAAAAGCAACCAGTGCTCTGAGCCTCCAAGTTACTTTTCTTGTTTGTTTGTTTGTTTGTTTTGGTTTTTGAGACAGGGTTTCTCTGTGTAGCCCTGGATCTCCCTCTGTAGACCAGGCTGGCCTCGAACTCACAGAGATCCACCTGTCTCTGCCTCCCGAGTGCTGGGATTAAAGGCGTGAGCTGCCACTGCCGCCACCACCCAGCTGCTCATGGTTTTTTTGTTTTTTTTTTGTTGTTGTTGTTTTTGTTTTTTGGTTTTTGGTTTTTGGTTTTTTGAGACAGGGTTTCTCTGTGTAGCTTTGTGCCTTTCCTGGGACTCACTTGGGTTTTTTTTTTTTTTTTTTTTTTTTAAGAGCACAGCAGAACCTCTAAATTAGTCAAATGACCCTTTATAGGGGTCCCATATCAGATATCCTGCGTATCAGATATTTACACTACAATTTGTAACAACAGCAAAATTACAGTTATGGAGCAGTAATGAAATAATTTTATGGCTGAGAGTCACCACAGCATGAGGAAGGCAGCATTAGGCAGGTTGAGAACCACTGCTCTAGACTTTTAATGTACGGAAATCATGCTCGGCACCACCGTCTTCACCAAATCATGCTTGGCACCACTGTCTTCACCAAATCACGCTCAGCACCACCGTCTTCCGTGCTCCTACTAGGGTGGCCCACTGAGCAGTGCTTAAAACATTCCACTGCTTTTCTAATCCATGGTCCCAAGGTCCATATTCCTTCAAACAAAAGCATGGTCAGGTCGGTCACAGCAATATCCCAGTCCCTGGTACCAACTTCTGTCATAGGGCTTCTATGTGAAGAGACACCATGACCTTGGCAACTCTTATAAAAGAAAACATTTAAGTGAGGCAGCTCACATTGTCAGAGGTTTTGTCCATTATCATCATGGTGCACCATGGTGGTGTGCATGGTGGGGAAGACGTGGTGTTGGAGAAGTAGCTGAGTTTCCTACATCTCAACTTGCAGACAACAGGAAGTGGTCTGTCTCACGGGGCATGGCTTGAGCATAGATGAGATCTCAAAGCCACCTCCACACTAACATGCTTCCTCCAACAAGGCCACACCTCCTCATAGTGCCACTCCCTTTGGGGGCCATTTTCTCAGTAACCACCACACATACTATCATGGAAGGAGGAAATCTTGCAGAATCCAAGCCCTGTAAAAAGAACCACAGACAACTAGTGAGAGAGGGCAAGTTAGGGATGAGCCCCCTCATTGGTTATCCATATCCAACTGGCCACACCTGAGATCATATCCATACAAGCAACAGCAGGTTGGGTTTATATATTTATACACTTTTTGTGTGTAATTATAACAATTAAAGAAAAAAGGTCATAAATTTGAAGTTGGAGAGAGGTGGATATACCTGAAAGGGGTCAGAGAGAGGAAAAGGAAGAGGGAAAATGATGTAATTGTATTTTAATTAAAAACATATCTATAAAGATTAAAAGATATATTTCTTGTTTCTTCTCATATAAAAGGTGAAAAAGAAAAAAAGAAAAATAAAACACAGGAAAAAAAAAGCAACCCAAAGAGGACTGGGCACACAGGATGGAATAAACCAAAGCAATGCAAGACCAAAGCCTCAGCAGAGAAAATACCAGATCTTGCAGCTCCATGACAGGCATTTGGAATGCATGAGCGAATCATCTGGGCTCCAACAGGCTCAACGAGGCAGCCCCTCTCCCCAGCTAGCTGCTTACATCACACAGATCGAACAGCCGATGTCACAGGTACCTCACTTTGAGAAGCTAATGAGCAGAGTTCTGTCCTTTTTGGGGTCCTCATAGATTCTGATCCCTGATACAGAAGCACCTCATGGCTCAGAAGAGAAGTTTAGTAAATAATCTATCTATCTATCTATCTATCTATCTATCTATCTATCTATCATCTATCTATCTATAATATAATATATTTCTTGAAATGCTGATCAGAGTACATGGGGGCTACTTGGAATTTAGAAGGCTTGATCTTTGGGTTTGGCCTATAGAGGTGGGATAACTGTTGGTGATACTCTATCCTTCTCCTTCATAGGCCCTTGTGCCAGTGGCTCCTAGATCGACTTGGGTCAGCTCAGGCTGATTTTATCCTTTCTGCCTTCAGGCTTGACCAGAGGCTCTCCATGCTGCTCATTGGTGGCTTATAGATGCTCTATCTGGCCCCGGGGACAATGACTCTCTTTCTGCTCTGGTGCCTTGGATCAGGTTTGCCATACCTGGAGCCACGTGGAACATCCTGCACTTGATCCCCTGGCAGCTTGACGAGCAGCCATCTGGGGAGCCAGGAATGTCAGAGGATAAAGGGAAGCCATGCCACAGAGTGGGTGGCATTTGCAGCTGGTCACTCCTTGCATGGAATTCAGCAGGGCACAGATTTCTGGGACCTGCTGGAATCCCTTTGCATAGTGGATTTTAAGGCTTGCTTCTCTGTGGGGAGCCAGGGGATCCTTGTGAATGTGGATGGTTCTGAAAGGGATGCTCAGCTCTCCTGGGAGCAGCTACCCTCTAAGAACTCTCCTGAACCCACTGTGGGACTTATTTCCTTTTGATGGAACGGCTTTCCCTCCTTGGAACATCACACCCATTTCAAGGGACTCCTTTTCTAGACCTCGATGCTGCTGCTGCTGAAGATGATGGTCCTGTCTTAAAGCTGCTTGAAAACGCAAAGGCATCTGCGCAAACAGCACCTCCTATAAACGGCCACTGGAAAAGCTCATGAGCTTGAGGGATGGCTGCTCCTTCCTGGAAGACCCTTGACGGTGGTTTCCCCTTCCCAGAAAGTACGGCCAGCCGAGCTCTTAAGGAGCACGAGCTCTTAAGGAGCACAGGATCAGGAAAGACACGCTCCGAGTGTGTCTAGTCCTTGTCTTTTTGCTGCACAGATGACCAGCGCCTCTAATGGGCATTTGGATCCTCTATGTACTGTTGGGAATCCAATACCTTCTCTCTGTTTCTGATGAGTGAATGCAGGGAATGGCACCCGAACTGGAAAAGTTTCGATGAGTTTCCTCTGGACTTCGAGTCTGGGAATCCTTGTGGCTGGCTGGGGGCCTGTTCTGAGCATCTTCAATGCAGAAAAGGATGTATTTGAGCAGCTGGCCCAGAAATCGACTGAATCTGTCTATAGCGGTGCAGAAAGAGCTGGAAGACAAATTGAGGATGTGGGTGGAAACAGAAGGACCGGTGGCAGAAGGGAAGCCAGATGGATGAGCCCAGACACAAAACACACACACAAACAAAGGCTGCTGGGGTACCAGGAGGGCTCATTTGCATGTGGGGACCAGAACTCGACTCCTTGGAGGCAGACAGGCCCCAGATCTGCTCCTGGGACCACGCAAAGTCAGGTTCCACAGTGGGCAATCACCATAGCAGGTGGTCCAAATTGGCCTCATTAGTGAGTTCAGAATGCAAACTGTCAGATTAATTATTCAATTCCTTAAAGAGTTTAGGCTCCAGGAGGACACAGGAGTCTGACCAGAGCCCAAGATGTGTGTGTGTGTGTGTGTGTGTGTGTGATATTTTGATTACAATACACAATTTTTCCTTTTATATAGCTGCGTTCCGAGGCAGCCTATGTTTGGTTTGCAGTGTGACAGAGGACGACAGAGCTCGCCTTTCATGTGGTAGAGTACGTTACACATGTGACCCTCCAGTGCCAAGTCTGTTGATAAATTTCGCTCTTTGATAGACCCTTCCTGCAGCAAGGAAGACCGGTGGTCGAGCGCATCTGCTGAACGGTACCCTATTTTCCTTTGTCAACAGCAGATGGACAGATGTCACCAAGCAGGTGACACTTCAACACTGGCTTAACCTCTATGTTGGCTCAATGCATACTTATAATTAAAGAACAATAGAATTTGCGTTTGCTTACAGACAGTGGCAATCTCCTCACCCAAAAAGAGTGTGGTGAAGACCATCACAGGGAAAAATGACAGCGGGCCAGATGCGTTTAACGGCACAACAATAAATAATCACGTTGCCATTTTCAGGGGCGCCATGCATGACCCACCCAATTAAGCCTCCCAGAGCCTCCTCCTGATGGCCCCGTCGTTTCTGACATCCCTTCCCCTTTGTCATACCAGCTTCGCTCTGGGCCTCTGCTTTCGTTCCCAGGCTGCCCCCCACGCAGTCAAATTTCATGCCTCCAGAAATGAAAAACAAAACTGCCAGTTCTCATTTCTTTGGGGGAAATTAGTCTTATTTCTTCCCATTAATCATAAGCACGCTTCAGCTATAAACAGCATTAGAGACTGAAAGTAAATTAACTGGAGTTCCCCGAGAGATGGGCGGTGGGGGTGTGCTGAGCACAGTTCGGTAATTCTGACTTAGGAAGGGGGCAGCCAGCAGTTGGGGAGTGGGGGAGAGGTGTGGATGACTCAACTCTTCCCTTTGGAAGTGGGATGGCCTCCCTGGCTGGCTGGCCACGGGTAACCTAGGTCCTGCCAATTGCTGTGGCATAACAATTATGAACAGCATCTATCTGGAAGGGTTGCATTTCGGTGATAAGTTATATGGTAATTCTAATTAAAGTGTAAATAAAACAGGAGCAAAGGCTTGTTTTTGTAAAAGAAGCCAGCCCCAAAGGCCACCTACTTTATGAAATGTCCAGAACAGATGAATGCATAGGGAGAGAAAGTGTACTAATGGTTACAAAAGGCTGGGGATGGGGAATGTAGGGAGTGCCCATTAATGAGGTGATATTTCTTCTTTTTTGAGAGGTAGGATTTTCCTTAGGGAAGAGGGAAATGGCCTTACGTTGAGTGTGGTAGTGTGACTATGCTAATAACTACACTGTGCACTTTGAGTGGGTAAATTGTGGTTCGGTGAAACCATTCTGCTAAAACAGAAGTTTAGAAACAAGACACAGAAGTCCCCCAAAGGGAAAAACCAATAAGTTTGCTCTCCATCTTTCTCCCAGTGAGCGCTTACTTCCCATGCCCCTCCGTCGTCCCTACCTAAGGGCTGGGAGGAGGGGATGTAATGACACCTGTTGGCCTCCGGAGGGCCCCGGAACACAATCTGATTTTTAGGAACTGTGCTGGGGTGAGAAAAAGCAGTGTTTCTCTGTGGTTGTTGCTGGAATGGTTGTGTGGATCAGTCTTGGACTGGTTTGGAGGTGGACGCAACAGGTACAGGAAAAGCCCATGAGCTCAGCTGGAAGGCTTGCCCCCCGTTAGTGGGTCCCACGTAGGGAGGGGAAGGGAAGAGCCACAGGACAAGGGAAGAGGGGCGTGCTGGGGGGTTTTATTCCCCCAGAAGCTAAGACCTTTGTGTAGCCCTGCAGACAAGTCCGACCACTAGAAAGCAAAGAATGGCCCCTAAGAGACTACTGGACATTTGGACCCCTCAGGCTCAGTCTTTTGAAATTCCTTAAAATGAGCTTCCGTCCAATCCAGATTCGGGGGTCACCTTTTAAAGAAAAGGTGTTGAGCTTGAATCTCCGAGAAAACAAAAGTTTTCCCTTGGGCTGGAGAGACAGTTCAGCAGGTCAAGGGCAAGTACCAATTCAAAACTCTGCAGAGGCCACGAATTTCGTTCCCAGCAGCCACAGCAGGTGGCTCACGACTGTCTGTAACTCCAGCTTCAGGGGACCCGAACTCACACGCACATAACCACACACAGACACACATCAGTACACATACTCAAAAAATAAAATAAAACTTTAAAAATACTCAACAGTGAGCTGGGTGGTGGTGGTGCACACCTTTAATCCCAGCACTCGGGAGGCAGAGGCAGGCAGATCTGAGTTCGAGGCCAGCCTGGTCTGCAGAGTGAGTTCCAGGACATCCAGGGCTACACAGAGAAACCCTGAAAAAACCAAAACCAACAACAACAACAAAACAAACAAAAAACCCTTAACAGTGAAATATATTTAAAAAGAAATTAAAAAGCCTTTTACTGTGTGTATTTTTGTACCTTGAACTTCCAGACAGAGTATGGCACTTAGCAGTGGGCATTTGGGTGGGTGGAAGAATAATGCATACAGAGTTCAGATTCACTCCAGTTCAGGTTTCTAGTCTCAGGTCCAGGGCAGTTAGTCCAGGTGGCCAACAGAGGGCGCTGTACACCTAGAGGCGCGAGGCCCGCTCCCAGTGCAGAGCCGGTCTGAAGACACAGACTCAGCTCTCTGCTTGCAACAGAGGCAGAGGTTGCATCATCAAACGTGGAGCTACCACCAGCAGAGAATCCCAGCATCCACGTGCTAGGGGCAGGGAAGGGTCAGGCATCTTCCTTGCTTGACTGTCCTCTCAGCATCAGGAAGGAAAGCCAGCCTCTTGAAGGACTGAGTTTTTGTTCACAGAGAAGGTATTCAAGAAAAGGAATGAATCCAGGAAACCCCTCTGTGAGCTAGACCTTAAGGTCCATCTCTGGGCTTTACCTGATGTTTCTCAGAAGCCGGAGTTACACATAAATCCCTCCGAACTATCCAGTAGAGTCTCTGGACAGAGCTGAGCACTCTGAAGGATTAGCCTGGCAAGGAACAGTATTTCTGGCAAACCGAACCTCTCCCCACCCCCTAAACCAAGTCCACAGACGCAGGGTAGACAGGGAAACAAGGGTGCCTGCCAAATAAGCCTTGAGCAACCGGAAGGCTGCTCAAGAGCAAACCAAGAAATGATGATGCCGGATCAAGTCGCCTGGGCCATGCAATCGGTGGAAAGGGTTGGGGGAGGGGGGTGTTGTGATACAGTCAGTGCACGGGAGGCATGGGAGGCATGGGAGGCATGGGAGGCCCTGGCGGGTGAGGGAGACTCTCGATGCAGACACATCGGCTGCGTGGAACGCTGGAGAGTTACACCATGCAGACACATGTCCATGTGGAAAGTTTATTATTAAAGGAAAAGGGGGCGGGGGAGAGAGAGAGAGAGAGAGAGAGAGAAGGGGGAGGAGTTTTTTCTTAAAGGGGATTTTAAGACGATGTCAGGACACCGGGCAGGTCCCCAAGGAGTGGTTCAGAATACTAACAGAGGGAGCCCTGTGGAATGATGAGCAGGAGAGGCCAGGAAAGTTTATTTCCGGTGGCAATCACTATCCAGAGCATGGTAGAATCTCAGAGCCAGGGGAGGGGAAAAAATAAGACCTTAAAAGAATTGTGCATTTACAATGAAGAGAAAACAAAGAAAATGTAGTGGCTGGTGCCTGTTTCAGTTTCTCCCCCGACACCTTCACGGCCCCCTTGTGGGAGGAAAGAGGGAAATAAAGCCCTTGCCATGTGCTGAACGCCAAGGGCATCACACCTGATGGTGGTAAAGCTTTCTGCAGGAGAACCAGCTCTGGTTGGTTCACATTGTTAGTGACCTCGGGGTCGCTGCCTGTGACCAGGTCTAGCTATCTGCCCCGGATACACCAATTTAAAAAGCAAAATTACAAGTGGAAGGCAGAAAGGGGAGATTTATTCAATGTGGCCACTCTGGGAAGAGGGACGGAGAGATCCCCCAAATCCATCTTTGTCTTCAGGGTCCTGGAGTGAGACCAGAGTTCAGACAGAGCGCCAAGGATGTGCATATGTAGACAGGCCCAGCCCATCGGGTCCCACCTACTACTGGGCCACCCTTGTCTGGGTTTCCACCTCATGCTGTAAGTGGCCTGTCCGGCTGTTAAAACCCTGTGAAATCTCTCTCCAGAGTTAAGCTGCCCCGCTGGCTGGTGTCTTTTCCTTCTCCCGGTATGAGATTTCTGAGGAAATAAATTCCCATTTTTGGGGGGGTTCACTGTGTCAACAACCTGATAGTCTGATTGAGAGACACAGCATCTCTTCAGGATGTTGTCATTTCTGCCAGGCCAGTTATAACGTCACGGGGGCCTTGCCAACCATCCTAACTCCTGAGTGTGGACTCCCAACTGTAACTGTAACCTATTTCATCCTGGAAAACCTGAGCATTCTTCTTAGAGAAGAACTAGGGAAGTCTACCTATAAAGATGGGACTAGTCCTTTGTGGGAACTCTGAAGAATGGTTGGTAATCAGATGACCAAAAAGATCAGAATCACCCAAACTCAAGGGGACCTGAAGAGGTGAAGTGCCCTGTTGTGAAATATTAGTGTAAGATATGTTATATTTGTTTAGGCTGTGGAATATTTGTTTAATGATGCAAAGATGTGTTTCATTCTTTTATGTTGCATTTGTTTAACTCTGTGAAGCTGTGTTGCTTTGCCTGCCTAAGACACCTGATGGTCTAATAAAGAGCTGAACGGCCAATAGCTGGGCAGAGAAAGGATGGGCGGGGCTGGCAGGCAGAGAGAATAAGTAGGAGGAGAAATCTAGGCTCCAGAAAGAAGAGGAAGGAGTGAGAAAAGGAGAAAGAGAGGAAGATGCCAGGAGCCAGCCACCCAGCCACCCAGCCACCCAGCCACCCAGCCACCCAGCCACCCAGCCACCCAGCCACCCAGCCACTCAGCCACACAGCCACACAGCTACCCAGCCAACCACAGAGTAAGAAGGAAAAAAAGATAAAAAAAAAAAAAGCCCAGAGGCAAAATGTAGTTAAAGAGAAATGGGATAATTTCAGTTAGAAAAGTTAGAAACAAGCTAAGCTAAGGCTGGGCATCATAAGTAAGAATAAGTCTCCGTGTATTTATCTGGGAGCTGAGTGACGGGCCCCCAAAGAGTAAAACAGCAACAAATACAACTACAGCGGCCCGTAGGGAGACCGTGGCATGAGAAGTCCTGGTCATGTACTGTTTGAGAAAGGTACCCTGTGGGCCCGCGATGCAGAGAGAAAAGAGGGACTGGGCAAGCCAAACTGGCAAGGAGTGGGGGCACTGGGCAAGCTTCAGACTTTGCCCTGTACGGCTATCTCCGGGGTCGTTAGGAATCTGTCTCACACTCCAAGTCAGAAGAATTCCTAAATATCTCTACCTTGTCGTTTGCAAGGAGAACCTCTCCGACCCATTATTATTCACGTCCAGGTGCCCCATGCCTTTCTTATTGTAAGTTCATAACGACCAAGTCTAGTTTGGAAAAGAGAAGTTGGTACAGACAGCAGCAGCTCCCTCTGTTACCACTAGGGCCGCTGTTCTGAATGACAACACCCACCTGTTAGCTTCAAACAACAGAACGTCATTTTTTTTCCTCTATACTTCTGGAGGTCACAAGTCAGAAATCAACATGTCAGCAGGCACACTGCCTCTTGGAAGGTTCTAGAGAGCATAAGCCCCTTTGCCTCTTCCGGTGTCTCTAGTGTCCTTGGCTTGTAACCTCACTGTTCAATGTTCTGGTTCTGTCTTTACCTGGTTGCCTTCAGTGTGCTTCTCTTGAAGTGCTGTGCGGTATCCACCAGAGAAGACTACTTGGACACAGGTTCAAGCCAATAGAGTCTTTACTAGCCAGCCAGTGACTACACTGGGTATTTGAGACTCCCCAGTGTAGCCCCGAGCCTTTCTCAGGTTGAGCTTTTAAGCACAAAAACCACACCCTGGCTTGACACACCTCAGTTAGCAAGAACAGTTAGCCAGGATCAAAACTACAGAAGCCAGAAAGCAAGGTTAGAGACTTCCTCAGAACTATGGACTTTGATGGATTAGGTCTGTGTTTTCATTTTGGCAGGTGGTGCTACACACATTCTGGGTTCCCTGGCCTGAATGGCACTTCCATCATGGCATCCGTTGTGCTGAGGTCTTGGGGCCTGTAACAAAACCTCCCCTTTTCCCTGATAAGGACACTCACCATCGGATGCAGGGCCTGCCCTAAGACTTTGTTTTGTTCTTGTTTTTTTTTTTTTTTTTTTCTCTCGAGACAGGTTTCTCTGTGGAGCCCTGGCTGTCCTGGAACTCACTCTGTAAACCAGGCTGGCCTTGAACTCAGAGATCCACCTCCCTCTGCTCCTGCAGGCTGGGATTAAAGGTGTGCACCACCAGTGCCCAGCCGATTGTGATGATTTTATCTCAAGATGGTTCAGTTATACTTGCAAAGGTATGTCTCCTAGATATGGCCATATTTAGAGGTTCTAGAAGTTAAGAAATGTCTTTTAGGGGTCATGATTTAACCCCCTTTACTGATCCACTTCAGAGTTCTAAAGGACTGTCATGTAGGCCAGCCTCTGGAAGCAGGATGAGCTTCTACAGGAACAGTAGAACCATGGACCATCCGGGGACAAACTGCCGTACATGTCCCTTGCTGTCATAGCTTGCTCTGTGAAGAAAAGTAGCTGATCACTTTGTTCTCTTGCTGACGGAGTCTGCCTGGCTGCACCAGGTCCTGCTGGCAAGCTGAGCACTTAGCCTTGAGCACATCACCTGGCAGGCAGGAATGGCTTAAGAACAAGTGTGGGGAATTCCCTTCTAGAGTTGTTATCTCCTATCAACCTAGAGAGAATATTCTGGAGAAGTCATACACACAGGCACGAGTCAAAAGCAGGTCAGGCTAAACTCACTGCACCCAAAGCACAATTTCCTCATCTTTTCCCTCCAAGGGGATTCCGAGGCAGGCTCTGCCTGGGTCTATTCACCCTGCATCTGACATTTGCTTGGCTTTCACTCTGGGTTATTGTTTTGTTTTGTGTGAGACAAGGTCTCTCTATGCAGCACTGGAACTCAATATATAGACTAGGTTGGCCTTGAACTCACAGAGGTCCTCCTGCCTCTGCCTACCAAGTGCTGAGATTAAAGCTGTGGGCCACCCTCATTTCACTCAAAACAGGTTGTGGCTTTTGCTTGGACAGGCCTCAGACTAGGGCAGCTAACTGCTATGTAGGCAGAGTTTTCTTATCCCGACTGCCTGCTCCCAAATAACCAACACTGAGAATTAAGATTACTTATAAATGCTCAGTTGATAGCTCAGGCTTGTTACTACCTAACTCTTACATTTACATCAACCCATATTTCTTACCTGTGCTTCGCACATGACTCATGGCTTGTTACTTCATTTTCTACACATCCTGCTTCCTTGGCAGCTGGCTGGGGTCTCCAGACTCTGCCCTTCTTCCTTCCATCATTCTCCTAGCCTGGCTCTCCCGTCTAACCTTATTCTGTTCAGCTATTAGCCAGTCAGCTTCTTTACTCAACCAGTCACAGTGACATATATTCACACAGTGTAATGGAATATTCCACAGCACTGCTGGACTTGGAGAAACTAAAAAAAGAAGCAGCCAGCACTAGAGCACCTGGAAACTTGAAAAGGAAGCTACTCAAGGATTCAGACCTGAGATGTTGGAGTCGGACGAGGTCAGAATCCCATATCTTCCACTGGCCATGGATATAATTGATGGTGGGTGTGGCGGCTGGGATGAGAATGGTCTGCATAGGCTCATATATTTAAATGCTTGGTTCCCAGTTGGTGGAACTGTTTGGGAAGAATTAGGATGTATGACCTTGTTGGTGGAGGTGAGTCACTGGGGTGGGCTTCGAGGTTTCTAAATCCCCCACCATTCCATTAGCTCTCTCTGCCTTGTCCTTGTGGATCAGATGTGAGCTCTTAGCTGCTGCTCCAGCACCATGCCCTCCTGCCTGCTGCTGCCATGCTCCCTGCCTTGCTGACCTCTGGAAACATGAGCCCCCAAATTAAATGCTTTCTTTTATAAGTTGCTTTGGTTGTGGTGCCTCCCCCCAAAAAGAAAAGTAACTAAGACAGTACGTAGGTTACCCCCTCCAACTTCATTTAAAGACCCCCCCCCCACTAAGCTGGGCTGTAGTGTCAAACACCTTTAATCCCAGCACTCTGGAGGTAGAGGCAGGCAGATCTCTCTGAGTTCAAGGCCAGCCTGGTCTACAAAAGGAGTTCCAGGACAGCCAGGGCTACACAGAAAACTGTCTCGGAAAAGAAGAAGAAGAAGAAGAAGAAGAAGAAGAAGAAGAAGAAGAAGAAGAAGAAGAAGAAGAAAGAAAAACGGAGGACTGAACAAGTATCCAGGTAAAGTGCAGCATTCTGAGCCTGGCTCGCAGTGTGTGCTCCATGGGTGTTCACGGTTAAGGAAACTCATTAAGAAGACACTGGAGAGGCTGGAGAGATGGCTCCGGGGTTAACAGCACTGGCTGCTCTTCCAGAGGACCTGGGTTCAAGTTCTCGCACCCACATGGCCGCTCACAGCATCTGTAACTCCAGTTCCAGGGGATCTGATGCCCTCTTCTGGCCGCCATAGGTACTGTACACACATGGTGCACAGACATGCATGTGGGCAAAACACCCCAACACAGAAAATAAAATTAAAAAGAAGATATTGGCGTCTCACACCTGGGTTCTGACCCCACAAAACTCAGCACTAATGGATCAGCACCAAGACTGTGAACTATTCACCTTTACTGGGTCAGCTCTTCTACTTCCTGGCCTGTGCTGTCAAGTCAAAGCGTTTCCAATGCCCGGGAAGACATTCTCCCGATGATCTAATTTATGTAAAATGCAAGGTTAGAGTCTTAGTATTAGGAGCCAGGCGGAAGGAATTTATTGCAAAGCACCATTGTCTCTAGACAACCGTTCTGGGCCATGGAAGTATTTCCACAAAGTCTAACAATCCAAAACTCTCACATTGTGTCCTATGAGCAGGAACTAATTTCCTTGCAACCAAGTTTTCCAGTAAGGTCACAGAACATTCAGCAGCCTTAAGGCTGTGGAAGGAGACTCAATGGCTCTTGCAAGTGGCTTCCCAATGACTTTGGCAGGATAGCCTGGCACACAATGCATCTGCTCCCAGCCTCACTCTGCAAAAAGAAAGCGGCGAAGGGTGAGTTGGCCACCTGTCTTCTCCACGGACCGGACCGCAAGGGTATAAAATGGTACTGGTGCACATGGCTTAGTTCCCCGAGGGCAGAGGCGGGAGACGGAGGTGGGAGAGGTGAGGGGAGGTTTGGGGGACGCTGTGCTGGTTGGAGGATGGACAGTGCTTGGCAAGCCGAGGCTGAGGCTGGAAGGAGTATTCAGGAGAGGCGGCCCGCGGGACTGTGGGTAGTGAGGACTGTACCAGAGTTTAGCACGTGAAACTTGCTCCTAGGCTCCAGCACCTTCCTTCCAGCACCGCCTGCCAAGGGGCAGTGGGAACAAAGGTGAGGAATGCTCTCTGAAAATCTAGGAGAGGCCAAGGAACAGCACCTGGAAGGATTAGAGACCCTGGGGTCGCAGCTGCAGTATGGTGTCGCAGCTGCGTATGGTGTCGCAACACGAACCCAGGAGCAGGAAGTGAATCAGTGGAGGTGCCCAGGGGTGGTAGGCGGGACAGCCTCTTAACTGAGCACCCGCGGCAAAGCTGCAAGCCCCGACTTCCAGACAGCGAGGCAGCATTTAATAACCGCTCACGGACAGGCCGGTGAGTCAGTCTGAAGGCATGGGAGGATGTGAGCTGCTGCCCCAGGCCCCGCTCGCGAGCTACGCCGGTCCACCTGCCAGGAGCCAAGGGCCTGCGGTTCCTACTCGCTTTCTGCTGCAGCTCAGCGCACAGTCCTTCCTCCCTTCCAGAAGCTGCAAGGGTTATCTGTTCAACCTGAGCTCTTGGGCCATCCATATAGGACGTTGCTATATTACGCTTTGCATTGACACGGCGATTTCTTTTGAAACCCTTAGTGAACAGCACTGAAAATGGAGTGATATTCTACAGTATAGAACATTTTTTTTTTCAACTTAAAGTTTTTTTTTTTGTTTTGTTTTTGAGAATTTCATGCATGGATATTGTGTTTACATTGTTTCTATTCCCCCGTCCCCCGCCACACCCTACTGAATCCATTTAGCACTGCTCATCCGTACACGTGTTCAGGGCTGACCACTTGGGCTTGGCTAGCGGGCCAGGATGCTTGTCCCTGGAAAAGACTGATTGTCCCTCCCTCTGGGGCCATTGATAGTCTGTAGCTCTTTTTCTAGGGGTGGGGCCTGTAAGATTTCCCCATCCACACAGGCAGTCAACAGGTGCTCAGCTGGTCTTGTTTGTGCAGCCGCATTGTTGGGATTTCATGGGTCCATTCTATCTATGTCAAGGCAGACTCCCTGGTCTCTAGCTCTTACAGTCTTCCCGCCCCCTCTTCCACGATGTTCCCGGAGCCGGAGGTATAGGGGTCGTGTTGTATTAACCGGGGTTGAGCAACTTTTCTCTCTTATCCTCCAAACACAAAGGGTGAGGCAGAATCTTGATTGTTAGGTCTCAAACCCAGGACAAATGGCCGAGGTACCTATTTAACAGAGCAGAGCAGATGCTGGCTGCTAGGTTCTCCCTGCATCCTTCAGTCCCCACCTATCACAGGGCCCTCCTGGCTGACATTCCCTGCCCCCCACCCTAAACTTCTCCAGCCCAGGGGGCTGGGCTGCTCTCCCCTATATAACCCAGCTATTTGGGTTACCTGGTCCTTGTGTCTACTCTCTTGACTAGTCTCTTGGCCCAAGCTGCCCCTCTTGGTCAGTAGCTGCTCTCCTCTCTCTCTCCTCCTCCTTCTCTTCACACTGTAAGAACCAGAGGCCAGGTCATGTCCACTCTGGACTCTCTCAGACGTCCCTGCCTCTGGTTATGCCCTCCCTTTCATCTACAATAAGCTTTCCCCTCCATCACACCTAGGAGCAGTCAAGTCCTTTCCCCTTTATTTCTTTCCTTTTTTTGTGTTCATTGATTATGTTCACTTATTGGCTGTTAATCTTTTTATTGTTGAGCTGTAGCATTCTTGATGTATTCTAAAGATAAATGATGATAGATAGGTGATGGATGGATGGATGGATAAATGGAAAGATAAATCATAGATAGATAGATAGAGTATATGGTACTTGTGCACCTATATAATTTTTTCTCATCCTATAACTTACTCATTTTATGATCATTTTCTTCTTTGACAAACAGAACTTTTTTTTTTTTTTTCGAAACAGGGTTTCTCTGTGTAGCTTTGTGCCTTTCCTGGAACTCACTTGGTAGCCCAGGCTGGCCTCAAACTCACAGAGATCCGCCTGGCTCTGCCTCCCGAGTGCTGGGATTAAAGGCGTGCGCCACCACTGCCCGGCTAACAAACAGAACTTTTAAGGTCCAATTTATCACTGTTTTTGTTTTGTTTCATCTGTGGCACTGAAGCTCAAACTCAGAGTCTTCTGAATCCTTGGCGAGTGCTCTGGACCTATGAATGCTCTTTATTGTGGTTAATAGTTTTTGTGTTTTATCCAAGTAATGTTTTTCCCACTCTACCTTTATAAAGAAGACTTTCTGTTGTGCACACTTTTAGAGGCTTTATAATTTTAGCTTTTATGTTTCATTTATAATCCACACAGAATTAATTTTAGGGTAGGGAATAAAGATTCAGGTTTTTCTATATAGATATCCAATTGATCTAACAACACTTGTTCAGATGGTTTTGTTTCCTCCTGTTGAATGGCTTTGGTAGATCTATTGGATATAAACTGATCGTATAGTCATGAATCTGTGTCTGGACTTTGTGTCCCACTCTGCTGATCTAGAAGGATTTCCTTCCTTATAACAATATCATGCTTCTTTTCTTTCATTTCTTTTTGGTTTTTTGAGACAGGGTCTGACTATGTAGCCCTGGCTGGCCTGGAACTCACTCAGTAGATTAGGCTTGCCTCAAACTCATGGAGATCTACCTGCCTCTGCCTCTCAAAATTCTGGCATTAAAGATGTGCACCACTTTGCCCAACTGATAACATCCTTTCTTAATTATCTTAATAGTGGCCCTTGAAAATTATTACTTTATAGCTGATTTATACATTTTGAATCTAGTTAAAAGTTGCTTAGTGCTTCTTAATTCTTTGCAATGGGATCAGCCTGTCAATTTTTTTTTTCTGGGGGGGGGGTTCAAGACAGGGTTTCTCTGTGTAACGGTCCTGTCTGTTCTGGAACTAACGCTGTAGCCCAGGCTGGCCTCAAACTCACAGAGATCTATCTGCCTGCCTCTGACTCCTGAGTGCTGAGATTAAAGGCGTGCGCCACCACTGCCCGGCTCAGCCTGTCAATTTCTACAACAGTGGTTGCATTTCGAATGGGATTGCACTGAATTTATTACGACAGGGGGAGGAATTGCTTGACAATATTATCACCTAGCACACGCATGTGGCATGCTCTTTGTTCATTTAAGCCCTTTTAGATTCTTTCAGAGTGTTTGTGCCTCTCAGTATAGACATCTTGAATATACTTGTTAAGTTAATTTTGATTTTTCCACACTCATCATCCATTTTGTTGAGCTTTAACTCTGCATTTTACAATACAGAATGCGTTTGGTTTTCTTTTTAACTTTGCATTCCACAACTTTAGTAAAGTGCCTCATGAGTATGAATAACGCTTTTCAGGGGAGGGTTCTGTGTGTGCAGTCATGCCGGCCATGAAGAAAGGCCTCTGTGTTTTCTCTTGTGCTCTCCACACCCTTCAGCACAACACTGAACAGAAACAGTAGGTAGAAACCCTTGCCTTTACCTACCTGTCCTAGAGAAAAAAAGCATTCCGTTTTGCCCAACTAGTATGTAGTATCTCACAGACTTATTTTTTTTAGATTAAGGAAAGTTGTATTTTCTTTTCTTTTTCCCTCTAGTTAAAAAAAAATTTTTTTAAATCTTTTTTATGGGTATAGGTGTTTTGCCTGCATGTGTGTCTATGTACCACATGCAGTACCCATGGGGGCCAGAAGAGGGCATCAGATCCCCCAGAACTGGGAGTGGGTGCTGGGAATCAAACCAGAGTCCTCTGCAAGAGCAGCCAGTGCTCTTAACCACTGAGCCATCTCTTCAGCCCCAAACTTGTGTTTTCATAACCCATGAATAGATGCTGGATTTTGTCAGTATTTTATTTGTTTGTTTTTGTTTTTCGAGACAGGGTTTCTCTGTGTAGCCCTGCCTATCTCGGAACTTGCTCAGCAGATCAGGCTGGCATTGAACTCAGAGATCCGCCTGCCTCTGTCCCGAGTGCTGGGATTAAAGGCGTGCGCCACCACCGCCAGGCTCGAATTTTGTCAGTGTTTGAACTTGAGGGGAGTCTATCCACATGATGGCCCCTCTCTCTTTTGTTAGTGATGGCGCTATAATGATCGCTTTTCCCATCATTCCTGGGACAAACCACAGTTGTTTTCCTTTTGTAGATGACTTGAATCTCTTTGCTAATGTTTTGCCGTGGGTTTTTGCGTCCATGTTTGTAATGGCTCTTGGTCTGTCATTTGATTTTCCAGGGCATCGTAATCTTATTTTGATAATGGTATATACCAACCGGGCTTGAGTTAGAGAAACACAGACAACTGGCGCCATTGTAAAGGACCGATGGAGGCTGGCGAGGCAGCTTAGGAAGCAGGCCTCAGGAAAGCAGGTGGGGCCCTGAAGCAAGAGTTAAAGCTGCTGTGTGTGCATAGGTGGAATTCTTCAGAGGAACCAAAGCTGAATCAGGAATTCCAGACCATCCCCCTTAATTAATGTCAAGCAACGGATGCCCTGGGGGTGTGGCTCAGGAGCAGCATTTGGCCAGAACACACAAAGCCTAGAGTAGATTCCCAGCAATGAACAAAAAAGGCCATTGTATGTAAGAAGACGTGTGTACGTGTAGATGCATGTGTGTGTATATGAGCATTCATGTGGAAGCCAGAAGTTAGCTTTTGGTATCATTCCTTAGAGGCCATCCATCTTGGTTTTTGTTTTGTTTTGTTTTGTTTTTTATTTTGTTGTTGTTGTTGTTTGGTTTTGGTTTTGTTTTTCGAGCCAGGATTTGTCACTTGGGTGTGGCGCTTCCTGGCTAGGCTATGCTGACAGACCAGTGAGTCCCAGGGATCCTCTTGTCAGTGCTGGGCCGGCACTGGGATTTCTGGTGTGTACCACAGCCCTTGGCTTTTCACAGAGATGCCAGGGATCTGAGCTCAAGTCTGTATGCTTTAGTGGTTTACGTCCCCCTAGCCCCCAATTCACCATTTAAAGTCAACAGTTTACCAAAGATGTGCATACAAGGGTACACTCATCACCATGACTAATTCTAGAACTTTGTAAAGATGTATTTTGTCATTTTCAATTATGTATCTCTGTGTGGGTATGTGTGTGTGTGTGTGCACAGGGGCCTGTGGAGACCAGGAGAGGATGTCAGATTCTCTTGAGGTAGAATTACATGGTAGTGAGCTATATGATGTAGGTTCTGGAACTGAACTCGGGTCCTCTGGGAGAGGATCAAGAGCTCGTAAATGCTGAGCCTGCTCCTCAGCCCCTAATTCTAGAAGTGAGAAAAAAAATCCTTGTGTCCATTTATACTTCTTCCCAGTTACCCTTCCTCTGGTTCTCGGCAGCCATTAATCCACTCTCTGCCTCTGTGGAATTTGCCTATTCTAGATGTTTCAGATAAACAAAATTATAGGATGGATAGCCCTTGGCTTGGGCCTTTTTTGACCTAGTGTGATGTCTTCCAAGTTAGTTGACGTTGTAACGGACTTTTCAAACCTTTTGTGGCCCATCAACAAGCCGTTATGAACATGCCAGTTTTGTTTACCCAGTGCCTAGCTGATAAACATTTGGGTCCTTTCTACTTAAATAATCTTAGATAAATTATGTTTGGGGAAAATCTGTGTGCCATATACATGTGGACCTAAAACCGTAGCGTTCATGAGTCAAAATTATAGTCAGAGACAGTGTGGTTGCTGATGTGAGCCTGCATGGCAGTCGAGAGAGAGAGAGAGAGAGAGAGAGAGAGAGAGAGAGAGAGAGAGAGAGAGAGATAGATCTGCATATCTACCAACCAATCAAGGTCCAGTTAGTAACTCCTCCCCCAAACATGCTAAGTGTATGTTTATTTTAGGTGTACAGGGAGCAGTCATGAAGACAGACAAAAACCAAGTCTTAGCAAATCTCAAGGCGTCGATGCCAGATAAAGTCGATGCTGTGTGTGGGGTCTGTTCCCTCTTACAACAGAACTAAAGGATTACCAATAAGACAGCTAAAAGCAACCCAAATGCTTGAGAATTTAGTAACAGTCTTTTTAAAATTAATTT
Organism: Peromyscus eremicus; assembly: GCF_949786415.1. Lineage (NCBI taxonomy): Eukaryota > Metazoa > Chordata > Mammalia > Rodentia > Cricetidae > Peromyscus > Peromyscus eremicus. The sequence goes on along the minus strand of NC_081438.1, from coordinate 38,538,354 downwards.
ATTTTACAAGTTTCCCCTCCCTCCTCTCTTCCCACTCTTCTCCCGTGCTGTCTCACCTCCCCTCTGCCAGCCCCACCCCCATCCACTCCTCCTCCGTTTCTGTTAAAAAAGGGGCAGACCTCCCATGGATGGCAACAAAGCATGGTTCCTCGCCTTGTATAAGGCTGGGCAAGACAACCCAGTATGAGGAGTAAGTTCCTAAGAGCCAGCCAAAGTGTCAGAGACAGCCTCTGCCCCCACTGAGGAGTCCCACAAGTAGACCAAGCTACACAGCTGTCACATATACGTAGAGGGACTAGGTCCATGCAGGTCCCTGGTGGTCGCTTCAGACTCTGGGAGCCCTTATGAGCCCAGGTTAGTTGGTTCTGTGGGCTGTGTTCTTGTGGTGTCCTTGACCCCTCTGGCTTGTACGATCCCTCCTCCCTCTCTCTTTTCAGCAGGATTCCCTGAGCTCGGTCTAATGTCTGGCTGTGGGTCTGTGCATCTGTTTCCATCAGTTGCTGGATGAAGACTCTCTGATTACAGTTGGAGTAGGCACCAATCTATGAGTACAGCAGAATATTGTTAGGCATCATTACATCGACTCTTTTTTTCTCCAGTCATGTTTGGCTCTAATTGATGGCCTCTGGCCCTCCAGCCTCTGGGTCCTGGCACTCCAAACAATGTCAGGGGCAAGCTCACTCTCATACCATGGGTCTGAGGCTGGACCAGTCATTGGTTGACCACTCCCACAATCTCTGCACCACCCTTACACCATCCCCCACCCCTCACACATCCCATAGGCAGAACAGACTGTGGGTCAAAGGGTATATGGCTGGGTTGGTGTCCCAATCCCTCCACTGGAAGTCTTGCCTGCTCACAGGAGATGGCCAGTTCTGGCTACATATCCTCTAATGCCAGGAGTCTTAGCTGGAGTCGTCCTTGTAGGTTTGTGGGAGTTTCCCTGGCATCGGGTTTCTACCTGAACCTGAAATGCCCCCATTTCCAGTCATCTCTTTCTGTGCTCTCCCCCTCCACCCACCCTCCAACCAGATCCCTCAAGTTCCCATCCCCACCCACTCTTAGCCCACCCATGAGATCTCTTCTAGTTCCCCTGCCCAGGGAGATTCATGAGTGCCCCCTCGGGCCCTCCTTGTTACATGGATTGTAGTCTGGTTATCCTTTACTTCACAGCAGTATCCACTTATGTGTGAGTACATACCATGTTTGTCCTTCTGGATCTGGGTTACCTCACTCAGGATGACTTTTTTTTCTAGTTCCATCCATTTGCCTGCAAATTTCATGCTGTCATTGTTTTTCTCTGCTGAGTAGTACTCCATTGTGTATATGTACCACATTTTCTTAATTCATTCTTCAGTTGAGGGGCATTTAGGTTGTTTGCAAGTTCTGGCTATTACAAATAAAACTACTATGAACACAGTTGAGCAAGTGTCCTTGTAGTATGGTGGAGCATCCTTTGGGTATATCCTCAAGAATGTTATAGCTGGATCTTGAGGTAGATTGATTAACAATTTTCTGAGAAACCGCCATATTGATTTCCAAAGTGGCTGTACAAGTTTGCACTCCCAACAGCAATAGAGGGGTGTTCCCTCTGTTCTACAGCTCTCTAGCATGAGCTGTTCCTGGTGTGTGTGTGTGTGTGTGTGTGTGTGTGTGTGTGTGTGTGTGTGTGTGTGTTTTGGTTTTTCGAGACAGAGTTTCTTTGTGAAGCCTTGGCTGTCCTAGGACTCTGTAGACCAGGCTGGCCTCAGACTCACAAATATCTGCCTGCCTCTGCCTCTGCCTCCTGAGTCCAGGGATTGAAGACGTGAGCCATCACTGCCAAGCTGTCCCTTGTGTTTTTGATCTTAGCCATTCTGATAAGGGTAAGATGGAATCTCCGAGTCATTTTAATTTGTATTTCCCTGATGGATAAGGATGTTGGACATTTCTTTAAGTGTTTCTCAGCCATTTGAGATTCCTCTGTTGAGAATTGTTTATATCTGTACCCCATTTTAAATTGGATTGTTCAGTATTTTGATGTCTAGTTTCTTGAGCTCTTTATATATTTTGGAGATCAGTCCTCTGTCAGATGTGGGGTTGGTGAAAATCTTTTCCCATTCTGCAGTTTTGTCTTATTATCCTTTATCTATTTGTCATTTCCTTACAGAATCTTTTCCGTTCCATGAGGTCCCATTTATTAATTATTGATCTTAGTGTCTGGGCTACTGGTGTTCTATTCTGGAAGTTGTCTTCTGTGCCAATGAGTTCAAGGCTATTCCCTACTTTCTCTTCTATCAGGTTCAGTGTATCTGGATTTTTGTTGAGGTCTTCTATCCATTTGGACTTGCGTTTTGTTCAGGGTGATAGATATAGATCTATTTACATTCTTCTACATGCCAACATCCAGTTATACCAGAGTCATTTGCTGAAGATGCTTCCTTTTTTCCATTGCAATTTTGGCTTCTTTGTCAAAAATCAGGTGTCCATTGGTGTGTGAATTTATGTATGGGTCTTCAACTGGATTCCAGTAATCAACCTGTCCATTTTTATGTCAATACCATGTGGTTTTTATCACTATAGTTCTGTATAGAGCTTGAAATCACGGATGGTGATGCCTCTGGAGGTTCCTTTATTGTACAGGATTGTTTTAGCTATCCTGGGTTTTTTTGTTTTTCCATATGAAGTTGAGTAGTGTTCTTTCAAGGTCTTTAAAGAATTGTGTTGGAATTTTAATGAGGATTGCATGGAATCTATAGATTGTTTTGGTAAGATTGCCATTTTTACTATGTTAATCCTATTGACTCGTGAGCATGGAAGATCTTTCTGTCTTCTGATATCTTCTCCAATTTATTTCTTCAAAGACCTGAAGTTCTTATCATACAGGTCTTTCATTTGCTTGGTTGGAGTTACCCCAAGATATTTGATATTATTTGTGGCTATTGTGAAGGGTTGTTGTTTCCCTGGTTTTTCTCAGTCCATTTACCATTTGTGTATAGGAGGGCTACAGATTTTTTTTAGTTAATCTTGTATCCTGCCACTTCACTAAAGGTGTTTTTCAGTTGTAGGAGTTCCCTGGGACAATTTTTTGGGGTCACTTATATATACTATGGTATCATCTGCAAATAGAGATACTTTGACTTCTTCCTTTCCAATTTGTATCCCCTTGATCTCCTTTTGTTGTCTTATTGCTCTAGCTAGAACTTCATGTACTATATTGAATAAATATGGGGAGAGTGGACAGCCTTGTCTTGTTCCTGATTTTAGTGGAATCGCTTTGAGTTTCTCTCCATTTAATTTGATGGTGGCTGTGGGCTTGCTGTATACTGCTTTTTATGTTTAGGTATGTTCCCTGTATTCCTGATATCTCCAAGACCTTTATCATAAAGTGGTGTAGGATTTTGTCAAAGGCTTTTTCAGCATCTAGTCAGATGATCATGTGGCATTTTTCTCTGGGATGAAGCCCACTTGATCATGGTATGATCTTTTAGATATGTCCTTGGATTCTGTTTGCCAGTATTTTATTGAGTATTTTTGTATCAGTGTTCATGAGGGACATTGGTCTGTAATTCTTTCTTCGTTGTGTCTTTGTGTGATTTGGGTATCAGAGTGACTGTGGCCTCATAAAAAGAGTTTGGCAAAGTTCCTTCTGTTTCTATTTTGTGGGAATAATTTGAAGAGTATTAGTATTAGCTCTTCTTTGAAAGTCTGGTAGTATTCTGTGCTGAAACCATCTGTCCCTGGGCTTTATTTTGGTTGGGAGACTTTTAATGACAGCTTCTATCTCCTGTGGGTTTGGATGTATTTAAATTGTTTATCTGATCTTGATTTAATTTTGGTACATGTTATCTATCAAGACATTTATCTGTTTCTTTCAGATTTTCTAATTTTGTGGAGTGCAGGTTTTTGAAGTACGACCTAATGATTCTCTGGATTTCCTCAGTATCAGTTGTTATGTCTCCCTTTTCATTTCTGGTTTTTTAATTTGGATGTTCTCTCTCTGCCTTTTGGTTAGTTTGGATAAGGATTTGTCTATCTTGTTGATTTTCTCAAAGAACCAACTCTTTGTTTCATAGATTCTTTGTATTGTTTTCTTTGTTTCTATTTTATTGATTTCAGCCCTCAATTTGATTATTTCCTGTCATCTACTCCTCCTGGGTGAGTTTGCTTCTTTTTGTTCTAGAGCTTTCAGGTGTGCTGTTAAATCACTAGTGTGAGATTTCTCCATCTTCTTTATGCAGGCACTTAGTGCTATGAACTTTCCTCTTAGCACTGCTTTCATAGTGTCCCATAAGTTTGGGTATGTTGTACATTCGTTTTCATTGGAACGAAGTTCATTAATTTTTTTTTTTTTATTTCTTCCTTGACCCATGGTGATTCAGTTGAGAGCTGTTTAGTTTCCATGAGTTTGTAGGCTTCCTGACATTTGTATATTTTGAGCTCCAACTTAAATCCATGGTGATCTGATAAGATACAGGAGGTTATTCCATATTTTTTTTTCGGTCTGTTGAGACTTGCTTTGTGACTGAGTATGTGGTCAGTTTTGGAGAAGGTTGCATGAGGTGTTGACAAGAAGGTAAATTCTTTTATGTTTGGGTGAAAAGTTCTGTAAATATCTGTTAGGTCATAACGTTTGTTAGTTCCATTATTTCTCTGTTTAGTGTCTGTCTGGACAAGCTGTCCATTGGTGATAGTAGGAGTGGGATGTTGAAGTCTTCCACTGTTAATGTGTTGAGTTCGATGTGTGATTTAAACTTCAGCAATATTTCTTTTACAAATGTGGGTGTCCTAAAATTTGGGGTACAGTTGTTCAAAACTGAGACATCAGCTTGGTGGGTTTTTCCTTTGATGAGTTTGAAATGCTCTTATCCATCTTTTTTGATTAATTTTGGTTTGAAGTCTATTTTTTTTAAGATAATAGAATAGCTATACCAGCTTGCTTCTTAGGTCTGTTTGATTAGAAAATCTTTTTCCAACTCTTTACTTTGAGGTAATATCTGCCTTTAATCTGCCTTTAAGGTGTGTTTCTTGTATGCAGCAAAAAGGATGGATCCTGTATTCATATCCATTCTGCTAGCCTGTGTCTTTTTATTGGTGAATTGAATCCATTGATATTAAAGGATATTAATGACGTGATTGTTTAATTCCTGTTTTTTGTTGTTGACGGTGGTGGTGGTAGTGTGTGTGTGTGTGTGTGTGTGTGTGTGTGTGTATTTCCCTTCTTTGGGTTTTGCTGGTGTGAGATTATCTATTGCCTGTGTTTTCATGGGTGTAGCTAACTTCCTTGGGTTGAAGTTTTCCTTCTAGTACATTCTGTAGGGCTGAATTTGTGGATAGACATTGCTTAAATTTGACTTTGTCATGAAATATCTTGTGTTTTCCATCATGGTGATTGAAAGTTTTGCTGGGTATAGTATTCTGGGCTGACATCCATGGTCTGTTGGAGTCTGCATGATGTCTGTCCAGACTTTCTGGCTTTTAGAGTCTCCATTGAGAAGTCAGGTGTCATACTGATGGGTCTGCCTTTATTTGTTACTTGGCCTTTTTCCTTTGCAGATCTTAATATTCTTTCTTTATTCTGTATATTTAGTGTTTTGGTCATTATGTGATAAGGTTTTTTTTTTTTTTTTTTCTGGTCCAGTCTATTTGGTGTTCTGTAAGCTTCTTGTACCTTTACGTGTGTGTCCTTCTTTAGGTTGGGAAATTTTTTTTTGTGATTTTGTTGAATATGTTTTCTGTGCCTTTGAGCTCAGATTCTTTTCCTTCTTCTATTCGTATTATTCTTAGGTTTGGTCTTTTCATAGTGTCCCAGATTTCCTGGATGTTTTATGTTAGGAATTTTTTAGATTTGACATTTTCTTTGATCAATGAATCTATTTTCTCTAACATATCTTCAGTGCCTGAGATTCTGTCTTCCATCTCTTGTATTCTGTTGGTGATGCCTGCATCTGTAGTTCCTGTTCACTTACCCACATTTTCCATTTCCAGAATTCCCTCAACTTGTGTTTTCTTTATTGTCTTCTATTTCTCTTTTCAGGTCTTGAATCATTTCTTTCACCTCTTTGTTATTTTCTTGGCATTCTTTAAGGGCTTTATTGATTTCCTCCAATTTTTTGTTTGTCTTTTCTCAATTTCTTTTTTTTTCCCCATGGGTTTTCAAGACAAGGTTTCTCTGTGTAGCTCTGGAGCCTGTCCTGGAACTCACTATGTAGACCAGGCTGGCCTCGAACTCACAGAGATCTGCCTGGCTCTGCCTCCTGAGTGCTGGGATTAAAGGCGTGTGCCAACACCGCCCGACATTTCCTCAGTTTCTTTAAGGGATTTTTTTTTCATTCTATCGTCTTTATAAAGTTACTTTTAAGGTCATTTTCTTGTGCTTCAGCTATACTGGAATGTTCAGGTCTTGCTGTCATAGGATCGCTAGGCTCTGGTGGTGCCATATTGCCCTTTCTTTTATTGATTGTGTTCTTACACTGGCAATTAGGTATCTGGATTTGGGATGATTATAGGTCTAGGTGTTGATTCCTGTGTTTGTCTTTGTTGAACAATGTTTTGTTCTTTAGTTTCTGTTTCCTCTCTGGTCTTCTGGCCTAAGTGGCCAAGGATTCTAGTGACTGGTGAGTCTTCAGGTCCAGTAGTGTGTCTCCCCTGGGATTTTGGGGACCTTAGTCCCCAGATCTGGTCTGGCCTCAGATAAAGCCTGAGTGATAGTTTTTAGCAGTACTTTTACCCTGCGAGGAAAAATCATGAAACACGACAGAATCCACTAACAAGAGTTTTATTAAGACAAGGAAAAAGGGATAGATGTGATCAGGCCTGTGGAAGGACACGTGTATGAGAAGGGGGCAGGGGACGTGTGGCCTGCCTTTTTAAGGGCCAGCTCGCACCTGTGGCTACTCCACACATGTGCATAGATCACGTGGTCACAGCGCGTGATTACGTGACCACACAGCCATGGGGCATGGGTTACATAGGACATATAACCTGGAAATGACTAGGCAGAAATGACTAAGTGTCCCATCGGGCCATGTGTGACCCTGGGGGCGTGGTTGGAATTCCTATCACTGAATCTTCTGAAGTTGTAGACAGGAATATGAAGCCCAGGGGAGGGGTACAGTCTGGGTTGTTTTGTGGGCTTTAAGGGGTGTTAGCCAGCAGTGGGCAGTGTCTTATCTGGGGTCCCTAGGATCAGCCTGGCATCTGGTAAAGCTACTGGGGCTCCGGGTGAAGGGGAGGGCTACAGGATGTGCCCTAGGTGTTAGAGGCTGGGGAGGGGAGTGGGGAAGCCCAGTTGGGAGGGAAATCAGTCACCTGTTCTTCTGACTGGTGTGGGCTGTACCTGGGTCTGTGGAGTCTGCTGGAGGATGAGGAGGAGGATGAGGTGGGAGGGGTTGGGTGGTGGAGCGGGTCTTGGGGGAACAGAATCCAGGGGACGGTGGCAGTCCAGCTGGCAGGCGATCACTCACCCATTCATCGACTGGTGAGGATCGCACTAGTAACATTCTTATAAAGAACTCATTAGCCAGAGGAAAATCACAGAAGAAATATTTTAATTAAATAAGAATGACATCCAATCAAAAAATAGTATATATTATCAGAACTTAGCATATGCATTTCTTTTCTTTTTTTCTTTTTCCTTTCTTTTCTTTCTTTTGTTATTTTTTCTTTTCGAAACAGTCTCCCGATGTAGTCCTGGCTGTCCTGTAACTCACAGGGGTCTGCCTGCCTCCGAAAGCAAACTAGGGCAGGAGGAATCCAGTGAACGGCAAAGTGGGAACAGAAACTGAAATGCGCTGTACTCTTTGCAACCGTAAGATTGACTGCTTTATTTAACAAAGAAATGAGACGCTAGCACACAGCCGCATCAGGGATCGGTGGACACCATTGCCGGTCCTGTATCAGGAGGAAGACAACGGGAAAAGGCTAGGGAGACTCTTACACCAATGCATTTCACAGTTTACATGATGAACTGGATAAATCCTTGCAAAGACACTGAGTAGCAAAACGGACAGAGGGATAGAAAATGGGGCTAATCCAACCTGTAACCCAACAACAACAAAACACTGTAATCCTAAACCTCTACGCAATAATGAGCGAGAGGCTCAGGATATGTGCACTAAAAACTGGCAAAACTGAATGGAGAGGTAGTCAGTGGGTGGAAGCCTAGTGATGGTGGCACACGCCTTTAATCTAAGCATGCAGGAGGCAGAGGCAGGCGGATCTCTGTGAGTTCGAGGCCAGTCTGGTCTACAGAGCCAGTTCCAGGACAACCAGGGATACACAGAGAAACCCTGTCTTGAAAGAAAAAAAAAAAACTAGTAATAATAAGAAAAATAATAAATAGTGGTTGGAGACTAAGAAAAACCACTTACAGTAATAATGGATAGTATTTATTACTAATAATGAGTGGATCACTAGACATAGGGTCAACATTCTTTTAGGTGATTAGGATAAGATACATTAGTTCACGAAACAAGTTTCAATGAATTTTAGATAATCGACATCATGTAATAACGCATGCTGTCCAACCATAATGGAGTGAAATTAGGAATAGCCGTCACAGAAGATATTTGGGCAGTTTTAAAATGTGCATGAACTAAATAATATAGTCCTAGATGACCAACGGTTCTAAGAAAATCAGAAAATACACTGAGATGGGAAAAACGGAAAAGCCCCAGTAGAGAAAAATGTGTGTAGTATTATTGGAGAACGGAATTTCCCTGAGAAAATTCCTCCCACAGTCCTGGAAAGATGCTACATACGGCGTGGGGTATCTGTGGAAAAGGAATCTACATACAGTAAGCTCTTTTGTCTGTAAACTTTATTCCTCTACGACAAAATTCTATCTACACAGCTTCAGCCCTGTCCTCACACTCGGCTCCTCTCTGTGCCCAGTTTTCCTGTCCTCATAGTTTTAGTAAGCGCCTGTGCTTTTGACCTGGTCTTTGTCCTCTGTTCCTTCCTCCTCCATCTATATCCTGGCTCCTTACCCCTGACCCTGATAAACTCTACAAGAGATCTGCTTTACCCTCTACAGAACCTCCGTCTTCCTCTCCTCTCTCTGGCCACGCTGTTCTGTGTCTCCCCTGGTTATGCAAAAATCCCTGTTCCTCAGTCAATTGCTCTGGAATTCCACTAGGCTTGAAGGTAAGGGATGATCTGAGCTTCATTTGCACTGGAAACAAAGTTATGCATCTAAGAGCCTGCTGGTCTCTTAGGCTCAGCGGGGGAGTTAGTACCTAGTGGAACAGTGTCTGAGAAGCTTAGCTGTTTGCAAAAATGATCTAGAGTATTTGGACACACAAGAATTTCATAGCAGAAGACAGCTGGCATATTAAAAATTGGATAACACCAAATATTTCATGATAAATGGCTTCCCATTTGACGGCCCCTTGGCCAGTCAAAGTGTAGCCTTAATACACAGCTGAATCTCTATAATATATTCTTGCAGCCTGCAAGATAGTGTGGCTAAAGTTTCATGCTCAGTCTGGGTGGATTATTTTCCCACTGGGGGCAGTGCGGACAGCTCCATACTGAAATGGCTGTAGCGCACACTTCAGCAACTGGGCGGGCTCCCCATGGTGTGCTGAGTGCTGCGGTAGGCGCTTCAGGGTGACATGAAGTGGTATTTATTTCAACATTTGCCAGAAGAGGGTTTGAGGCCGTAGTGTCTGTGGACACTCTGTCCTGAAGAGCTTGCTACACTTCCCCACAAGCTGACTTTATAATCGCTGCCCCCCAGTGAGCAAGGCCCGTACTGTGGATCAGCTAAGCCAAGCCAGAGGAGCCGCATGGTGGTCGCTGTGGGTCCAGCTCGGATGTGGGCTCTTCCAGATCGAGATGTTTCTGCGCTCATGCAACTCGACATTTCATTTTCTATTCTGTTACTGTCACAAATGAGATCACTTCTAAAAGAAATCTATTCCAATATTTATCTTTATCCTACTTTATTTATTTATTTTGCATGTGTATGCATGCAGTTTGTGTGTGTGTGAGAGAGAGTTTGAATGTACATGAGTACACTGCATGTGTGTGTGGGGGAGGTGCATGGGGACACAGGAACGTGGAGACTTGAAGTGGACATGTGGCATTTTTCTAGGTTACTTATTGAGGCAGGGTCTCTCGTGAACAGGGAGCTTGCCCTTCCCAGTTAGTCTGGCTATCCAGCTCACCACAGAGCTTTCCAGTCTCTGCCTCTCGGGTTCTAGATGACAGGTGACCACAACCCCCGGCCAGCTTTTCATGGGACCTGGGGATATGAACGCAGGTCCTCACACCTGCACAGTCAGATTTCCGCACACTGAGCCATCTCCCGGTCTGTTGACCTTTATTTTAAAGTCATTTCTTGGGCTGGGGACCTAGCCTATTGGTGGAGCACTTGCCTAGCATGCTGCAGGCAGAGGGGTTGGTGTCCCAGCAAGGCATAATACAGCAACACATTTCTTCTTTAAATAAATGATTCACTTTGAGATAGTTTCCAATTTGGAGTGAGGTTGCAATATAATGTATAGTTTCCATATGCCTCACGGGCTCCCCGATGTTGACATCTTTCTAGACTGTGTTATCCTTGTCAAAAAGAGAGCAAAAATCGAGACATTTCTGCTGGTTTTTCCATCAGTGCCCTTCTCCTGCTCCCGGCATCAAGTCTTGTCAGGCTCCTCCATCTGGCAGTTTCTCTCTCTTTCCTTGACGGTTTTGACAACCGCTGGTCGGATGCTTTGCGGAACATCCCTCAAACATTACGGTTTGGCTTTCCGTTATGCTTTCTCATGGTTAGACTGAGATTCGGATTTCAGCCTGATCATATTTTCTAATCAGACATCTGCCTGAGTTTGCCTCAACGTGTTCAAGGTGCCTCAGAGGTGGAGGATCCTCGGCTTCTCTTCCTTGGCTGAGCACCCTCGGTTGGCTCCAAGCAGAGAAAGGGGCTAAAGTCATTGAGGGTACACACAGAGCCCCCCACTGTCCAGCTCTCCCTTAATTAAAGTGGCCAAGGGCTTCATGTGATCTAAAATAATTTGGCTTCATTATTGCCAAGTTGTTTTTGTTGAAGGGTAAGGTACCAGTGACTGAGGGGACTTCGAAGCATTCAGTCACCTCCTGCCCAAACTGCTTCTCAGCAGGCAGTAGAGTGAGGAGAGAGCAAGAGCCTGGGCGAGTGTGGGGGGGAATCCTGTGGAGGGCTTGTCTGGCCAGTGTGTGAGGCCTGGGGTTCCATTACCAGCACTGCCTCCCCCCCAAAAATAAGGTAAGTAAAGAAACAAGATGGACCGGGCGGTGATGGAGCAGCTTTTAATCCCAGCACTCGGGAAGCAGAGCCAGGCGGATCTCTGTGAGTTCGAGGCCAGCCTCGGCTACAGAGCGAGATCCAGGACAGGAACAAAAACTACACAGAGAAACCCTGTCTTGAGAAAAGAAAAGAAAAGAAAAGAAAAGAAAAGAAAAGAAAAGAAAAAAGAAAAGAAAAGAAAAGAAAGAAATGAGACGGGGCAGGGGAGAAGAGGGAGAGAGAAGAAGAGAGAGGGCAAAGAGAGAATGTGGAATGGACAAACTGGGGAAAAGCCCGTTCTGTGTTTGGGTGAAGTCTGTAGACTACCTTCTCTCAGACCCTCCACCAAACACTGCATAGCGAAGCATCCCCAAAAGCCAGGGGGGACCAAGGAGATCGCAGAGAAAGGCAGAGGCCTAGAGGATTTGCTCATGGACACATAAGGTCTGAGGGGCTCCGGTGGTGGAGATGCACAGTGGAAAGGGAGGGGATGTGGGCTCTGAAGGTCACACCAGTCTGAGGAACATGGAATGTCCCCTGGGAGACTCTGAGAAGCATTTAAAGTGCAGGGTCAGCTTGATATTTTCGAGTATCTCTGGAACCCTACAGAGGAAAAGTGAGTGGGAGGTGGTACTACAATCAGGGCGACCAGTGACGACTCACCGTCACCCAGCAGCCTGACCAAGAATTAGCAGGAAAGGGGCCCTTTCTGGGCAGTGGTCAGCATCAGGCTCCAGATGCTGAACTAGAAAACATCAGATAAAACCCATGATTGCCCAGTTACGTTTGAATTTCTACAGAGACAGCATGCGTTTTTAGTGTATGTCCCATGCGAGGCTTCCTTTGTTAAATCTGGCATCCCTAGGCCCCCGAAGGGAAAGTAGGCTGCTCAAGGGGCATCACGAACACTGAGCCTGGCTCTGCCCCTGCCTGGGCTTTGCCACTGACGCAGGCGGGAGCAGGTAGGGTAGCCGCCATCAGAGAGAACTTGCAGCCAGAAGGACCATCTCAGTGAAGCTCAAGGAGCCTTCACCCACCCCTTCAAGCTACGGGCTGTCTGAGGCATACTTAAAACAGGCCTGCTAGGCTCCCGTATGCAGGTTTAACGCTCAGAGCAAATTCCATGCCCTGTGACTCAGTGAGCGAAACCCTCTCAACTGCGAAGCTTGCTCTGCCCCGAGGGGTCAGAACCTTTGGAACAGTTTCCAGCCTCCCACCCCTGAGTCCAATGGGACACTGTAATTAGGAACTTATTCAGGCTGCATGCACAGATAGTGTCTGTCGGCAGCTTCACCTGCCTGTTGCTACTGGCCTGGAATATAAAACACCACTGAAACAGAACCATTTGAACAGGTTTCATAAGGTTTCGCCCGAGGTGCAAAACACAACTATGCTTTCTTTCAACATGCGAGTGAGCAGTTCAGATGCTCAGCAAAAGAATGCTAGAGTTTGCCAACACAAAGAATGACCGAGCAGCCTCCAGAGACTACCACCCTCGACAGTTGCCTTTAAAAGACAGGCTTGAAAAATAGACCCGTAATGGTGCATGGATGCTTTGCAGAGGGGATGCAGAGGAAGCGATGTGGGGTGCAGAGCCAGATCTGTCCGGGAAGCCGTGCAATCATGGGGTGACCCTCAAACGCCTCAGCAGCATTGCCTGGAAAGTTTCGGGACTCCAGGGAGACGTTTCTAGAAATTTGCACTAAAAAAGCGTGCTGTGTTATCAGAAAACCAAACACAGCGGTGAAGCCGGTGGCTTAACAGCACGCACTCGTTATCCCCATGTTCTAGGGTTCAGAAGTCGTATAGGTCACAGGATAAAATTGAAATGTGTACAAAACTATGTTCCTCTTGTTTCCTGAACTCCACACCTTCTAAGTCCACCGCTGTCCTCAGCTATGGCCTTTTCTCTGTACTCAAGCAGAAGTGACCTCATCACTTGGACTCCACTTTTTCCATCCCATCTGATATTGATTATCCTGCTTCCTCCTTCGCTTCCGGGAACCCTTCTGATTACACAAGACCCACCCAGATAATCCAAGAGACCACGCCCATCTCCAGACCGTATCATAACCAGCTCAGCTCAGCTCAGTTGTGTGAGGTTATACGGTCCCAGGTTAGTACAAGAACATCCAGGAGGCCAGGATGGCACCACTCTGTCTACCTCATTCCGCCACTTAGACTGGTGTGTTCCGTTTTTATTTTTGTTTTGAGGCAGGGTCTCACAGCCTTGGCTGTCCTGGAATTCAATATGTAGACTAGGCTGGCCTCAAACTTGTCTCAAACATAGAGATTTGCCTGCCTTTGCCTCGTGAGTGCTGGGATTGAGGCGTGTGCCACTATGCCTGGCCATCGTTTTTTTATTGTTTGAGAAATTCATAGATGTACACAATGTGCTCCGAATAAATCCACCCACCCCTGGTTTCTGTCTCTTCTGTTCCTCCCCTATAGTCCCACCACGTTTCCCTCCCGGTTTCACGTGGTCTGTTTTTAAATCCAGAGTCCACTTAGTGCCGTCTGTGTGTGAAAGGGTGTAGGGCCATCTGCTGAGCATGCGCAGCCTCTCCTGCAGACCACAGACCTCATCCCTCTCCCCAGCAGCCATCAGTTGCTATTGGCTCCTCAGCTAGGGGCGGGACTTCATGAGCCCCTCCCAACCGTGCTGGGATTTTGGTTGGCTTGATCTTGTCCAAGCCTTGCGCATGCGGTCACAGCAGCTTCGAATTCACGCGTGCAATGGTCCTGTCACATCTAGCAAATCCTCTGTGGCTGGAGACAGGCGCTACCTCTGGCTTGAACACTCTTTCTGCTCCTCTCCCGGGATGACACTTGAATCTTGAGGGGAGGGGTGGGGTACAGCTGTCCCACTTAGAGCAGAGCATGCCTCTGTCTTATTCTCTGTACATTGACCAGTTATGGAGCTCTGTATTAATCCCCATCTACTAAAAAAAGAAGGGTCAATACCCTTTTGTAAATTCAAAACAATTTGTGATTTCATCTTACCTCAGTCAGAAAGACTAAGATTAAAAACCAAAATGTCACTATGGATGTAGAGAAAGGGGAACACTAGTCACTGTTGATGGGAGGGAAAACCATGCAGCCACTGTGGAAATCAGCGCAGAGGTTCCTCCAAAAGCTGGAAACAGATCTACCACATGATCCAGCTACAGTACTCCCCAGCGGACTCCCAAAGGACTCTATGTCCTACTACAGAGGTACTTGCTCATTCACATTCATTCACAATAAACAATCATTGGAAACAGCCTACTTGTCCATCGTCTGATGCATGGATTACTACAAGACTGTGTTACATATACACAATGGAATATTATATGTGGCTGTAAAGAAAATTGAAATTTGCAGATAAATGGGTAGAGCTGGGCATAATCATTCTGAGTGAGGTAACTCTGCATGTTCTCTCTCGTATGTGGGTGCTAGCTGTAACCCGTTAGATCGGTGTTTAAATTGGCATGTCACAGAAGGCAGGAAAGTCCTAAGTAACCAAGGCAAGGGGGTGGAAGGCAGGTGGTGTGCAGGGGGATCTGGACTAATGGCCCTGGGAGGGTGAAATGGGGTGGGGGAGCAGGTAGAAGAGAGAGTATGGGGATGGGCAACCAGCAGTGAAGACCTTCTAAAAAGCTATTTGGGAACCTACAAATGGAGCCCAAGTTTTGTGAGGTTCGTTTGTTTGTTTAACCAGAAGCTGCAATTCAGTGAATCAACGTCAGTGACTGGGCACAAGCATTTTAGAATGAAATCCAGCATTTGGCTCCTAGTAAGATTGTATTATTTCATCTAGAGAGGGCACTGTTGTTTCTGGGCTTTGGGTTCCTCAAAGTGCATGGATTACTTCTGGTCTCCAGTATAAATACAGAATCTATTTCTTGCTGTCAGTTGTGCTAGGAAAAAAAAAAAAAAACAACAACTGTCGAACTGTCATGATGGCCTCCTAATTGGTCCTTCGCCCGCAGGCTCTTCAATCCATCATCCTCCTTGCTGCCAAAATGTTCTCCATAAAAATAAAATGGACATGTCCGGGGCTGCGACTGAGCCACGTACTGAGTTTGCCCTTCTAAACTCCGTGTCCGCATTCCCACCCACAGCTGACCATTACGCAGAGCCTCAGCCAGACTGCTGGACCGTGCTACTCCAGTGCAGGCCACGGGAGGCAGAAAGGGGGCGTGGCTTAGATCCCTTTTCCAGTAGTTTCTGCTTCACCAGGCAAGGGCAGCTCCGCGGGTGCTCAACCTGCACAGGGCCTGTCTCTGCCTCCCTCACTTTCCCACACGCACTGCTCAGAACGGTTCCAAGCTTGGCTTAATGCTCTGCCTCCCGGTGTCTCGAATCTTCATTGGTTTCTTAACGAAAACTCTACTTTTTCCTATTTGCACTTGGCCTGGTAAATCATGTCACCAAATCCAGGGATGATGGGTCCCTGCAGTTGCTGGCCCAGGACACTGCACCACTCTGTGTTCTCTCTCTCAATCCTACCCACATTTTAAAGCAATCCCTTTGTTAAACTCATTTCATTCATTTTAAGAGTGCACCTATGTCGGCCAGCGGTGGCCCACGCCTTTAATCCCAGCACTCGGGAGGCAAAGGCAGGCGGATCTCTGTGAGTTCGAGGCCAGCCTGGGCTACAGAGTGAGTTCCCAGGACAGCCAAGACCATACAGAGAGAAAAGAAGAGTGTACCTGTTTCCTCTGTGGGACCTTGAGCAGCAAAACTAGCCTGCAGGATAATATCCAAATTCACATTGCTTCAACATCTATTCCTCCACATCTTTCTGGCTAACCCACCACAAGACCCTATTCTTTTTGTTGTTTTTTTGAGACAGGGTTCTAACTACCAACTAGCCTTTGGTATTTGGGTTTTATTATTTGTTGGAAAGGGCACCACAGCACATGTGTGGAGATCAGAGGACAACTTGCCGAAGTCAGTTCTCTCCTTCCACCACCTGGGCTCCACAGATTGTCCTTATTTTGTGCAGTTTAAGGGAAAGCACCTTTACTCGTGGGTTCTTGGTCAGATTTATGGTTCCAGGCTGTGTTTCCTCCTGTGAAGTGAAGCTTAAATCCAATCAGAAAGTGACATTTTGCCACTACCACACCCACGGGCGTATCTTGCCATACTGGTTATTATTGTGGCTCCCGGGTTCACAGCTGCGTGAGACTCTTCCCCAGTGGCCTGCGTAGTACCTTACAGGGCTACTAAAGCCAGTCAGTAGGGAGGAAGCTTCCTGACCGGTACCAACATGATTTCTCCATGGCTTGAGACTGCTATGTGTGCTATCTCAAGCGATGGGGCTTTACCATCAAGTTCTGGCGGGCAACCATGAGCACTGGCAACAGCCTGAGTTGTTTTGGCGGTCTCTGGGTTACCTCTGACCAACACCTGACACTGGGCTTTTCATTTGGCAACCTATGGTTTCTGGGATGAAGATGACCCCTTGTGTAGGGTAATTCCAATTAAGCTCTTTACATGAATGTGTGAGTATCCATCATCTATGTCGCTAGCTAGCCAGCTTGTAGAACAGTAAGGGAAACATGGTCTTTGATGGGGTAATTAAGGTTAAATGGGGTCATGGGATGAAGTTCTAATCCAATAGAACTGCATCTTCATAATAATAATAAGAGACAGAGTGACCGTGGGCAGAGGAACAGTCACCCGAGGATAGCCATGAAGCAGCCACCAAAGATAGAACCCTCAGGGGCAAGCCTGCCCCGCCAGGAGCTTTGACTCCCAGCTTCTAGAGTGAAGAAAGCAAAACCGTCCCATTCTGGGGTACTTCGTTACAGAGATCCTACCAGATACATACAGGAAGTCACGTGTATTCTTACCTCAGGGATTATCCTTAGCTCCTGTCACAAGCGTACTCTATAGTGTAACCACGTGCCCCATAAGCAAGTCACAAAAACTCAAGTTCAGAGAAGCAGCATGTTCAAGGTCACATAACACCGAACTCGCGACGCAATGTCAGAACACCCACAGTTTCCACTGTTAGAGGGCAGAAGACTTGCTGCCAAACGCTTGGAGCCTAGCAAACTTTCAGAGTTCTCTCTGCCCTACTCAGGAGCTGGTGGGCAGTGTCTACCTCTCCATCTTTCACAAGCTCCCAGGAAGGGCCGAGTCGCACCACCGCTGTCCTCCATGGGGCTGCGCGAAGAGTGTTTTCCTGTTTGATGGGTTTTTCACTTTCTGTAAGGAGACATGTAGATGCCTGTGATTAGAAAATCAATTTAGCGTCTGTCTTAACCTCTCAACTGTACAGGGATTCCGGGAGATAGTTTTCCTCGGCTGTTATGACGATGTTTCCAGCAATGTCAATTTCAAATACAAAACCATCAGTTCTCATCTTGGGAGTCACTGGTCCATGATGCTCTCAATCCAGGCGCATCTTGCCCCACACAACAGATGTATTTGTCCTTGAAACACAAAAATTCATAGCCTGGAAGTCTCCGTCCTTTCTAGTGTATTCCTCATGAGCTCCACCCTGCACAGCATTTCAGCAACATAGAAAATGCACATTGCCTTGGAAAATGAGTCAGTCTTCCTCCTTAATGCTTTAAAAATTTGAAATTGTTTATTTTTTTCTCATCACTCTGTGGGCATCCATATAGAGTTTTTCTTTTCTTTTTCCTCCCTCCATTCAATTATCATTCTAAGCAGGAAACCAGAAAAACACTGGATATTCCCTGTTTCCTGAACTGTCAGTTAATCTTAGGAAAAAAAAGATAGTTGTACAAGCCAGGCCATTATCTTCTTAGCATCAGAAAAGATTCTTTCTCAGCCTGTGTCATACTCCAGAGACCTGGATCGGCTGAGTGCTTCCTGAGCAGGCAATAATTTGCTTCTCTGTGATATTTTTTGAAGCCCCATTTAAAACAAAAAACAAAAAACTTTTCTTCTGTTTTTAAGAGTGCAACAAATTCAAATGCTCAGCCAGGCTTCAAGGACTGTTAGCGAGTTTTCTACCTATGGCTCCAGGGAAAAAAGCAGAAGCTAGAAGATGTGGTCAAAAATCAACAGAGGTTGCGTGAGTTAGCTCCTGCCCACATCCCATCTCATATCATGAGGCTGAAGTGTGCTTTCTGAACATGGGAGCCGATGGGCTGTGGGTACCAGTCGACTTCAGCATCGCAGGCAGCAGTGAATGTCAGCTGGAGGTAGGATGGAGGCTGCTGTGGAATGAAGAAGACCTTCTGCTATGTTCTGGTTCATCTGCGCCAGCAGGAAACAAAGACAAGAAAGGCCCAAAAGAGCCTCGACAGTAAATAGCCTGTAGCCCCCAGAAGAAAAGGAGCCCGTGGTGAACAGACAACTCCAGGCTCAGGTGCCACACTGCACTCATTAAAAGGGTGGATTTGCCGGGTGGTGGTGGCTCACGCCTTTAATCCGAGCACTCGGGAGGCAGGGGCAGGCGGATCTCTGAGTTGGAGGCCAGCCTGGGCTACCAAGTGAGTTCCAGGACAGCCAGGACTACACAGAGAAACTCTGTCTGGAAACAAAACAAAACAAAACAAAACAAAACAACAAAAAACAAAAAAACAAAAAACAAAAAAACAAAGCTCTATCTCTTCTGACTCACGACATCAGTTCTCACTCCCTGCTGACCTTAAACGTGATCAACACCCAGGAAAGACGTCAAAGTTAAAGCTAACTTTCCTTCCAGCTCTGTGATATGTGGAGTTAGGTGAGCAGCTTGGTAGCAGAGCTGGTCTTAGCGTGATGTAGGAGTTCTTGGTCTGGCCCCTTCTAGAGCAAATAAATACAGTACAAGGTGAACAGATGTGCGTCTGGACACAGAACAGTCCACAAAGGTGTGCACTAACTCCGACCAATCATCTTTGGGATTGAAGCTGGAAGAGGGCAGCCACATGAAATATTGTTTGAACCTTACTAGTTTTTAGTGTATACCTTTGTAATTTTTGAACTATCAATAAAAATTTGCTAAGTGGAAGAAAATTTAGTTGCATGAAATAATTCTAGCATGGAGATTAAAAAAAAATAGTACCCCAGCCATGAATCATTCAAGAGGATTGAATTCATCTGCACAGTTTTCATATTTAAGTTTACTTTTCTCAAAAATAATAGCTTATGCAGTGGTTAAGACCTGTTTTTGACAGGAGGAATAAAAAAATACAACGGCACCGTCACCACTCCCCCCCCCCCCAACACCTCCTTTAATTGACTGTCATCTCTGGGCACCATGGTATAGACCTCTAATCCTATCATGTAGGAGGCAGGTAGAGCTCTGTGAGTTCAAGGCCAGCCTGGTCTACATAATGAGTTCCAAGCCAGTCAGAGCTACATAGTGAGACCCTGTCTCAATAAAGTAAAATAAAATAATATAAAAAATGATCATAATGGGTCCAAAGAGATGTCTCAGTGGTTAAGAGCACTGTTGCTCTTACAGAGGGCTGGTGTTCAATTCCCAGGACCCACATGGTGGCTAATAACTGTCTGTAACTTCAATTCCAGAGGATCTGATGCCCTCTTTTGACCTCTACAGGTACTACACACACACCATGCACAGATAGATGCCAGCAAAACATCCATATACATAAAATAAACAAATACACATTCTTAATTTTTAAAAATTGATCATAGTGAAGGTTCCTGGCTCATGCCTCCCAGAGGACCGTTGTGGGTTGGTTCTACTCAATCATTGCCGGAGAATCTGACACTGCCTCTCCTCCTGTGGTCCACAGTCATGGATGGAGTTCTCTTAGGCTCTCTAGATGTGAATTCCAGAAAACACCTATCAGGAAGTAGGAGTTTGAAGAAAGCCTTGCACTGATGATTGGCCATTTTGCTTTTTCTGTAGAAATGCTTTAGTCTCTGGTAAGAGGGTGTTGACCGTGCAAGAGCTGCTCAGGGTCATGCTTCCTGGGGACACATGCTCCATGGCCACCATTTCCATGGAGACTGAATGAGGAAGACTCTGCTGTCATGCTCTCTTTTTCCTAAGGACAGTCCTCAAAGCACACCGCCCGGCCTGTGCCCCCACACAGCAGCTCTTGGAGCTGGCGGATGAAGAAGACAAAATGGTGTCCTCAAGCTGTAAACTGAAGGGAATGGAAATTGCTGCTGAACCAAATCTTTTTCATTTGTTTCTGTCCAATGATACTTGAAATTACATTTTCTTCAGTGCATTTTCATGTTCTGCATGACTAAGCACAGCAAGCCGGTCTTTGGAAATTAAGGATGTAATTAAATATATTTACTTCCTCCCAATGTCTTGCTGGTAGTTAAAAGATGGGTTTCATCATCATCTTCTTCTTTTTTCTTTCAGCAGAGTTGGAGAACCCAAAGTTGCTTTTATGTAAATGAGGGAAAGAAACTTCACAAAGCTTCACAAATGTAAATAAGAACCATACACAGGATGTCTAAAATGGCTCATCATGGTAAGGCAAGTGCCACTAAGCCTGATCACCTGACTTTGATGCCCCCAGTCCCACATGGTAGAAAGAGAAAACTGATTCCACCAAGTTGTCCTCTGATCTCTACAGTGTGCCATGGCACACACAAACCCCCTCAGTTTTACAGCTGTACCAGGAATGTCTCCAGGACCCAGTCCTCTGCCAATCAGCAGCAAATCTAAAAAGATGTCCAGAGAAAGGATGTTCCTCCTTGGGCCTCATTATAGAGAGCGGTGCTCACTTGGTCTGCATCCATCAGGGCACAGGATAGTCCCTGGGTGGAAACATCAGAAGTGGATCCCGCTGGAGAAGTTCTTCCTCTTTAATGCTGTTCACTAGCAGGGAGTTTAGCTTGGAAGATTAAGAAGACAGTGGAAGGGGGCTGGAGAGGTTGCTCCATAGTTAAAAGCACTTGCTGCTCTTCTAGAGGACCCTAATTCAATTCCCAGCATCCACATGGTGATTCATACCATCTGTAACTCCACTTCCGGGAGATCCGATGCCCTCTTCTGTCCTCTGTGGGTACTGTAAACACATAGTGCACATACATCCATACACAAAATACCCATACACAAAATAAAACAAAAATAAATTTATAAAATCATAATATATGAGAGGTATAGGACCATGTATATGTCATAATAGTTATGTAACTTACAAAAATTCAATGTAGCTATAACCAAATACGCTTTAAATTTCAAGCAACAGTTATATTTTCAAAATGGCTCCCTTAGCACCCTCAAGTCCACAACTCCGACTACCAAGGATGGGTAGGGATGAGGTTCCCACCCAATTGCAGCTATTTTTCTCTTTCATCGTCCTTATTAAGTGTGTCTTTGATCTATTTCTCAGTCACAACTTCAACTACATTTTATTCTGATGTGGTCATGACATGTGTCTTAACAAATCAGGTAAGATATAATCCACAGTGCCTTTGCTCTCATTTATATATTGAAAAAAAAAAAAAAAAAAGCTAAGGCCAGCAGAGATGCTAGGACATGCCTGGGAGCCTGTTAAGTCAGAGCTGGAATTCTGAAATCTTCTTTGCCGGGGCACCACTCTTGTCTCGTAGAGCATGCCTGTCTTTTGCAGAAGGAGAAGGGATGCTAATTAAGGTAATGCCGATGACCCAGTGCCGCAAGAGGATCTCAGCACCAAACACAGGAAGTACCAAGAGGAGACACCCCTTCATAGGTCTCGTCTCTGACTTCAGATATGTGCAAAACCATGTTCTTGGGAAAGCTTCATTAAGATTCGAGGATCGGCACTTACAGTAAAACCTGTTTCGAAGAAGCCCAGGGAACATGAAGTCTTCGAGATGTACCATCAGTTTCTCAACATTAGTGTTAGCATTTCAAGCCAGGTGGAGACCAGCCAGAAAGAGAAAGATGTGCTGGCAGAATCTGATGCCCTTGGTTTAATACCTACTTCCTGGGAGTTAATATCAGACTTTCTTTCCTGGCCAGGTATGATTAATTCTTGTAATGATTCAGTGTGCTGTTGCCATGGCTTGTCCAAAATACTTTTCTTGCATAATCTTCTGTCAGAACTCTTCAGGTTGGAATGCACACGGAGACCAGAGTGAACATAAATGGAACATTTCCGTTGTTCCTGCAGATTCCAGGACTCTGTTCATTCCCCCATAAATTAGCTAGGTAAAACTTTGAACGTAGCAGGGCATCTCTCTTCTCTGGGAAGGTCTGTCCCTTTTTGATTGCAGACAGCAGTAGGAGGCAGTGGCTGTATTCTACACTCGCTGGTCTCCAAAAGCAATGGGTCGATAAGTCCTCCGTATCAGGAAGGCTCACAGCTCCGACATGGATGGAGGCACTCCAGGCTGCACTTTGGAAGATAGTTCACGAGTTGGGCACATAATTCCTCGGCCTTAAGGTGGAGAAGGATGATGGGAAGGAAAGGCTGTATTTTCGTACGGTCTAATGCATCTGGTGCAAATAATATTAGACTGTAGAGCGTGCTCAGGGCTGTGCCTTTTGTCACTGGAAGACTTACTGGTGACTCTTGAGGGCCCAAGAGTGGTGGCGCCTTTCCTCGAACACAGTGCGCATGTTGGAAGACTTCCTTGGTGTGGGGACAACGAATACATATATCCTCAAGACACTCTGTGGCTCTGAGACTGCCAGTCTGTGGTAGATCTCCTGCCTAGCTTGTGTGGGGTCTTAGGTTTGGTCCCCAGCACTATATATCTCCTACCTAAAAGGAAGAGACAGGGAAGGAGGAGAAAGAGGAGAGGGAGAGGAGAAGGAGGGAGGAGGAGGAGGGAGGAGGAGGAGGGAGGAGGAGGAGGGAGGAGGAGGAGGGAGGAGGAGGAGGCAGCAGCAGTGGTGTGGGTGGTGATGGCTGAGAAATGGAGAAGAGGCCATGAGTTTCCAGATTGCTATATTCCTACCCCAAGGATGGAATGTAAGGAAACATTTAAAAATGTATATTTATTTTATTTTTAATTGTGTTTGAGAGAGAGAGAGAGAGAGAGAGAGAGAGAGAGAGAGAGAGAGAGAGAGCAATAGATCCCCTGAGCTGAAGTCACAGGTGGTTTTGACTGCTGCCATGGGCGCTGGGAACAGAACTTGGGTCATCTGAAAGTTCAGCACATGCTCCTAACTCTGGGCGTCTCTCCGGACCCCTTCAGGAAACATCTTGTCCCAGACAGGACAGAGTATTCTGTGATGTTAAAAATAAAGCTGTTCGCAGGCACCAAGGCTGATTTTGCTCTCTAGCTTCGTACCCATAAAAAGCTGACCGCAAGGTGGGAATGTGGCTCTGTGGGAGCACATGCTGCACGTGTGAAGTCCTTAGGTTGGTCCCCAATCTCAAGGAGAGAGGAGGAGGAGAATGTGACGGCACAGTCTCCTTTGGGACCCAGGCTACCACTTCAGCCTCTGCTTGAGACATTGCTGGTCACCCAGCAATGGAAAAATCACACACGGGTCCCAAAACACCCACCTGGGCATTTCTGCTCATATTTTGTTGTCCAAAACAACACATGCCACCACTATGGTGATCTGTTAAGAGGGCAGGTATCGGCGCCCCACCCCCAAAAAGGCTGGTGAATATTCGTGGACCTTAAAACCATCACTAACGATAATTGGATGCTGTAATCACTTGATCTCTTTTGAGCAACATCTATCCAGACTTACCTTTTCACTTATCTTTAGTTTTATAAATGATACACAAAGGCATTCCTATTGCAAAATAATCAAACAATAAAAATAAAATGGGCTTTCAAACACACACACACACACACACACACACACACACACAAAAAAAAAAAAAACACAAAAAAAAACCAAAACTAAACTAAAAACAGAACTAAAATGTGACCTAGCAATGCCACCACCGGCTGCATGGTCAAAAGCATTGAAAACAGCGTTTACACACTTGTGCTCTCCACAATAGCAAAAGGTTTCTGTGGACCTGCCTAGGGCAGCAAGGGAGATGAAAGACCCTGAAGAAATGGCAGATGCGCACACAGAAAAGCTGGGCTCTGGCAGGCTGTGCTTGATCTGATGGAGAGCACCCACTATATGCTGGGTGCTCACTATATGATGGAGACTCGGTGTGGTTACAGCACACGGCACAGGGGGAGGGTTAGCCAGTCTCCATGTGAGCTTTCTTCAGGGGAGCAGTCTCAGGCTGTAAGGCTCCAGGGCAGAAAGCTGTGGTTGATACTCTCTATATGCTCCGTCAACATTCACACTTGGACCAGGGAAAGGCCTTCCCGTTTCCATGGGTCTGAAGCACCGGGGATCCTTCCCATGGCTGTGCTCATATCAATAAAACACATTTACTCAACTTCATCTCTCCGTAGACATTCACTCAGGGCATCCTCTGCTTTCCACACAGAGGATGCCCGCCAAGTGTCTAGATCCACGAGGAAATAGACTGTGACTGATGTAAGCATTCAATGAATACCCCTCACTCTCAGCACATTCCAGTGTACTGCAATCTAAGCCAGACGCAAGTCATCAGCTGCTGAATGAATCTGCTTGGATGGGCATTTGTCAGGTTAAGGATCACAAAACAGAGTGTGGCCACCAGGGCTTGGGAGATGGGGAATCAGAGTTGTTGCTTACTTGCTACAGAGTTATTGCTTTAGAACATGGAAAAGATCTGGAGATATGTTGTACAATGAAGTGAAATTTTTTTTAAATTTATTTATTTATTATATATACAGTGTTCTATCTTCATGTATGCCTGCACACCAGAAGAGGGCACCAGATCTCATCATAGATGGTTGTGAGCCACCATGTGGTTGCTGGGAATTGAACTCAGGACCTCTAGAAGAGCAGTCAGTGCTCTTAACCTCTGAGCCACCTCCCCAGCCCCCATAAAGTGAAATTTTTAACTGGTGTCTACCTGAAAACAAACAAACAAACAAAAACCGATGACACTGATTGTGAACCCGTGTGACCACGTATCTGACGGGGAGGCGTTTGTCTGCTCTCAGAGAGTTCAGTCGCTGGCTCCCTGCAGCCCGAAAGTGGAGTGAACTGAAGGGGCTGGCCACAAAACGTGTCTTCCCCGAGGCACGCTCACGGTTTGCTGCTCCCGCCAGCCTCCGAGTCTCCACCACCTCCAACAGCGCTGTTACATCACACCTCTACCAGTGGGTGACTCCGTCGATCACCTTAGAGGCCTCCTGGTCCAGCCACCTCTGACTAATCCATTTCATCATCTGGGGAACCCTTAGGATATTTTTGGCCTGATACAAAATTTAGGTTAATAATTTTGTGGGGGTTTCCCCCCTTCTACTTTAAAATATATCATCCTGGGGCTGGAGGGGTAGCCCAGCGTGGAAGAGTGTAGTGTATGTGAGGCCCTAGGTTCACTTTGCAGCACTCCCCAAAAATAAAAATAAAGATTGTCATGACACAATGTTTTCTATGAAAATCTAGAAAGGCTTCTTTAAAAAAATAATTATGTGTGTGAGTGTTTGCCCTGGGTATGTGTTTTATGTGCACTATGTGCATGCAGTGCCTATGGGGGCCAGGAGAGGGCATCTGATCCACTACTAATGGTTGTGAGCCACCTATGGAGGCCGGGAACTGAGCCTGGGTCCTCTGCAAGAGCAGCCAGTGCTCTTAACCGCTGAGCCATCTCTCCGGCCCCTACGCAAAGCCTTCTTAATGTAGTTTTTTTTTTTTTTTTTCCCACTGTGGTATCTGTTTTTCTTTCTCTGGCTGCTTTCAGATTATTTTTTTCCTTTTGATTCCCTGCAGTTTGACTACTGTGTGGTTTGGGAGTTTCTCTTCCTTTTTGTCTCGTTCCCAGTTTGCTGAGCGTCTCAAATCAGCCGTAGGAAGATTTGGCCATCACATCTGCAGATGTCTTTTCTGCAGAGCGTGTGACTTTTGGACAGAAGTGAGTTTATCTTCCAGCAGCACACTGCTCTGGGGGACCTGGACTTTGGTACCTTCTACGGGTTGATAAGGCCCTTTGAGCAAACCCTTCAAGCATTCCCACTTTCCGTTTGCATTTCTGCAAGAGGGGGAGTTATAATGCTCACCCTACAGGACGCCACTGATAATGAAGTGGAATGGTGCTTAGGAGGGATTTTGAACGTGTGAATACATGGCGAGCATTGTTTTATTTAAAACATTTCCCCAGGAAGTTTCCGTTAAAAATGTACCTCCAAGCACCGATTCTCCACTGAGGACCCTAAAGACTCATTTGTCTTGTTATAGGGCTAAGAGCAAAGTCCCAAAAGATGATGGATGGGTATGTAGGTAGGTGGATGGATGGATGGATGGATGGATGGATGGATGGATGGATGGCAGTTTTGTTCCTGCTGTACTTAGAAGTGAAGAGGGGGAAGTGAGGCAGGCCTTCAAATGGCTTACAGGTGGAGAGAACTGGCAAATCTGAGCCGACACAGGTTTGCTAGCCAGTATTGGTTAGCCACGTGCCTTTTCCAACTGGTAGGCAGAGTCTTCATCCTATTTTCAAATGTGCACCATACACGACAGAAGGCAGAGTTAGCATCATCATCACTATGGGATACTCACTGCAGCCATCCCAAAGGTAGCGATCTCATTGTCAGAGTCCATGCCTGCCAGTGGCGTGCTCCAACGCTGCCACTCACTGATCGAATCTGACAGTGTTCTTCTGTGTAGTGACACACACACACACACACACACACACACACACACACACACACACACCCCTCCCTTTAGAAAAAGGGGGATTGAATTGGACCTAGGATCCTACACATACTAGGCAAATGTTAACCTGCCAAGCTACATCCTCAGCCCCCTTTAAAACTTTCAGTTGGGGGCTGGAGAGATGGCTCAGAGGTTAAGAGCACTGACTGCTCTTCCAGAGGTCCTGAGTTCAATTCCCAGCAACCACATGGTGGCTCACAACCATCTGTAATGGGATCTAGTGCCCTCTTCTGGCCAGAAGTTATACATGTTGTATACATAATAAATAAATAAATCTTTAAAAAAAAAAAAAAAAAAAAAAAAAACTTTCAGTTGGAAACAGGATCTCCCTGTGTCATCCAGGCGTGCATTCTGCCTGCCTCGGCTCTCGGTGTTGAGATTACAGGAATGGTGCTGAGATTATACCCTATGGTGTCACACCCAGGAGAGATAAACAAGGTTGTCAAATGACGTCTGTCCATCTCTTGCTTTGTTTAGGACACTGGTGTTTAGACAAGGAACTGCTGGCTCCAGGTGAGGCTCCTGGGTGGCTGCCCTAGCAATCACTGGAAATAAGCACCTGGCATGAGCCAGGTGGAGGGAAGATGTGCAGATACGGGGGAGTGATGACATCTGTGAGCTTCAGTAAGGGAGACAGCAGGTCAGCGGGGAGGAGGGACAGGAGCTGACATGCTCTCCACAGGTGAACAAGGCCGTGCTGGTGTTGAGAAGCTGCCCACAGTTCACAGCCAACAGACGGTTGATTTTGATTGGTGATGCATTCCAAATATGGGAAGAAATTTCTTGGTGCAGACATTCAGGCAACATCACAAACACACTTTAGGTCACAATAGCCTAAGCTAAGGTCTCTATCCCTCAACTTTTAAAATGCTACCCGTAGTCAATTAGCACGTTAACAGCTACCCCCACGTAATGTTGATATTTCATTTATAAGCTTTGAAAAAAACACCTAAGATTTATTTTCTTCTTCTCCTTCTTCTTCATCCTCTTCATCTTCTTCCTCTTCTTCCTCTTCTTCCTCCTCTCCCTCCTCTTCCTCCTCCTCCTCCTCCTCCTCCTCCTCCTCCTCCTCCTCCTCCTCTTCTTCTTCTTCTTCTTCTTCTTCTTCTTCTTCTTCTTCTTCTAAGTATTTGTTGGTATTTGCTAGGTCTCAGGCAGTCCAAATATCCAGAAATGAGCTCAAAAGCCAGCATTCCTCAGGAACTTGTGAAACTGGTCCTCATCTGCCCAAAGCAGCCCATCCGCCCCCCCCCCCCCCCCGGCAGGAGGGACAGGGTGGCTCCATGGACAGACACCTGCAGCTGCGTATCAAAGCCCACGCCGGCCTCCAGGCTCCCTCCGTCCCCACTCCCAGGCACTCATCATACATTCCAGAGTCCATGTGGGCCTCTCCAGGCTTCCCTCCTCCCAGATATCATTTTCCCTGCCCCTGCCCCCTCTCTCCTCACCGTTTCCTCTCTCTTACTACTCACTATTCTCCCTTGTTGTTCACCATTCTTCCTTCCCTCACAGACAGCCTTGGCCATGTCCAGTCTGCTTTCCTTTTCTCTCTGCTCTGGACTCCTCCAGACGCCTCTGGACAGACTTTCTCTCTCTTTTTTTTTCTCACAATAAACAACTGCCCCTTAGCTGTACCCCTGAGCGGTCGCGATGGCAGTTTCTTTACTGCACCCCTTGCGTCCAGTATGTATGTGGGGATGTTGGGACGTGCGGGGTACACACTTCTTAACACGGCTGTGTGCATGTGTGGGGGTCATATGCACATGTGTGTATACCTCTGTGGAGGCCAGGGATCAGTGTTAGAAGTTTTCCTTAATTGCTCTCCACCTTTATTGTATTAAACATGTTTTTTTGTTTGTTTGGTTGGTTTTGGGTTTTTTGAGACAGGGTTTCTCTGTGTAGCTTTGGTGCCTATCCTGGATCTCACTCTGTAGACCAGGCTGGCCTCGAACTCACAGAGATCCGCCTGCCTCTGCCTCCCGAGTGCTGGGATTAAAAGCCTGTGCCACTACCGCCCGGCTTAAACAAGTTTTAAAAGACATGTTTATTTGGTTTTGGGGTGTGTGTGTGTGTGTGTGTGTGTGTGTGTGTGTCTGTGTGTCTGTGTGTGTGTGTGTGTCTCTGTGTGTGTATGTATGCCTGCAATAACGTGCATGTGGAAGTCAGAAGGATACATGTGGGAATCATTCTATCTTTCTGCCATGAGAATGCTGGGGACTGACCCCAGGTCGTCCAGCTTGCTAACAAGTGCCCTTACCCACTGGGCCATATCTCAGGTCCTCCTTACATTGTTTTGTTGAGACAAGGTCCCTCAATGAGTTCAGCTAGTCTGGCTGACCAATGAGCATTAGGAATCTGCTTGTCTCTGCCTGGCACCACCAGCCCTGGAGTTATAGGTGTGTACTACCATGTCCAGGTTTGGGTTTTTAATGTGGATTATGAGGATCTGAACATATTCGAAAGCTTGCCTGGCAGACACCTCACTGAGCCATCTCTCCAGCCTCCATGGGAACAGAAAAAGCCAGATCAAAGCTTCCCAAAGGA
This sequence comes from Peromyscus eremicus, assembly GCF_949786415.1. Taxonomy (NCBI): domain Eukaryota; kingdom Metazoa; phylum Chordata; class Mammalia; order Rodentia; family Cricetidae; genus Peromyscus; species Peromyscus eremicus. The sequence goes on along the minus strand of NC_081438.1, from coordinate 38,508,961 downwards.
AGAACAAACCAAAGAGATCAATTTGTCATGTTTGGTCTTTATGGTGTCAAAGTAATTCTACCTATGAACTTTCTCTTTGGTTCTGGGACCTCTTCTTTTGGTCCCTGGCATTTTGGGACTCTCAGGTTTCCACATAGACACAGCCAAATCCGAGAACCACACCACTGATAACCAGACTTGAAAATGGCACAAAAGTACCATCAAGAAACCTCAGTCAAAATGAACTCTCCTAAAGCAAAGGAGCGTGTGTTTGCCTGAAGACGACGCAGCCACCGACAGGGAAGCTTTGAGTGCAGGAGTGAGACTATCAGGGCCCTCATAAAAGTCCAAGAAGACACCCAAGGCAAGTCCAGTCACCCTCCCTCCACTGTGCAAAATGAGCTTGGGACACTCACTTTTCCTACATTGCCAAGGTCTCAGAAGCTGGCCAGAGGCTAAGGCCAACGCCAAAGCAAGGCCAGGGCTGTGGCTCTGGCTGCAGCTCCGTCCCCAGCTTCTAAAGGCTCACACTCCAACAAGGATCCAGAATAGCAGCTCCTGTCTGCCAGAGTGAGGACAGGATTGTGTGACCCTGCGTGGGTCATTCGGCTGGTGCCATCCTTGGGCTGTTTGTTCAGATGACTGTGAGGCAATAAAAATGCTAATTCTACCCAGGCAGGTGGGACCCTCACGGTCAATAAGCTATTTGAAGTAACTAACTGATAACCGTGTCCAGAGAAAACTTAGCCAGGAAACGGAGTCAAGAATAAAAGAATCCACTTGAAAGCCGCTCAGCAGATTCCCGCTTGTGTGTTGATGAGTTGTCTTACCTAACCCGGTAGCATTTGGAGAGTGTTCACCGGACCTTGCCTAGGATGCGGTGGTACTAAAGACAAGGGGATCTTCCAAGGAGCTCAACACACAGAGAGGGTTCCAGTCTACAAGTCGGGGTCAAGGCCAGCGTTAACGGGGAAGGAAGGGTCATTTGAGAGCTAACTCTGTAGCTCACAGGGAGCCCTTCCATCTTGTTCCCTAGGTTCCACGAAAGAGAAGGCGAGAAGAGAAGAAAAACACGACAAGTGTCTGGAGTGGTCAGAGCCCGAGGCAGGAGAGCAGAAGGTGAGTGACAGGCATTAAGCTTATTTGCTGTATATGGGCAACACTGCCCGGGACAAGAAACAGCTGGAGAAATCACAGAAGCTGGATGGGTTGCCGTGCAGATTCCGTGGGCCCCGTGGCAGCAGGTAACTGGACACTGAGGGAGGTAGGGATGCACAATCCTTCGTGCCCGCTCACATGCCCTTCCTCTGGAGCTGCCTCTGTCTCTGTGATGCTGGAGAACCTGCCAATCCGCTCCTCTCCAGGGGCCCCAGGCCCTGCAGAGGTGAGTGTGTGACCCCAAGTAGAGAACACCATTCGGTGGAATCAGCAAGAGGCCCGGATGCTTGACCGTTAGACCCAAGCAAAGCCAGTCTGAGCCTTTGCAGGGTTGAAACCATGGCTGGAAATGGTTGTTTCCTGTGCTATAATCTGAAAAACCTATCATTTTTACCAATCAAGAGAGATGATATGCAAGAAGCTCAGGAGAACTGTGAGATAGATCCTGAGGACCTGGCTCCAGCCTCATGTCCATCTGCCCCAAATTCTAACCTGCCCAGTTACCTAACAGTGAAATTCAGAAATTTCAAAACCGATGCACTATGTGTGAATCTTGTGGGTGAGCTGCGACTGAGCATTCTCACCAAAGAGGAATGGGTTATTCCTGCTTTTGACCACAAAGCCCCGGGATCCTCCTGCCTCTGCCTTCCCAGCACTGCACCCCGCTTTTTTTTATGTACGTGTCGGGGATCTCAAGTCTTCATGCCGCCCCAGCAAGGATGTCATCAACTTGGCCATCTCCCCAGCCCTAAGAATGGGGCATTTCTAATACAGAGACGTTTGAGGGGATGGAGAGATGTCCTGAAAATCTACTTTGCAAATGCAAAGAACTATGCTTTCATTTCCAATAGAGTAGAGCCTTCTGAAATATGATTTTGTGCTGTGCCTGGGGAGTCGGGGTGAGGGCAGTAATGTGGGTAAAGAATCTCCAAGGCTGCTAGTGTGGGTAAAGCACAACATCCACTGGCCAACACAACGGAGGCAGCGGCATCCGAATAACCACCTTGAGGAACAGCCACCTGTCTTAGGGTTCTATTGCTGTGAAGAGACACCATGACCACAGCAACTCTCACAAAGGACAACATTTAACTGGTGTGGCCCACTTACAGTTCAGAGGTTCATCTGTTATCAGCAGAGTGGAACATGGCAGTGTGCAGGCAGACAGGGAACCGGCTACATCTTGATCAGAAGGCAACCGGAAGTGGATTCTGACACTGAGTGAAGCTTTAACAAAAGAGACCTCAAAGCCCGCCCCCACAGTGACACACTTCCTCCAACAAAGCCACACCTCCTAACAGTGCCATTCCACATGAGCTTATGGCCAATGACATTCCAACTACCACACAGCTGCTTCCAGCTGCCACCGTGCACTTCATGTCCCAGACGTAACCTTTCATCTGCATGTCTTCAAAGATGCTTCACCCAAAGGCTCACCACAACCCAGGAAGAATATAAACCCTACTTGACATGGCCTAGGCACCAGCCAATCCAAAGACAGTTGGTCTATAGACAGTGGTTCTGTTAACCTGATGGCAGCCCACTGACTCAATCCCGCCTGCTGGCTGAGCTTACACTTCCTTTTTTCGCTTATAGCTAATATTCAATATCTATGACAAGACAACCAGCTATTCCTGTAGTCCAGTGGCTGTCCATTAGGGGGTGTCCTAGCTGACTTCTCTGTTGCTGTGATAAACACTGACCAAGAGCAACTTGAGGGAGGAAACTGTTTCTTTGACTTACGAGTTACAGCCCATCATTGAGTGAAGCCAAGGAACTCAAGGCAGGAACCTGGAGGCAGGAACCGAAGCAGAGACTGTGGAGGACCACTGCTGACTGGCCTGCTTCCCATGCCTTACTCAGCTACTTTCCTTACACAGGCTGGACCCCAATGCCCAAGGGTGGCACTGTCCAGTTGGTTGGGCTCTTCCCTATCAACAGAGATCAAGAAAATAGCTCGGAGACATGCCCATGGGCCAATCTGATGGAGGCAACTCTTCAGTTGAGATTCTGTCTTCCCAGACACGTCTGGGTTTGTGTCAGGCTGACAAAAACTAGCCAGCGTATGGGGTGAGTTGATTTCAAGGGGATACGGGTAACATCCCGTTTTGAGCTAAGCTGAGTGCAAGTGGTATCTTTGAACGAAGGCTCAAAGTCCTGCAAAGGATCCTACCAAGCACAGGGCAACTACCTCCAACAAGGGCTTCCTTCGCCCCAGTGTGCATGGCGGCCAGGCTGAGGAATCCTGCCATAGGTGACACTCTGTCTGAACCAGTGGCTGTGCTGGTTGTTCTTGGTTGTCAACTTGACTGCATCGGGAACTAAAACTCAGAAATGGAGGGCACACCTGTGAGAGACTTTAGCTCAGTTTGAAGGAGGAAGATCCACTTCTAATCCGGATCTTTGAGGTAGGAAGACACACCTTCAATCCAGATCTTTAAGTCAGATCTAATTTGAGCCACGCCTTCTGCTGGAAGTCTATGTAAGGTCATGGGAGAAGGAAGCTTTTGCTCTTTACCTGTTTGCCCTTGCCTTGATATCAAGTTTATTCCTTCACTGGCATTAGAACCTACTTCTTCAGGATTCCGGTGTCTATTGAAGACCAGCCGAGACATCCAGCCTCATGGACTGAGGAACTACTACCAGATTCTTCTTGGACTTTCTGTTTATAGCCAGACATTATTGGATTAGCTGCACTGCAGCTTGTAAGTCATTATAATAAATCCCCTTTCTATACACGTAGAGAGATTCACTCTGTACGTTCTGTTACTCTAGAGAACCCTGACTAACACAGTGGCCCGTGCTCTGAGTTATAAGCGGCTGGCCATTTATAGATGGTCTCAGGGGTTTGCTCGTCAGGGTGGGATTAGCTATTTGTTTACAATGCAAGGCTAGTCACAAAGGCCACCGCTCCATAGCTGCTTCCTCGCCACACGCTGGTAGCTAAAGGATAAAATAACGACTGGCAGTTAACTGGCATTTCCTTGTATCAGCAAAATATACGTTAGGAGAAAGTTTTTTATGACAGCGATAATAATAAACGGTAACTTTTATAGACTCATTATTATTCTGTCCAGACAATGCACGGGCGCCAGCAGCCTTTACCTCAGCCCTGCCAGCAGCTCCTTAGATGTCACATGCAGATTTTTGATGAGCCAACTAAGGCTGAGACTGGGGGCTGGTGACTTCCTGAAAGCCACACGCTTGGCTGTCTCTGCCTTCTGTGCTCTCTGCCACAGCACTGCCCTGTGTCCTGCTTGTCTACACTTGTCACAGGGTGTTTGCCGTCAGATACAAAAGTGGGGACCTCACTCCAAGGCTGACGTGAGGCCAACTTAAAGCAGGAGTGGGTTGTTCGGGATTGGGCACGAACTGTGTAGAAACCTGCCGTGTTCGTGGGGAAAGATTGTGTAGTTGAACCCGGTGTGGTACACAGGCACCTGTGATCCCAGACCTGGAGGCAGGGACGGGAGAATGCTGAGTTTGAAGTGAGCCTGAGGTGTTTAGTAAAAGCTTGAGAGAGAGAGGGAGGGAGGGAGGGAGGGGAGAGAGAGAGAGAGAGAGAGAGAGAGAGAGAGAGAGAGAGAGAGAGCTCAGACTTAGCTTAGGCTTGTTTCTAACTAGTTCTTATAACTTAAATGAACCCATTTCTATAAGTCTACATTCTTTTACATGACTCGGTTACCTTTATTCAGTACTGCCCATCCTGTTTCCTCTCTGTCTGCCTGGCAACTCTCTCTGCCCAGAAGTCCCACCTATACCTCCTGCCTAGCTATTGGCCATTTAGCTTTTTATTAAACCAACCACAGGGACACATCTTCACACAGTGTAAAGGAATATTCCACAATATGTTTGTTTCCGTTTTCTCTTTTCTTGAGACAGGGTCTTACCGCGTAGTACTGACTAGTCCCAAACTCACCGAGATCCCCCAGTCTCTACGTCCCAACTGCTGGAATTACAGGCCTGTGTCACCAGGCTGAGTCAGTTCCCCTTTCTTAGCTTTAAATGTCAGTGGACACAGCATTCCCGTGTTCGAGAAGACAGCAGAGGTATGGAAAACGGAAGACTTGTATTGGACACAGAAGTCTTCCGAGTGTTGGGAAATGACCTTTAAATTAGAAGAGAGTTAAGCTGAGCAGGAGAGAGCAGGGGAATCTTCTCCAGTGATGACGTGGGTCAGGGTTCAGGTTACAAATTACCTGCAGTCAATGTTAGATACTGACTGACCTGGCAGATCAGCCCTTGCTGCCTAGGGCACTGTTGGAAAAACATGCTGTTAAAGAGGAACAAGAAAACAAAAATAATAACAAAAATTGCACAGAGGAGAAGCAGGAAGCTTGTGGAAGAAAGTGCAAAGTGCTACCTTCTCACGTCTGCTTCAGCGTGTTTGCACGAATTCCGTACAGGCAAGCCGGAGGGGCGCCATCTTTTCAGAACTCATGGCTCTGGTTGATCCTCTTTTCTTTTTTTTTTTTTTTTTTTTTAAAGATTTATTTATTTATTATGTATACAGTGTTCTGCCTGCATGTATGCCTGCATGCCAGAAGAGGGCACCAGATCTCATTACAGATGGTTGTGAGCCACCATGTGGTTGCTGGGAATTGAACTCAGGACCTCTGAAAGAACAGCCAGTGCTCTTAACTGCTGAGCCATCTCTCCAGCTCCCTTGATCCTCTTTTCTGACAAACTGAAGTGACGCCAGGAATTAGGTGAAACTCAGAACATATTTCTGCTCTCTTCAAAATAAGAACGTCGGACATTGACATTTGAATGTAAGAACAATTTGCCTGGTGTTGTGCCACACACCTTTAATTCCAGCACTCTGAGGCAGGTGGATTTCTGTTGTTGGTTGTTTTTGCTCTTAGCTCTTTGACTCTGTCTTTGGGGGGCCCATGACCCAGCTCCCAGATAAATTACACATGGAGGCTTATTATTAATTACAAATACCTGGCCTTAGCTGGGCTTGTTTCTAGCCAGCTTTTCTTAACTTTAAATTATCTCTTCTACCTTTTGCCTCTGGGCTTTTTCCTTTTCTTACTTATGTAATCTTACTTTCACTCTTACTCTGTGGCTGGCTGTGTAGCTGGATGGCTGGCCTCTGATGTCCTCCTCCTTCTCTGGTTACTTCTTCTTCTCCCAGATCTTTCCTTCTATATATTCTCTCTGCCTGCCAGCCCCACCTATCCTTTCTCCTGCCTTGCTGTTGGCTGTTCAGCTCTTTATTAGACAGGCAAAGTAAAACAGCTTCACAGAGTTAAACAAATGCAACATAAACAAAAGTAACACACTTTAAAATGATATTCTACCACAGATATCTGTGAGTTTGAGACCAGCCTGGTCTACATAGTGAGTTTCAGGACAGTGGAGCAACAACTGAGACCCTGTCTCAACCTCATCCCACTAAAAAAATTAAGAATCACATGTGAATATTCTGAAATATATGGTATGCAGTGGACTAAATTATAGTAACCCCTGACCACCCTATTAAATGGTAATACAAATTGGGGGGTGGGGTGGGTGATGAAGAAGTTGACATAAACTCTAATATTTTGGTACAATTCTGATTTTCAATAAGCTTTATTGAGTTTATTGTAAATTTTCAGTGTTTTGTAAAAAGTTGAGAGCAGGTACACAAAAGAGTTAAAACTCCAGGCTAGAGAAACGACTCAGTGGAGCTCAGACTGTTTCTATAGAGGAACTGGGTTCAGTTCCCAGCACCCAATTCCCGGGGATCCATTGCCCTCTCCTGGCCCCCACAGGTACTGCATGCATGTAGTGTACATACATAAATGCAGGCAAACACTCCTACACAGAAAAATAAATAAATCCATAAAAAATAATTAAGGCTCTCTCTAGGGATAGCACATTTTAAGAGTTTCCATCCCGGCTATACACAGTATTTATGTATATCTAAGCATAAATAAACATGTATATGTGGGTATGTGCATGAACATGCATGTACACACAGTCACATGTGGCACAAGGACACTTGGACTACATAGATGACACTGCTTCTGAGTTTGGTCAGCCTGCTTTCTGAGACCATCCAGGACCGCCTGCCCAGTGGTGGCATCCCCCACAATGAGCGGGGCCTTCCCACATCAATCATCAATCGAGAAAATGCCGCACAAGCTTGCCTATAGGACAGTTTGAAGGAGGCACTTTCTCTCTTGAGGTTCCCTCTTCCCAGATGACTCCAGCGTGTGTCCAGCTGACAAACAGCACATATGTGTTATTCTCCATTACTTCAATAGTAGTTACATCCTTTAACCTATCATCTGTGGTTTTTCTCTTTTTATGTGCTTGCATGTATGTCTATATGAGGGGGTCGGGTACCCTTGAACTGGAGTTACAGACAGTTATGAGCTATGTGGGTGCTGGGAATTGAACCTGGGTCCCCTGGAAGAACAGCCAGTGCTCTTAATCACTGAGCCATTTCTCCTGTCCCCTGCAGGGTTTTCCAATCCAAGTGTCTTAGCAGTTAAGAGCATATATTGCTTTTCCAGAGGACCTGAGTTCAATTCCCAGCACCCATGCTGGGCAGCTGAACTGCCTCTAACTACAGTTCCAGGGGACGTGACATCTCTGGACTCCATGGGCACCCACACACATGGCATGCACTCACATAGACACACACATGATTAAAAATAAATGAATGCTAAAAATTTTATGTGAGCCAAGAAGTGGTGGTGCATGCTTCCCAGCACTCAGGAGGCAGAGGCAGGCGGATCTCGTGAGTTTGAGGCCAGCCTGGTTTACAGAGCGAGTTCCAGGACAGTTAGGGCTGCTACACAGACAAACCGTGACTCAAAAAACAAAAACATCCGGGCGGTGGTGGCGCACGCCTTTAATCCCAGCACTCGGGAGGCAGAGCCAGGCGGATCTCTGTGAGTTCGAGGCCAGCCTGGTCTACAAAGTGAGTTCCAGGAAAGGAGCAAAACTACACAGAGAAACCCTGTCTCGAAAAACAAAACAAACAAACAAACAAACAAACAAACAAAAACCCAAAAAAAGAAAAGAAAAAAACAAAAACAAAAACAAACAAATAGACAACAACAACAACAACATTATGTGTGTGTGTGTGTTCAGCCTGCATGTATGTCTGTGTACTAAGGACATGCCTGGCACAGAAGAGGCCATCAGATGCTGTGGGACTGGAGTTACAGATGGTTGGTAGCCAGCATGTGGGTGCTGGGAACGGAACCCAGGGCCTCTGGAAGAGCAGCCAGTGCTCTTAACTGCCGAGCCATCTCTCCAGTCCTATTTGAACCTTTATAGAAGACCTGTTGACTATGTGTGTAAGTCCATTTATACCCCGTCTCATCTGTCCATCTTTATATAGGTTTCCCATGTTCACGATGAAGTTTGTATCTGTATGCAACTAATAAATTCCTACTGGGCCGTGCAGAAACCAAGGATGACGGTAATCAAGGCCCTTCCCCCCAGGCCAGGAGCTGCTGCGGAGTGGGTCAGAGCTGCAGCCTGCACCTGTCTTACGGAGGGGCTTCCGTGGCTCATGCCGTCTGATGGTGCTAGTCTAGGATGTGACTTTTAACATCCTGACCGACAAGGTGTTCACCGGGGGCTAAGTTCCAGCCGCCTCTTTCCTTCCGGGTGTTTGGAATCTTGGCTCAGCTGGCTGTGATGGAGACCTCTGACTCAGGGCTCCTTTGGACCTTTGCCATTTGTTACAATATTGAGGCAGGGTTAACAGCATCCTCTCTGTGACCTGGACCACAATTGAATTTCCCTGCGTCAAACTGATCTTTCTTTTTCTTCTTCTTCTTTTTTTTTCTTCCCTGAAGTCACTTTGTCTGAGTCACTGTCCTACTGCTGTGAGGAGACCCCACGACCATCGCAGCTCGTATAAGGAAAACATTTAATTTTTTATTAATGAGGGGTGGCTTACAGTTCAGAGGTTCAGTCCATTATCATGGTGGGAAACATGGAGGCGCACAGGGAGACGCGGTGCTGGAGAAGGAGCCGAGAGGCCGAGAGTTCTACATCAGGTTCGGCAGGCAGCAAGAACGGAGAGAGACACTGTGCCTGGCTTGAGCTTCTGAAACCCCAAAGCCCACCACAAATGGCACACTTCCTCCAACAAGGCCACTCCTCCTAATAGTGCCACTCCCTAAGAGCCTGTAGGGCATTTTCATTCAAACCACTACAGGCTTCATGGGCCCTGTCCTTGAGGGCTTCCTCTTGTGGGTGTGAAGGCCATCTGCTTAATGGGATCATTGAACTGGGCACTGTGCTAAAAATCTCCTAGGCAGACAAAAATCTAGCTTGTTTTTTTTTTTTTTTTTTTTTTAATGTGGAATATCTTTAAGGTTTTCAAGCCAAATGTCAGTTAAAAAAAAAAAAAAGTCAGGGGCTGGAGAGATGGCTCCTTGGCTTCCCAGCACCACAAAGAGGCTCACAATCGCCCGTAACTCCAGCTGCCGGGGATCCGATGCCATATCCTCTAACCTCCACGGTCGCCTGGCCAAGTTGGCTTTACAGACAGAAAAGAGTTGAAGGACACACTTAGAAGTCCCTTTCCCTGCATACTAAGGGCGGGGAGAAGGAACACTAGAAAAATAACTGGTTAACACGGAGTTACCCTTTTCGTGTAAGGGTTTAGGCAGAGGGAACTCACTATTCTGACAGTTTAAACTGGCTATCCCTAATGTCTTGAAAAGTCAGTTTGGTTTCAGCTGGGTGATGTGGAATTTTACCACGAGGGACTCCACTTTGATTTCCAGCTTGCTCTGTGGGAGCCTAGTGCACGAACTCAGTCCCAAACAACGACCACCTGTAATTTTTAAGAGAACGTAAATTTTTGTAAGCAGTAATGAAATAATTCGTGGAGGACACACAGTAAATGAAGCGGTCACATTCAGAGTCCACTACTCACTGGATGCTGAAGGCAAAGCTGGTGGGCTCTCAGAGATGAAAGGCTTTCCCTCTGGGAGGCTGGGGTACCCCTTACACTGAGGTCAGCTGGTAAAGGTTTCTAAAGGTTCGGGAGACCTCCTTACAAGATTGACAGGCGTCATTTCATCACTGCATGATTGACGCCTCATTTGGCCGTTTTAAAACAAAGCATGTTTGGTGCCTTATTGTAAGTCCAAACACTGCTCAAAGTGCCTTCGTGCTATTGACCTCCCTCTGCATGTTCATTAAAACTTTCTGCCGGGCAGTATAAATTAATAAATTGTTAGTTAATTCCACAGGAGTATCACATCTGTGGCTGACAATGACCCCCATTACTGATAAAGGACACTTGATAACACACATTATCATCCATCTTTTTTTTTTCCCCTACAAAGACTGTGTGGCCATGGTGGTGTTAATGAGATGTTTACTTCTCCCATGTCCCGTGACCATTGGAACTTTATAGATGTAGCCCTTAAAAAAAAACAAAAACAAAAGCAAAAAAAACCCTTCATTTTTGTGTATTGGTGTTTTGTCAGCATATGTCTGTGCATCACGGGCATGAGTTACAGACAGTTGTGAGCCACCATGTGGGTGCTGGGAATTGAGAGAGTAGTCATTGTGCTGTCTCTTCAGCCCCATACTTGCTTTTGGAGCAGAGATCAGAAGGAATGTGAGAGGTGAAGACTGGATTTGGGTACTAAACTTGGGGTGAGTCCCTCGGGGTGAGCTGCCACCACTGGCCTATTAGCCTAGCAAGGAAGTACCATATCAAAGGGAGGCTTTGCGGGCTTTGGGGCCCTTCCCGACAAAGGCGAGGCTAAGGCGTTAGCGAGGGCACGGCCGTGAAGAAGTCCAATGACAAATGACGAAGTCCCTAAAATTTCTTTAAGTGTGTCTCACATCCAGCTTGGAGCAGGAAAGGTTAGCTGTCGTCCGTGGCTCCCCAGGTGGGGGCTGGCCCAGCCCAGCCTGTGTCACCCACCGGCTCTCTGACATAAGCACTCTTGCAGCTGCCGGGGACCAAGGGCAAGCGCCGGGGAAGCCCGGTCTCGGGTGTCCCCGCCCACAGGGGCGCGGCCGCGCAGCTCAGTCATTGGTGCCCGGGAAGCTGACGCGAGTGCCTGGCCGTGGCCGCGGGGGCCCGCGGAGGGCGGCGCGCGGCTGATGAAACCCGCTCGGATCCCGCCCGCCCGCCAGCCCGCCCGCGCGCGCCATCCCCTCCGCCAGCAGGTGCGAGCGGTTCTTTTTACCCGCGGTCCCCACCCAGCTCAGCATCCCGTCGCCTCCTCGGTGAGTACGCGAGCCCGGGTGAATGCCCAGGAAGCCCGACAAGCCTGGGTCACCTCCTCTCTCTCTCTTTCTCTCTCTCTCTCTCTCTCTCTCTCTCTCTCTCTCTCTCTCTCTCTCTCTCTCTCTCTCTGGGAACCCAGAGCCTCCCGTGGGCACTCAGGCAGGGCGAGGGTTCTTCTTAACCTCCCCATCTCCGGGGATGCGTGCGTGGGGTGGGCACTCGTGTTCCGGTCGCCTCCTCCTCCGAGTCCATCTTGGTCCTCTGCAGGCGCGGCGTGGTGCATGATGCAACAGCGGGAGGGAGTGAGCACGGGCGATCCGGGCACTCCTGCCACGCGTGGCCGTGCCAGGGCTCCACGTGGGCGCGGGGATTCGTCCACGCTGGCCGCCCCGGGTGGCGTCCGGAGCCGCCGCTGCCCGGGAGATCTTCCCTTACATGGCGCGGTGCGCGGCACCCCGCCCCGCCACGCGGTCCCGGGCAGTGTCGTCAGCCGAGCCGCGCGCAGGGTGGACTCCATCAGGTCCCCCCGGCAGGTCCTCTATGACCCGGAGACCCGAGATTCCCGCTCCCCGGGTCGCTTCCGTAGTCCCCAGAGGTCACTTTGGAGGAACTCCTTCTTGGGTGGGTTTTCCTGGTGACCTGATTCGGCCTGCACAGACTGTTCTTCCAGATGGCGTGGAGTGGGAGGAAGTTCTTCCGGCTCCATAGACAACCTGTGCTCAGCGTGTTCCTCTCTGCGTAGTGCAAGACTTCCTGGGCACGGGCAGGTCACCAGCCACCCAAGTGTCCGCAGAGCAACCTGGTGGGAGTGTCGCTTGCTCCGGTCCACGTCCTGGCGTGTTGAGATAGCCAGACATGTGCCAGGGTAGCCAGCCATGTGCCGTCAGAAAACAAAACAAACCAAAAACTACATTTCCCAGCACCCACGGTTATACTCTCACGTGCTGGAGGACAGGGCTGGGATTTCAACGATAGGTGTATTTTTCCTAAAGGTGAGTAAAGTTTCACTAGAACCCCGAACATTATCTCTAGTTGAATATCCTAGCCGTGATGGAGTCAGTTTGTAATTTACTTGGTATTTTCTTTACATTTCTTGTCCTTCGTGTGTGGTTGAGATAATAGGAAACCACGATACAGTCATCCCCTTGGTATTTTTAGTTGGTCTCAATGGAAATTATTATTTTTATGTGAGCACGCCCTTCTGTCACTAAAACAAAAGGGCTTAAGTCACGTGACCCAAATAGAAATTTAGGGGGAAAGCCAACCCGTGGATTGAAACAGCTTTGAAAAGTTTAGCGTTTTCAGATTCTGTTTTATCCAAGGGGTGAAATTTGGAGGGTCTATGAGGGGGCTTGAATAAACAAAGAACAGGAGGTAAAAGTAGAGAACAGAGATACCGCAGTGGCTGGGGCTGAATCTCACAGCCACAGGGCTTGGCCCGTAATTAGTGGACTTAGGTCTATTTATTTATTATTTATTTGTGTGAATACACGATGGTTTTATTCATTCATTCGTTTGTTTGTTTGTTTATTTATTAAAGGTGTGAAGGCAAGATGGTTCCGTTAGGGATTTCTCTTCTAAGACACGTGGTCGTTATATTTGGTAGATCTGTTTCTTTCCATCCCCACCTCCCCCTGTACCCCATCCCCTTCATGTCGGCCAGACTGGCCTCAGCCTTGCTACTTAGCAAAAAGATGGCCTTGAACTTCTTGATCCTCTCTCCTCCCTCTGCCTCCCAAATGCTGGGGTTACAGGTGTGTGCCCCGGATCCAGCCCGGGGTCTCCTGCGTACTAGACAAGCACTTTACCAACTGAGCCCCGTCCCCAGCTCAGATGTTGTTCAAAAATGTAAAACGATTTTCATTTCTTATTCTTGTGTGCGTACACGATATGTGTAGGGGTGCACGTGTGCCGCCATGCACACGTGGAGTCCATTCTCTTCCACCTTTATGCGGGTGTTGGGGATCGGACCCAGGCTGCAGGCTTCCTGGCAGACATTTCACAAGGGGTTATTTTGTAGGCCCCGGATTGCAGTTTCTGATGTCATTAAGTACGTTTGTTGGTGTTTAAGTCTGTTTTCCTTTTACTAAGCCCAGTAAGAACAGGTAACAGCATGGTTGCATGACGCCCTGTGAACTGAAACCTTCCTCCTTACTAACCGTGGAGTTAGAAGTGAATATTAATACTAGGGAGAAGGGTGAAGACAGAAGTCCTTGTTAGGGAAAGGAATGTCCAGAACCCTGGGGCTATCAGGACATCTGTGCCGCCGCCCACAGGCATCACCTGTAATGTCTTATCATTTCACCTGGTTCTTAGTCATCACCGCAGGGGGGACCTGTAGATAAGACCTTAGGACAGTGGTCCTCAGCCTTCCTATTTGACCCTTTAATACAGACCCTCATGTTGTGGTGATCCCCCCAACCATACGATTATTTTCCTTGCTACTTCATAACTGTAATTTTGCTACTGTTATGACTCGTAATGTAAATGCCTGATATGCTGGGTATTTGACATGTGACTGGGTTGGGTGACCCAAGGGGTCTCGACCCACAGGTTGAGAACCAGTGTCCTATTTATTTATTTATTTTTCCCCTGTAATTGGTCCTTTCAGGCCGGGCTCGAGGCTGGGGAGGTGGCGGGTGGGTGTGAGAGGGGTGGTATGTGTGCTAAACCTACTCTGTCTCCAAGTTGCGCCCCCGGCCTGTTGCCTGGATAAACTTTAACAGAAGATCAAATAAGACTGGCTAGTGCTCGTGTGTGAGGAGATATGGCGAGGTGCCGCACCGAGGGAGGGATGGGTAGATGCTGGGTGGAAGCCGGACATTTCCACAGTTGGTATTTATTCGGGAGATTTATTTTCACCTACGTGTACGTGCCTGTGTGAACATTATGCCACGTGTTTGTGGGTGCCCATAGAAGTCGGAGAGAGTGTTGGATCCCTGGGAGCTGGAGTTACAGGACGTTGTCCGTCTGATGTGGATGCTGGCTGTGAACCTGGGCCCTCCAGAAGAGCCATCTCCCCGGCCCTGGGAAATAGGACTTTGGGAAAGTCACAAAATAAATTGGCTATTTTATTTTGGCAGATTCGTTCATTCATTCATTCATTTTAAGTCTTGCTGTATAGAGACCAAGTTGGCCTCAAACACGAGGTCCTGCTGGCTCAGCCTCCAGAATGCTGGGATTACAGGTCCACACTACCATGCCTGTCACTGCAAATAACCTTTTTAAAAAATTTATTTGTTTATTTAGAGACAAGGTCTTACTGTTTTGCTCTTAGCTGCCTTGGAACTCACTATCTAGGCCAGGATTCCCTGAGATTCACAGAGATCCACCTGCCTCCGCCTCCTGGGTACCGGGATTCAAGGTATGCACCACCATGTTCAGCTACATGTTTACTTCTAAAATTTACATGTATGTATGTATGCCTGTTTCTCTGTGTGGGCACCATGTGTGTTCATTGTCCTCAGAGGCCAGAAGAGGGCGTCTGATGCCTTGGAACTGGAGTTACAGGTGGCTGTGCGCCCCCATTTTGGGGGCTCGGGTCCTCCGTAAGAGCAGCCAGTGTTCTTAACCACTGAGTTGTCTCTCCAAATAACTTTTTGGATACCCTCCCCACCAAGGGACGGGCTTGTACTGATGGAGCCTCTGGGGGCAGTCCACCCCAAAGCTCATGGGTCTTTTCTAGCTTTGGTGTTGAGGTTGCCCTGTGGGGTGGGAACCCTCTGAACTTAGAATTCTTTGTGTCTTTTTTTTTTTTTTTTTTTTTTTTTTTAGGTATGAATGCTCTATCTGCATGTATGCCTGCAGGCCAGAAGAGGGCATCAGATCCCACTATAGATGGTTGTGAGCCACCACGTGGTTGCTGAGAATTGAACTCAGGACCTCTGGTAGAGCAGCCAATGCTCGTAAACCACTGAGCCATCTCATTAGCATTCTGATGCCTTAGGGTTCTCTGAGGCAGCAACATCAGATCCCAAGCCAAGGCGTAGGCTTCCTTCTGTGGAAGCATGGAGCAGAAGCCTCTTTTGTGGTAGGTTTTTCAGCCTTGTGAATTTCAGTGGCTTCTCCTGTTCCTTCAGAAGCCACATCCCCCACCAGGTTCAAAGGAGCCTTGAGGATGATTGCATCCGAAGTCGTTCCAAGTGGGGCATAATTTGTCAAGGGTTGTTTAGGACATTGGCCCCTGGAATCTGCCAGGATGGGCACACATGGGGGACACAGTTCATGGACTGCTGTCTGCAGTATGTCTCCTTGCAGCGTCCTTGAGGCCGTGGCTAAGGCAGTTGCTGCTAATTCTGGATCGGTGCGGGTAAACCTCCCAGCATCCCAGGAACAGGCTCCCAGAAGGACTTCGACAGGGCCATCTCTCCTGCCACAACCCAGAGGTTGCTTGGGCTCGTCCTTTCTGGCGGCTGTCATGTGCAGTGGGGACCTACAGATGGTTCATTGTGTGGTCCCACCATGATCTCATTGCAGGCCATGATTAAGGAAAGGGTGCTGGGAACAGCCCCCCCCCCCCCCGCCCCCACCCCAGGCTTCTGCACTTCATCCTGAGCTTTACACTTTACTGGGGACCTGAAGTCCCATAGTCTTTCTTCAGCGGATCACAGGACATTCCATGTCTTCCCAAAATCTTTCTTCCTTCTCTTCCAATAACAGCAAACAGGTATCAAACTCTGAGAAGGGGTCTTTAAAGGCCGCACCGTACTATCTTGAGATGAGGGAGTGTTCTCTCTCTTAGGCTGTATCTTTGGACGTCAGTCTCCCTTTTTCCTTGTAGGGGTGGATTCATTCCTTACCATTTCCTATTTTCCCTATCGTGCATTTGTATTAGTTTGCTTCTCTGTTGCTGTGATAAACACCACGACCAGAAGCAGCTTGGGCAGGAAAGGGTCTATTTTGGGAAGTCGAGGCAGGAGCTTGAGGCAGAAACCTTAGGAGGAACTGCTTTCTGGTTCTAATTATCTTTCTTTAGAGCTCAGGCTCCCCTGCCTAGGGAAGGCACCGCCCATGGTGGGCTGGGTTCTTCTCTATCAATTAGCAAACAATAGAAGGTCATTCTGATGGGGGCAGTTAAATCCCTGTGTCTCTTCTTAGGTGTTGACAAGCACAATTAGCCTTCAAAGCTTGATAAGGCTCTTGATTGTAAGACCCAGATGTTTTCCTCTGTTTAATAGCTGGCCCAAGTTCTGCGTCATGGAGGGCATTAGGGTAACACCTTCTTCGGGCATGACCTCTTGGTTTTATTTCAAGTTAATTTTATTTTCAGTGTGTGGATGCTTTTGCCTGCATGTGTGACTGTGTACCATGCATGCCAGATATCCGTGGAGGCCAGAAAAGGCTGTCAGATCCCTTGGAACTGTGGTTGCAGATGGTTGTGAGCCACCGTGTGGGTGCTGGGAGTCAAACTTGGGTCCTCTGGAAGAGCAGCCAGTGCTCTTAACTGCTGAGCCGTCTCTCCAGTCCCACAAGGCCTCTTTGTGATATGGCTGATCTGAGATTAAGACCCAGTTCCTGAACTGTGGGGTCAAAGGAGATGCCCCGCCCTCTCCCCAAGAGAGGGCTGAATCCCTTATGCTTAGGTCGGACTGACGCCTCTTCTTAGGTACTTCTTGTAGCCATGTGTACAGATGCTTGTCCACAGTTCGTTCATAACAATTGGATCTAGGTAATTTCTTTGTTTTTTGAGACAGGATCTCAATAAGTTGCCTAGTGTATTAGTTACCTTTCTGCTGCTATGATAACACACCGTGACCAAGGCAGCTGATACAAGGGAAGGGTGGGCTTACAGGTTCCAGAGTAATGAGTCCATGGTGGCAGGAAAGCAAGACGGCAAGTAACATGGCGGCTGGAGTGGGTGCTGAGGGTCATGGATTTTGAGCACAAGTAGGGTGGTGGTGGGTGGTATGTTAGGAATGACATGAGACTTGGAAAGCTCAAAGCTCCCGGTGATGTACTTCCTCCAGCAAGGCCATACCTCCTAGATCTCCCCAAACAGCGCCACCAACTGGGAACGATGTATTCAAATACTGGAGCTTGTTGGGGACATTTTCATTCAAGCCGCTACACCCTGGCTGGTGTCTGACCCCTGGGCTCACGCATTCCTTCTGCCTTAGTCTCCTGAGCAGCTAGGACTACAGAAGCATGCCCCTGCCACTGACTCTTTAGCTGGCTTTTTCGGTCTCCTCTTCCAGGAGACGTACAATCTCACTTTTCTTGAGATTGTACCTAAGTTAAGGATGTTGGGAGGCGTCTGGGCCTCAGAGGCACCAGCTAGCAAGTTCTCCATGCCATCTGGTCCTGGATTTGTGAGCACTGGGGGATGATAGCCTTTGGTGGTGCTTTTGGCTATGACTGCCAGGATTTTCCTTGAGGCTATGACTCTGGCTGGACCCAGGTGCAGTGGTGGGTATAGGCTACAGGTTCCCTTAGTCCTCAGGATCCCGTCTTGGGCTAGGCTAGTCCCAGGAGCTGTGGGAAGCTCCTTCGTGGTTCCTCTTGGGAGGGGGTGGGGTGGGGTGGGGTGGGGGAGGATGGACACAGTGGCCGCTCTTGGTCGTAATCATCATCGTGTTTAATGCCAACATTTTCCTAAGTTTCCTTGGAGGTCTGAGCTGGGGAGAAGGGCCAAGAACTCAGGGCTGCCTCCGTGTGCCACGGGACCTTAGGTTATTCTCTCCTTGAGGTGGTAATGCTCTATACGGGGTAAGCGGAGATGAGCGTGCCGGGGTCGGGGAGCAGTGCGGCCAGAAGGCAGGAGAACGTTGTCATCCCTTGCTGTGTTCACTGTCACCCTCCCCTGGGTGGCTTCAGTTGACCTGCCACAGCTGGCCTCAGATGTCCCCCTCTGTATCCTCCGGTTTCGCCAGGCACCGCCAGCCGAGCTCTTACCGTCTATCAGTGGGAGGGGAAGGGTGGCTTCATAGCTGAGTACGAATACCTTATTGTGGCTTTGTAAGTCTGATATGTGTTTTACTGAATTCTCCTGATGTTCTTGTTGTCGAACTTGGGGGTCACAACCCCAAACCAGTTCCTGCCACCTCAAGCCAATTAAAAGAGCCCAAATAAAACCAGAAAACAGAAACATTTATTCATCGTGGCCATCCTGGGAAGAGAGACAAAGATATCTGGAGACCCCCCCAAGGTTGTCGCCGGGACCCTGAAGTGAGATCAGAGTCTATATAGAAAGTCCTGGTCCCGCCCACCACTGCCCCGTCCTTGTGTGGGCTTCAGTCCCATGCTGTAAGGTGACAAGCTGTTAGACAAGGTCTCCTCTGGCTGGTCCTTTTCCTTCTCGCAGCGTGAGATTCCTGGAGAGACTCCTTTTTCTGTAGGACCCATTGTCTTAACAGTCCGGATAGTCTGACTGAGAGACACAAGCGTCTCTTTAGCGTATCCTCCTGTCTGCTAGGTCTGTGAGGCTAAGAGGAGAGGGACAGGTTGCCCTGGGCGCGCTAGGAGGCTCTAAGTGGCAGAAGGCAGGTTTGAACCCAGGCCATCTGGCTTCAGAGTAACCCCCAAGTGCAGGGGGTGTCTGGGTGCTAGCCTTGGCGGGCTCCAGCCTCGGGATGTGTCGGGCATGATGGGTGCATACGGAGACTATTATACACTCCCCTGGCCATCAACCGGAGGCCTCTGCTTTCAAGTCCATGCAGTAGTGCTCAGAAGGCCACCCCACCACTGAGCAGCACACTGCCTGCCCTCGCCTGCTCGATTTCTCTCTGGTCCAGGACTGCAGGTCTTCCTGGCACAGCTGGAGCTGGGGTTCCCGGGGCAGCTGTGCAGCACACAGAGGCTTGGGGCCGACATGAGTGGCAAAGGCCGAGCTATGCTCTTCCTAGGTCAGTAGTTGGACGTTCATTCACGTCACCAGTGTCTGGTTGGACACCTGCCCGCCCGAGACTCAGGGGTGCATGTGTGCTCTGCCCTACACGGCACATCGTGTCTCTGCAGGGGGTCCTATGGGAGCAGAGGCCATCCTGACCTCACCCCCACTCCCGGCCTTCCTTTGCTGCGTTCTGTCATGTGGTGACATGGGAAGGATCCCCTTCCTTTGAGGCCTTTGAATCCCCCAGAAAGCCTGGAACAGGAGCTGGTGCCCAGGGCCTGCTGCAAACCTCTTCTTGTAGCCCCTCAGAGTGACTCTTGGGGTCACAGCATGTCCAGGTGGCAGAATCGTCTCCATCCTCCCTGGGGAGAATGGGAGCCAGAGCACCTGGAGCCTTCGATGGCTTCCCTGGGTGCCCTTGGGGCCTCTGGGAAACGGTACTGATCAGGACAGTCAGAAAAAATGCCTTCTCCACATTTCTCTTTCAGTTTTTTTTTTTTTTTAGAGCAACACTTCAAATTCAGTGTTGTAAGAGTTTGGGGGACTCCTAGGCTCCCTTAGTCCATGAGCTGTTTGAGTTTTCCTGCTTCTTCCTTTCCATCACATGCCCTCCCCACCCATGCTGCCGCGCCCCCCCCTCCCCCACATGCCCACACGGACATTTACCCCTTGTAACTCAAAATGTATTTCCCACAGACAAGGGTGGTCTCGTGTGCTTGGTATGCTATCTTTGTTTTGGTTTTATTTGTGTGTGCTGGGGTGGAGACCAGGGCCTCATGCATGCTAGCTAGATCAGTGCTCTGCCACCGAGTCACACCCCAGCCCCATGGTAAAACACCCAAATCAGGAAAGCGGTACTGCAGACCTGTTATTGTCTAGCCCCGGAGTCCACACTCAGCTCTGAATTGCCCACACAGCGTCTTCTAGAGCCGTCTAAAAACTTTTTGAAGAGCTCAGGGTGAGTTTTCCAAGAAAGCCCCATCTAATTTTTCTACCTCTAAGTCCCTTTAAAACGTGTTTCTCTAAGAACTTCAGACACCTGGGCACGGCCATAAAGCGGAGGATGGACCAGGTAGAAATTCCGACGCAAAGGCTTGGCACTCACTCGCACCGGGAGCCGGGCTTGTAAGAAAGGAGCTTGGGAGCTTCCTCAGCTCCAGTCTCCCTGACCACCCAGACCGGTTTCCCAGCACCCCCACACTCCAGGCAGAGGCCGCGTGTGGCCCAGTCTCCAGGCCATCTTTTATGCCTTCACCCACCCCTTGGGTGTCTGCCCAGCTGTGTGGGCAGCCTTCCTCACCTTTGATGGTACATGCCATATGTGTGCATCCTCGGGGTGGGGGAGGATGGAGGTCGCCAATAAATGTCTAGAACACATTGGAGATCTACGGTGTGGCAAGTCCGCTCTTCCTTCTGAGCCAAAGCCCTTGCTTTCTGGACCTGGTAAGAGATTAAGGGTGCTGCATGGCGCTTGGCTGAGGGCCATGGCCTTGGCCTTTTGCTGGTTATATCTTGGCTGTATCACACAGCAGTTAGACTTGCCTTTGGGTGACCCCCTTGGATCTTTTAGATGCCCCGCCCTCGAGAAGTAAAAGACACATTCTAAACTGAAGTTTGTACCGCTAGTGACTGCTACTAACTCAAGCCCCAACTGCAAAGATTCTCGAAACTGTCGTGCGTCTTGAGGTTCGAGTCTCACTCACTGTTTGCTCGTGCTGTGACCCGCTCCGTCTCCATCGGTCACTGAGTGAGCTCCCTGTCTCCCGGCCTGAGAGGAGGATTCTGGAAAAAATTTTTTTTTTCATTGTCTGAAATTTGTTTGTACCTCAGTTTCCCCCAGATGCAAGCCGACAGCTGTGTGAAGAGACCTCTGACGGTCACGATCAAAAGCGTCTAGTAATTTTCCATGTGTTCGTTTGATCTCCTCGGGCCCCAGACCCTCTCCTTGAAGGAGCTGGCCTTGACAGTGCCTCTAGTGGGCAGCCGCCCAGAGTCGGGGTCCCCTGCTGAGCTCAGTAACTCTAACCTGGCCGGAGCAGCACTGAAGGACCACTCTTCAAAGAGCCCCTTTGAAGCGCAAACATTTCCTTTCCTGGGAAGAAGGGAAATTGCAATGAAAACTTATTGTTCTGTGCAGACAATGTGCCCTCCGATCAAAGAGGCAGCGGGGCTTATAAAGGTAGGTTCGGAGATGAGACCTGGATGCCATCCCGTGTGTCTGTCACCGTGGAAGGGAGCACTGGGGGTCTCTAAGGTCGGTAAGACCCCACTTCCCCTTCCCCTCGGACCCTAGTCTAGGTCTATATTGTTCTGTCTGTGTCTCTAGCACATTCCTGGAAATGTCTAGTGATAAATTATGGTATCCTCAAGTTAGAATATTACTTAGTCAACCAAAATGGTATTTTCCAAGAATATTTGATCTTAGGAGGAAGTAGTTAATGTTAAAGGTGAAAAAACAAAAAATCAACTGGATGTATTGCACAGGAGAAAAAGAAAAGATTGCTAAAACTAGATTTTAGGGGCTGGGAGTGTATCTCAGTGGTTAGCGCACGTGCTCACTAGCATTTGAGAGGCCCTAGGCTCTATCTCTAGCAATGTGAATAAACACATTGTTGTTCACTTCTTGTAGATCCTAAAATGTTGTTCAAGAGATACTTACTGAATATTTATATAATTAGTGAAATATATTTAAAGGAAGCATGTCTTTGAGGTGAATAGCAGTGCTTAGGCAGGTGGACGGGGCCTTAAATTATTTTTCATTTCTGTTGTAATCAGAACGGGGTGTGTTTTGTTCTTTGCTACACGTACATCCTATGTTTGGTTCTCGGGTGCGAGCCTTACAGGGTATGGGCGGCTCTAGCATTCCAGTCAGTGTTACAGGATGTTGAGTTTTTGTTAGGTGGGTTCGGTGTTGTCAGGGAGGGTCAGATCGCAGCCCGATCGTCCCTAGTAGCTGCCCACCACGCTTGAGAACTTTTGCCTGACTGGCCCCTGATGTCTCACCTTCGCGCACTGGTTCTGCCCAGATCCTCTGGCCACATCTCCGCTTTCTAAATGTATCCTTTCTGAGGTGGCTCTTTGCCTTCCTGCAGCACATGCTGCCCTGAATGTCCCTCAGTCAGGGACAGCGTCCAGCGCCGTCCGCTCTCTCCTGTGGCCCACTTGGTCCCTTTGCCTGGTGGTGCAGGTCTGTGACGGGTGTGGGGTCCTAGAAGGCTGGTCACAGAGATGCTTTCTCTGGTCTGGTAGTACCCCCACACTGTGACGTCGTCCCCGTCCGTGTCTGTGGCCCCCTCTCCCCCCCGGCTCCCAGGCAGAGTCCTCAAACTTTTCTGATTCCAAACCGCAGTAAGAACTAAATTTACTTGTGACCAAGTACACACAGGGACACGTTGACTGATAGATATGATTGATATGAAAGTTTGCTGGACCCTTCCCTATCTCAACCCATGGTACATACTGTGTGTGTGCACGTGCCCTAGAAATGGATTGTGTATCTGTTAGTTTCAGTGTTTTGAGTTTCCTCGGGTTCATTCCATTCAGTGAGATTAGAGGAAGAGCCCGTCTGAAAGGTTAGTAACCTTGTCTCTCAGGACTGTGGGAGGAACTGGAAAAAGTTGCTCACAGAAAGATAAATTTGAGGTTGTCGAGCCTGATGGCTTGAAAATCTGACGGAATCCCCAAAATGCTAACATTAGCAGCGGCAGCCACGCCATTAAGTAGTTCTTGCAAAGGTTGGGGTTTTTACTTAAGGGTTTAAAGTTTTTCTTGTGGCTTAGCAGATAAATACCTTGTCTGCTCACACCATTCTTAGAATAATCCTAACCCATGGAGTCGGTTGTCTCCAACAAGGCGTACCAACTAACAGAACTGACTGCCCAGCTTATTGAAACAATGTACCAATATCTGTCCTTGTTCATTGGAGGCTTAAGACAAAGAAACTGCTTCTCAAAATGACTGTTCTGTAGGAATTCAGACTAGTTCCTTTACAGTGTCCTAAGAGAACCATGTAGAAGTCGGAAGTATTGCAGGCTCTGTGAGCCTCTGAAAAGAAACTCCCTGGATTTGTTGTGTGTGTGTGTGTGTGTGTGTGTGCGCGCACGCGTGTGAGTGCGTGTGCTGTTCTGTATATATGAGTGATAATGTACAAATTAGACCAATTCTTCCATACATCTATTACCTCAAATTAAAATTGAGGCACACTTTTTTTTTCTTTACATTTATTTAGTGTGTAGGGAGGGAGCGCAGACCTAGTGCCCTGTGGAGGTCGGAAGACAACTTTCAGGAGTTGGTTCTCTCATTCTGCTGCATGAGTTCCGGGCTTCGAACTCATGGTCAGCCAGCTTGGCAGCAAGCACCTTTATCCCCTGAGCCATCTCGCCGGCTGTGACCTGGAAGGTTTAGCAGCATGTTTGGTTTTGTTGAATAAGCTTTTGCTGGAAGACACTTCTTTTGGGGCTAGCTTTCTCCCTAAAGGGCCATCTCGGGAGGTACGAAGCAAAAGCCCTCGTGAATTCTTGGAGCAAGGGATGCCCCACTCACGGGTGTGAGAGTTTGATACGATCAGAATTTTAGAAGGTCAGTGTCTAATTTGTCCGTGGTTTCATGCCTAATTGCTAACGCCTCTTTGCGTTTGTTGTAGCCAGTGAAGGCAAGGGTGTCGTTGCCTGGCCTTTCGGGGGTGGTTTGTGTAGGGAGGCAGTGTTAGGGGGAGCAACACTCCACACATTTCAAGTTTCTTTTCAGGCCTTCTTGTCCCTTGCTGTCCCGGAGTGAGTGTCTGCAGGGGCGTCTTGCAGCGTCACTCTGCACAGCCTTGGGGTTTGTGAGAGCCTCGGGGTCTTCGGAGATGGCTGCTTCCTTTTTCCAGCAGAAGTCCAGATGTGTGCTGAGGAGCTGGCATTTTATTCTGAGAAGCCCCGGGAACTGAAGCAGGGGCGGCGGGCCGGTCCTCCGCACAGCTGCCCTGCGAGAGGATGGACCCAGGCATTTTAGCTTGCCCCTTCTAGGGGACCTTCACAGTCTGTTGGACCTTGCTGTGGGTATGCCATGCTCTCTTTCGCCTGTGCCAAGTGGTTTGAGGACGGTATCATTCCTGCTGGATCCAGACCCCAGGAAGGGCCTGTGCCTACAGGTACGAGCCATGTACTAGTAAATAGGAACAGCCAGGGACAAGACTGACTGGAGGTGTAGGGACACTAGAGGCATTTCCACCGTCGGGGCCACATGGGCCACTCCCCCAGTGTCTCTGCTGCTGTTTCATCTGTCTAAAAAGCGCACACAGGAGCAGACAGGGCAATGGGGCAGCTGTGCCAACAGGGGCAGGCAATAAAGACAGAAGGGAGGAGAAGCCTGCCAACGCGGGCTGAGAATTCTGCGTAACGTGCGGGTGCCTTTCATATCTGGGAAGTCCAGCTTTGAGTGCTTTGAGGCACGTTGGCATCCACGTGCCCACAGAAACCCTGCCCTGGGGAACCTGTGAAAATCGTGTGCCATTCCGGAGGCCCGGAGTGGGTCTGTGAGACTGGTAAGCAGTTTGTAGGAATACTTGGAGGAGCAAGCCTCCAGCAGCCTCCACTGCAGCCTGGACGATTGCGGGAGACTGGGATTGAAAACCTGCCTGGCACAGGGGAGAGGCTTCAAAGGCGACCTTTCAATTGAACTGCAGGATTGCAATCCTCCAGACCTTGCCTGGAGGCCCCTGCCTGGTCTGTGTGTTCATTTCTGGCTGGGCTGGTTATCTCTTCTCAGCCGGCTTGCAGATAGGACAGAAAGTTCCGCAGAGGTGGGGCTCGGGCGGGCGGTGTAGTGAAAATGATAGCCGAGGGCCTGGCGGGCAGGAGGGGACAGAAACATACAGAAGATGCAAGAACTTAGTCACCAAAGCAGGCTGACTGAGCTGAGAGGCAAGTGGCCCTCCCCGTCGCAGGCCGTCTGTGTGGCAGGACCAGCTACAGCTTTGCCTCAGTTTCTGCATCTGAAGTCACAAGTCTCACGTGGAGGACTAAAGCCCAGGGTCGGGGGGAGGCTCAGGCTGAGTGTACACAGGGTTAAACTTCAGCCTCCAGGGCCGTCTCCAGGAACCCCATTCCCGGGTAGCACATACATGTGTCCTTGCTCTGCTGGTAAAAGAGTAGGTGCCAGTTTACACTCTCAGAGATGTTTCCAGAAGGACTGGGTGGATGTGAGATGGGCCAAGGCTTGTTCCTTCTTCCTCAGGAAATTCTTCACCGAAGAGGTGGATGCCAGGAGCTTTCTAATTAAGAGCAGGCACAGAGAGGATGAACCGAGCTTGGAGAGGGATTAGAGGGGTGGACTTGGCACTGTCAGACCTGGTATGGGGTGCCAGGTTCCCAGGTCCCCTGCTTAGAGGGCCTTAAACCAGGGTGCCACTTACAGTAATATCTGGTGTATGCTTGGGTGGTTATGTCTTCTGGTAATTTACTTATGCTCAGCTTTTTAGGTCTTAGAAAGGGTGGCCAGGGAAAGGAGGTGCTCAAACGTGGGTCCCACCCACCACCACCTCCCCAGGGGTGCTGAACTCTGCCAAGAGGAAGGATTTGGCTCAGAAGCATCAGACTAAACCTTGGCTGTGTTTGCCTGTCGTTGAGTTCAAAGCTGTCTGCCTGCGGCAGGATATGGCAGAGGGAAATTTAATGCGAGACGAGAGGATGTGAAGTTGATCCATAAGGAACCATGTTGGGGTCCTGTGCCTTCCCAGGGGTCTCCCCACTCCCTGTGACAGTGTCCACTGAGTAGACAGGAGTCCCTAATTAAAAGGGTGTTCTTTTACCTCCTCATAGGAAAAGAAGAAGGGGTCACAATAGGATGGGGTACCATGAAACAGCAGATATTATGTGATTTTTCTTTTTTAATTTTAATTTATTTTTATGTGTGTGTGTGTGTGTGTGTGTGTGTGTGTGTGTGTGTGTGCGCGCGCGCGCGCGCGCGATGTGAATGCAGTGCTCTCAGAAGCCAGAAGAGGGCGTCAGGTCCCCTGGAGCTGGAGTTACAGGTGGCTGTGAGCTGCCTGACGTGTGGGTGCTGGAAACTGAATTCTGATCCTCTTTAAGAACAGTATGTGTTCTGAACTACTGAGCCATTTCTCCAGCACCCCCATTTTTTTTTTAAACAGGGTCTTAACTCTGTAGTCCTGGCTGGGCTGGAACTCACTCTGTAGACCAGTCTGGCCTGGAACTCACAGAGGTCTACCTGTCTCTGCCTCTCATGTGCTAAGATTAAAGTTGTGTACTACAATGGCGGTCTCACAGATTTCTTTTTGTTTTTTTTTCAAGAGACAAGGTGTTTTTTTTTTTTTCCCTGCATAATCTTGACTATCCTGGAACTTACTCTAGATCAGCCTGACCTCAAACTCAGAGATCCACCAGCCTCTGCCTCTCAAGTGCTGGGATTAAAGGTGTGCACCATCACAGCCTGGCTGTGTCTCACAAATTTCTATTGTGTTGATTCATTAATTCTTAGGCTTGTCACAAGGCTTCTGCTAAATAATTAGAAAAATGCCATTTATTAAAACAAATATAAGCAGCAGTGGAGCAAATGTTACTTACATTTTTTTCTCTTATATTCGGGGACATGTGGTCACTTCTGTAAGATGAGCCGAGCTGGGACTTTCCAGGGACGGCCCTGGGTGGCGGCAGTGGTTTCGTTGGGCAGGGGAGTGAAGGCTTAGCGTTTGCCGTGTGTCCTTGGTAGCTTGTACATTTTGCCCCATCCACGTGTCGGCCTTGAGAAGCTCTGACCATGGACTGTTCTGAGAGAAAGCCGGCTTGGTTTACGGTCCCTCTTTCAGGAGCCTGGGGTTTAGAATCCTCTTCATCCATGACGTGTACACAGTTTTCCCCTGCCTCCGCAGGCAGGCGTTTAGGGCTAACGACACATGACGACATCGCGTCTGCCGCTGGGCTAACAGCACCTCACTCCTTTCAGAGGAGGGAGAGGGGTGGGTCTGTGTCCTGATGGGTCACAGCCACGTGAGACAATTCCTACGTGATTGGAGGTTGTCTTAGTTTGGTTCCTACGGCCATGATAAAGACTGTGACCGAAAGAGCACCTTGGGGCGGCAAGGGTTTATATCAACTTACAGTAACTGTCTATCTGGAGGAGAAGTCGGGGCAGGGGCTCACGGCAGGAGCCTGGAGGCAGGGATGGAAGCAGAGACCGTGGAGGGGCACTGCTTACTGGCCTGCTCAGCTTGCTTTCTCTGACAACCCAGGATCACCTTCACCAGGGTGGGTCCTTCCATAGTCGTCACTAATCAAGAAGATGCCCCCACAGACTTGTCTACATACAGGCCGGTCTGATGGAGGCATTCTCCCGATTGAGGCTTTTCTTCCCAGAACACTCCAGCTTGTGCTACGTTGGCGGAAAATCAGGCAGGACAGAGGGGTCAGAGGATGCCGTGAGGGATGGTGTGAGGATGCCGTGAGGGATGGTACCACCCATCATGGTACTGTACACAGCGTTGCACTCTGAGTGTGAAAAGGCTGATGGGGGCCGGGTGGTGGTGGCGCACGCCTTTAATCCCAGCACTCGGGAGGCAGAGGCAGGAGGATCTCTGTGAGTTCGAGGCCAGCCTGGGCTACAGAATGAGTTCCAGGGAAGGCACAAAGCTACACAGAGAAACCCTGTCTCAAAAAAAACAAAAACAAACAAACAAACAAAAAAAGAAAAAGAAAAGAAAAGGCTGATGGGGAATGGATCTCAAGGGATGTGACGATTCCAAGTGTGGGAATCCTGGGCTCTCAAGTGGCCTTGAAACAGCCTGAAGACCCAGGAAGGTCACCTCTGTTGTCCCCTGCTGTCCACAGGGAAGCAGTGCCTGCTGGGGACTCATCTCTCTCCCCTACAGCACTCGGGAGGGTGCGTCTACCTAAGGCTCGGCTGCCTTTCCACTGGCCGTAGACTGGGAAAGGGAGTTCTGACTCTGGGCCAGAGTCTCCGCTTTGGGATTTGGAAGGGTTTCTTGTAGGAGGCTATTTACCTCGGGATTTCCAGCCCTAATCAGGAAATTGTGACATTTCGAGGCTATGGCACCACCAAAGAGCACTGTGCCGTGAGGTGAGACTGGGAAATTATGTGTCAAACAGGCACAGTGATGACTATGTGTGGTGGAGAGAGACAGGAAGTCTGGGGTTAGGCCGATGACAGAGGTGGCCATCTAGAAGCCTTTTCTTGCCCAACAGATATGACTGTAGGGAGGAGAATGGGTCCCCGAGTCCATATTCACATGGTCCACAAGATCTGTGCTGCTTGAAGGAATATTCCAGAAGAACTTCTGACAATGATCTCTTCATCCCAGTTGTGGAAAGAGGGAGCAGCCTCATGCCCGGCATTCCCCGTCCAGCAAAACACCACTGGATGCTTATCCAGTCATGGAGGGCAGGCATTTCCTGGTGTCAGCTCAGTGGCTGCCATGTCCTGTTGTGCTGGGTGTCTCTGGGGGAAGGTTGGAATGTCGGGATAGGCCATGAGAAGTCTGGGTCGCCAGTTATCTCACCAGGGAGGAAGCCTAAGGTTATTTTTCGAAAGTTTATTAGCTAACCGTGCACATCAAATACATACAGCTCCCATCAAAGGGAAATGAAAGGATTTTTTATTTTTAATTATTATTATTATTATTTTGCCTGTGCAAACCCACCCTGTTTGGATTCCGGGGGAAGCATATGGGTAATGAGCAGTAGCCGAGCCCAGTTGATGATCTAGAAGAGATCTGGAAAAGCTGTCTGCAGGAACAGTCTCTGGGTAAACTCCATGGTGTTCTGCGTTTCCTGCCCTTCTGAGTTCCAGACTTGCCTTAGAGTAACAGAAAGAAGGCAGCAAGAAGAGTTGAGGGGACCGACGTTCTTGTCAGCTACAAGACATTCCTTGCAGAGAAATGGGCTACAATCTGGACAGAATTCCGGAACTTGACAGTAGAGGACTCTGAACAGGGCAGGGCAGGGCCACTGTCCAGCCCTGGTGAGTCCCCGGGGAGCCAAGAACACTACCCAGTCAAAGTGTAGGACCAGAGCCTGCCTGCGATACCTACTGTTGCCTCTCTGCAAGAAGACATCGGTAGTTTCCAGCAGTTTGTTCCCAGTTCGTCCCTGCACCTGCTCCTTGCTTTCCCTGGACTCAGAGTCAGCCGGGAAGCAGTGTGGCTACCCAGGAAGCAAAGTGTGGACCCTCTCTCCAGTGTTTGCTCACCATCCTTTACGTGTGCCCGAGCGGGTGTGAGTGAGCTGGCTCAGACAGGCATCGTTGTGTAAAGCAACGGTACCCTCTGGCCCTGAGGTGCGCCCCCCCCCCCCCTTCACAGAAAGTTCACGGGAGGACAGGGAAGGGCATGGAGTCAGATCTGCAGAAATGTGACTTCAGGGCAGCCTCTGTTCAATATCTGCTCTCTGGACAGAAATCCGATAAGCGTTGCATTACAGACGGGCGAAACTTCTAGGTTGCAGGCTCCAAAGAAGCCTTTTTCTTTTGTTTGGGAACAGCCGGGTGCATTGCCTAAGAAGGTTGGCTGGACCAGGGCTCAGAGATGTGACCAGGGTGTCTGGGAGTCAGAGGCCAGGGTGAGGCAAGCCCCAGACTCTCCAAGCAGCTCCAGAAGTCAGCGTTCCTATCAGGCCGGGCAGTGTTTGGGAATAAATAAAAAAGCAAATAAGACTTTGCATGCCTGGTCACAAGGTAGGGAAAGCGGAAGTGGCCCTGAGTCTTGGTCGTTTTCTGGCACACGAGGGCCAGGGGATTTTGGAGTTTGTCACGAGTCTTTGGACAATGCTATCATGGGACACGCCTGCTTACAAAGGTTGCTTTGTGAGCCTCTCCCAAAGCAGGACACTTGGCTGGGGTAGACTTCATTTGCCTGGGTAGTATTTCTGATGTTCTTGGCTCCACAGACGCAGGCTGGATGGTGGGTGTTGGCAGGGAAGAACAGGGC
Organism: Peromyscus eremicus; assembly: GCF_949786415.1. Taxonomy (NCBI): domain Eukaryota; kingdom Metazoa; phylum Chordata; class Mammalia; order Rodentia; family Cricetidae; genus Peromyscus; species Peromyscus eremicus. The sequence goes on along the minus strand of NC_081438.1, from coordinate 38,478,847 downwards.
AAGCTTGGGGCCCAGCTGTTATCTGATTTAGAAATGTCCCCAAAGGAGGATCCACATCCTCTCTGGGGTATTTCCTTCTCCCCTGTCCATCCCTCATCAAGACTGTACAGCGTCATGCCCCCAGGGGACATGGCTGCGTCGAAGTTAGTGTCACTGTTCCCCTAGGTTCTCCTAGCAAGGTGCTTTGGTTTCCACGATAGAAGCCCTATAGAAATAGTGCCGTGACCCTGATCTGACGTGGAAGTATAGAAGGGCCTGGATTCCAGCCAGGCCACCAGATGGTGTTGCAGGAAAAAAAAAGCCTGACGCTTAGTCCAGAGCCAAGTCTGCTGGAGGGAAGGTGACCTCTGAGCTGTAGGATCAGGCCCCATCAGCCCACCTGCCTATAATACACCATTCACAGTTAGCCGCGTCACACCACCGGACTTTCATTTGGATTTTACAGTTGACCTCCGTTGTACTCTGGTTGGATATAGTGACTCGTGACCTTTCCATACTGATGCTTCTGTCTGCGTAATTGAAAGGAAACACAGCAGTGGCCGGACTGGCCACTAGGAAGCTGTGAGGTCACCTTTGGCTTGGCGCAGCTTGGTCAGAAAGAGGACAGAGGTTCTGGTGTCGAGAGGCAGGGCTACAGCTCTGGCCTTGGTGTGGACTGGACACAGGAGTTTGCTTCTTGGCCTCGTCTAGCATCTTTGGGGTCCTGAGGACGGAGGGATTCCTTTCTGGTTCTTAGCACAGCGCTGTGTGTAACAGCTGGACAGGACGTTGCCAGTCCCCTGAGTACTGTTGCTCATGTTCTTTCTCCCACCCCCCTCTTTTTTGACAGAGTCTCACAGTGTATCCCCAGCTGGCCTTGAACTTGGCATTCAACCTGCCTCAGCCTACCCAGTGCACTCTTTCTTTCTCTCTTTTTTCTTTTTTGTTTTTTTGTTTTTTCAAGACAGGGTTTCTCTGTGTAGTTTTGGTGCCTGTCCTGGATCTCGCTCTGTAGACCAGGCTGGCCTTGAACTCATGGAGATCTGCCTGGCTCTGCCTCCCAAGTGCTGGGAATAAAGGCGTGTGCCACCACTACCCAGTCCCTTGATTTCATTTTTGTCTTTTTTGAGACAGGGTTTCTCTCTGTAACCCTGACTGTCCTGGAACTCACTCTGTAGACCAGGCTGGCCTCGAACTCACAAAGATCCACCTGCCTCTGCCTCCTGAGATTAAAGGTGTGTGCTCAATTGCATTTTGAATGGTGCTGGAGAGTTTCAGTTGTTCTCAAAGTCTGCTAGACGCTCACCCCCTCAGGGCTCCTCTACTAGGGCAAAGGTAGGGCAAGCTATCTAAACAAGAAATGGGCCTTCAGAACACCCACTCCTTCCTCTGTCTACCCTTTCAACTTGATTTGCGACTGGTTTCACTGGTGTCAGAGACGAGGGGAAACTCATGGCCCTCGGAAGCAGTGGCACAAAGCAATTGAGAGTCCCCAGTTTCAAGAGCACGCTAGCTGTATTCACTAGTTCCCTGCTGTTAGAAAATGGGGCTGGAGAGATGGCTCAGAGCTTAAGAGCGCTGGCTGCTCTTCCAGAGGTCCCGAGTTCAATTCCCAGCACCCACATGGTGGCTCACAGCCATCTGTAATGAGATCTGGTGCCCTCTTCTGGCCTGCAGGCACACGTGCAGACAGAACACTGCATACATAATAAATAAATCTTAGAAAGAAAGAAAGAAAGAAAGAAAGAAAGAAAGAAAGAAAGAAAGAAAGAAAGAAAGAAAGAAAGAAAGAAAGAAAGAAAGAAAGAAAGAAAGAAAGAAAGAAAGAAAGAAAGAAAGAAAAGAAAATGTCTCTTACTCATCTGAGAGTTCTGTGGTTCCTTCCATCTGCAGGAAGTTGCGTCCTACAAGTCCAGGCACACTCATGGGAGTATACGTAGGCTAAGCTTTAATATTTGGTGAAAATTAATAAAAACTGGACCCTTTGGTCTTGAAACATAGATGTAGGCTGATAGGGTGTAGGCGGCGGCATATGATTATGTGGCCATCAGTGTCCAAGCGAGGACAGAAATTCATCTGGAGTGTCAGCTTTCCAAACCATAGTTTGAAAACCCCATCCATTAGTTTACATATAAAGTCACCCTTTTAGCCCAACTCAACGGTCAGAAACACTGGACAGTTTAGGGGACAGATATGGTTGGTCTGCTTCCTGCCGGGTGGTGTTTAGCAAGCAGAATACTTCAATGCCAAGTATGCGCTCCATTGTCTCAGGCTCTGTTTGCTCCTAGATTCTAAATTCTTTGAGAGACTGCACAGTTCACAGCGTCGAAGCAAACAAAGGGGCCTTTTGTTCTGTTGTTTGAGCCTGGGGTCTCTCGGTTAGGTAGCTCTGGGTGGAGACCAGGCTGGCCTTGAACTCACAGAGATCTACCTGCCTCTGCCTCCCTAGTGCTGGGAGCCAAAGCTGTCCTTTTTCTCTTTTTAAACTGAGACATGGGTGTGGTGGCGCACGCCTTTGATGCCGCACTATGGGAAGAGAGGTAGGCGGATCTCCGAGTTCCAGGCCAGCCTGGGCTACATAGTGAAGTCCAGGGTTACACCCTGAGACCCTTTATCAAAAGAAGAAAAAAAGCAAAACAACAACAAATGGAAACTATTCTGGGGGCTTGGCCACAGAATAAAGCCTTATCTTCTTACAGAATCCCTCCTCCTCGTCCCTCCTCTCTTCCCTCCCTTCTCTCCTCCCTTTCTCCTTTCCCCTCGGGTCCTGACCCCTTCTGTTCATCCTTGTCTTGACAAGGCATCGCCGGGAATCCTTCCAGCAAAGATCAAGAGATCTTGGCCGCAGGTTGAATAAAAAACGTAAGAAAGCCTAGGTGTCCTTTGATGTTTACTTGGTTGGACACGCCTGCTCCCCCAACTTAAGAACAGTGGCAGTGCTTAGATGAGGGGGAGGAGGAACTGTGCCCAGCTTTGCTGCGGGAGGGGGGCGGCCAGCTTCTCTCTTCCTCTGCCTGGGAGGCGCTTGCTTACACAGGCTCCATCAGGGCGGCCAGGACTTCTGTTTATTCGGTCTGGGCTTCGCACAGACACTTGTGATTTGTACTGCCAACAAACCTTAGCACACGCTGGGTAGTACTAATTCTTACGGGCGTCCTTGGAGGATGTGGTAAGCTTTCCTCTCATTGACTGCCGGCCTCTAGTTATAGCAGGTGTCAGGTTTCAAGGCCGGCCTCTTAAGGAGTACTGCATCTGCTCCCGTGGTTATTATAGCAGCAGATGTTGGTTAAGAACCTGTGATTGTCTCCGGGTGTGGTGGTGCACGCCTTTGATCCCAGCGTTCGGGAGCCAGAGGCAGGTGGATCTCTATGAGTACGAGGCTAGCCTGGTCTACAAAGCAAGTTCCAGGACAGCCAGGGCTGTTACAGAGAAACCCTGTCTGGAAAAACAAACAAACAAACAAACAAACAAACAAACATTTGTGACTTGTCATCTCCACCACCGGATTGCCGAGATCTAGAGTCGCCTAAGAGACACACCTGGGTGTGTCTGTGAAGGGCATTTCTAGAGAGGTTTAGCTGTGGAAGGAAGACTCAGCCTTGATGTGGATTGCATCATTCTGTGGCTTGGGGTCCTGACTGAATCATAAGGAAAGGAAGAAGGAGATGGAGAGGTGGCTCAGAGGTTGAGAGCATTGGCTGCTGTTGCCGAGGACCTGGGTTCAATTCCCAGCACCCACGTGGCAGCTCACAACCACCTGCAACTCCAGTTCCAGGTGATCCAGCGCCCTCTTCTGGCCTCCACAGACACTGCATGCACGTGGTGCGCATGCATATGTCTCCAGGCAAATCTTAGGAAAAATAAAACTTAAAAATATTTCTACACTTTTTAAAGGCGAGGAGGAGAAAGCGGGCTGGCACCAGCACCCGTCCCTCTTCACTTCATGACAGCGGACTCTGTGACCCTCTCCTTCCATTCCTGCCACCGTGTCCTCCCTGTCATGATGGACTGTGCCCCCCAAATCATGTGCCAACAAGTCCTTCACTCTGTGTGTGTGTGTGTGTGTGCGCGCGCGCGCGTGTGTGATGTATCTGTGGGTAGTGTGTGTGTGTGTGTGTGTGTGTGTGTGTGTGTGTGGTTTTTTGAGAGGGTTTCTCTGTGTATCCCTGGCTGTCCTGGATCTCACTCTGTAGACCAGGCTGGCCTCGAACTCAGAGACTCTCCTGCCTCTGCCTCCGGAGTGCTGGGATTAAAGGCGAGCGCCACCCGCTGGCAAGCCCTTCTTCATTCTTAAATCGCTTTTGTCAGGTATTTTGAACATCGATGAGAGCAGTAAGTGATCCAGTGCCCTACGGGTGAAGTTCTTAGTTAACAGATGTCTGTCCCTCATGGCCATAATTCTTGGGGGTCTGTAGATATCGTGATAACCCGAGCAGTTAGTGTGCACACGTTTTCATAGATCAGGTGAGCTTGCAGGGGTGACCCACTCTGGGCCCCGACTTTGAAAAGGAAGCTGCTGCTTGGTAAGAGCTCTACCCACCTCCGCTTTCTGACCCACGCGCTTTGCCCTCACCGTCCATTGTGTTTCTGAAATACCTCCTCACGTGGCTGGCCAATCCCTCTTCTCTACAGAGCCTTCCCTCCTCTGCGGTAGCTGAAGTAGGCTCCTGCAGGCGCCAGATGGGGCCCCTTGTCAAAGAGGGAAGTTGATCACTGGTTGGCCTGGGGAAGAGCCTTTGCAGGAGGCAGTTGGCACGCAGGCCCGGGGACTCGGCCTTGCAAGGTTGGGTGGGGCCAGAGCGCTCAACAGCGTACATCGAGTTAAAATACTGGGTGCCCACTTAGATTTGCAGTGGGCGCGTTTTTTCTCCCCCTCTTTCTCTGATGCGATCCAGGGCCTTGCCAACAGAGGTTAAGTGAAGTCTTCTGCCACTCAGTATAACTTTAATAACTTACAAAGTGATCTTTTTCTGCCAATACTTAGAATATAATGATGATATATTTGGGGCATCCTTACATGAAACAGTTACTTACTGTTCACATGAAATTTATCGTATGTTTGATTTGGCATCTTCATGCTCAGCTGACATCAAGATGGGCCACACTTGGCTCCAAACTTACGGAGAAATGTGAGGATGTGGGACTTACGGAAGGCGGACGGGGTAGGACATTGAGTCTGCCTCTGGACTCTTTCAAATGTCTCTGTTCTCCTTGTGAGAGCCATGCTTCCTCCATTGGCTCCTTAAATGTGAGTCCATGCCCTTCTGTTGGCAGGGTTCTTGCCTCCTGGAGCGCCCTGGTTCTTGGTGAGCCTAAACCTTTACTTTTCAATTCAGAGCCTCACTCCCCAAACTGGGTGCTAGATATTTCCACTCGCCCTCTGCACCGGACACTGGCATTGCTACAACACATTTTGTTTCATTTGACAGACTCTCTTTAAGTAGCCCAGGCTGGCCTCAAATGCCTTGTCTTCTTGTTTCAGCCTCCTGAGTGCTGGGATTAGAGGCCTAGCTTGATCTAGGGTATTTCAACTTTAATTTAGGACACAGCACTTTTATCAGAAATGTGCCATCGCCAATGAGTTCTTAAGGAAAACATTTTTCCCAAGTGAACTTTAGCTGAAGTCTTCAAGTTTTTAGAGCACAGATAAGTCCTTGTCTGCCAGCTGTCCATAGTGAAATGATCCATGAGAGAAGGTTATTGGCAACCGCACTGATTAAGCCAATTAAAAGTTGTTTTGTTTTTTTTTTTTTTTTGTTGTTGTTGTTTTTGTTTTTTGTCTTTCGTTTTTTTGTTTTTCAAGACAAGGTTTCTCCTGGAACTCTGTAGACCAGCCTGGTCTCGAACTCCTAGAGATCCACCTGTCTTTGCCTTTGAGTATGGGGATTAAAGGCGTGCACCACCACTGCCCAGCTCAATTAAAAGTTTTGAGACTTTTATTAATGGCCAGACCAAGAGCGGATCCATGCTCTGGAAAGTCTTGGTGCCCAAGTTCCAGGGGTACAGTGTTTTAAAAAACAAAACAAAAATTACATCAGTGCCTGAGCAGGGGGAGTGGGGTCGGGGTGGGGGGTGGAATTGGGGTGTTTACATTAGTGAGGAATTTACAGTTGCCTAGTAACATCTGCTTTCCTTGCAAGGCTCAGCAACATCTTCCAGACACTGCATAACGTGTGTGGACCATAAGGGCATGGGCCATCCTAGAAGTGTTGCCAAGGTGAACATCACTGCTGGGTGGAAGGCCGAGAAGTGACCAGGCGGTACACAATAGCGTTTGGGACAGGATGAATGTCAGTGTAATTGAAATTACATTGCCTTAGTAATTCAGTAGCAGATGCCTATGATGGACTTAGACTTTGCCAATATTGTCCTTTGTTCCATTTTAGTCCTTTAGAAAAATTTGTTGTGTACTGTCCCACGTGGAGCAGGCTTCTGCCTATTGGGTTTGTTGCTTTCTGGGTAGTGGCTTCTTGCTGGTCTGGGCGCGCTAAGGGCTCATGTTGCTTACTCTTGGTGGCTTTGATTATCTTCCATCACTCTCTAGATTATAACCCAGCGCCGAGGGTGTCCTGGTAGGGGTCCATATGGCAGAGCCACACATGTCTTATTTAGGTGTCGGCTCAGCTCAAAACTTGTACTTCCTTTGCTGGCCTGGAACTCGCCTTGGAGACCAGGCTGGCCTTGAACTCATAGAGATCTGCCTGCCCCTGTCTCCCGAGTGCTGGGATTGAAGGTATATGCTAGCAAGTGCTGCAAATTTGGTTATTTCTAAATCCAAATTTAGAATTCCTAGCAGCCATCCGGAGTAGAGGTTTGAAGGATTAACCTTTGACTCATCACTGTTTTCTGTGCCTCACACACAACAATAACCGATCACGTGATTGCTGCTCTTGCGCACACGGGCTTTGTACCTCTTAGTCAGGCTACTTTCTGTAGGTGAGGAAAATCTGGTAATTACATCTTGGGCGAAACATCCTGGCTCTTCTTGTGGGGACCCCAGGACCCAGCGAGGCTGGCCCACCGGGACAGGGGTGACGGGGGTAGATCTGGTGCCAGACGGCATGCCGCGCTTGGCCGGGTCCGGGAGTCTGCAGGCCAGTGCCATGGTGGCCGTCACCTTGTGCCTGGGTCCCAGCATGTCACAGCCTCAGGGTTGAGTGCTGGGTACCTTCCTGGCTGTTGGCCACCTGGCGTCTCCCCCCTGGTGACATTTCACTCGGGCTTTTCCTTTGAAGAGGTTTCTGAAGCCAGATTGTCCCATGTAAAGGTCAACAAGAGAGAGGAGATGATGCATTGACAGAAATGTAAGTTAAAAGGCAGGAAGTGCGATGGCTTCATACAGTTAGATTGGAGAGGATGGGTTAAAAAAATGGGTCCTTGAAATTAGTCTTTCATTCTTTAGTCATTTTTCTTTAGAGTCATAAAGCAGGATGTGGAAAACAAACACTTCTATTCAATGTATACACGCTTTGGCAAAACAAATAATGGGGCTTTGTGAGTATCCAGACCTCCTGGACAGAGGGAGGTAGCTTCTTAGTTGGGCACCCCCCCACCCCACCCCACCCCCGCCCCAAGTTCAGACCGAAAGAATGGCCTCATGGTGGAGTAGGCAGAGCTCAGGCATTTTGTGGTTTTTTTTTTTTGGTGTGTGTGTGAAATGGGGTGTGTGTGTGTGTGTGAATGTGGGGGCCAGAGGTAAATGTTGGCTGTCTTCCTCAACTGCTCTCTACCCTGTTATTTTGTGAGACAGGGTCTCACTGTGTAGCCCTGCCTGGCCTGGAACTCTAATGTAGACCAGGCTGGCCTCAAACTCAGAGCTCTGCCTGCCTCTGCCTCCCCGGTGCTGGGACTAAAGGTGTGCGCCACCATGACCTGCTCCACCAATGTGTTGAGACAAGTTATCTTCACTGAACTTGGGCCTCACTAATCCAGCTAGGCTACCTGACCAGTGAGCTCCAGGGACCCTCCTGCCTCTGCCTCTATCTCCAGCATGGGCTCCAGGGACCCTCCTGCCTCTGCCTCTATCTCCAGCATGAGCTCCAGGGACCCTCCTGCCTCTGCCTCTATCTCCAGCATGAGCTCCAGGGACCCTCCTGCCTCTGCCTCCAGCTCCATCATTGGCTTTTTATGAGCTGGAAACTGAACTCCGTTCCACATACTTGTGTGACAAGCTGAGATTCACAATAGCCTCCCTGAGCACAGACAGAGCTTTTGTTTTGCTCTGTAGAGACTGGACACCCCAATGTTTAAATATATTAAAATGAAAATTTGGACTAGACTGGCCTCATTCATAGAGGTCCTTCTTCCTCTGTCTACCAGATGTTGCCTTGAGACGTCTCTTAACTGAGAGTTTGCACTGGCATTGTCTCTTTGGGGAGTTTAGATAAGAGATTTTGGTATACAGAAATCGACTTGCTAAAGGTGTGAATTGTGTAACAACTAAAAAGCCTTTTGCTAAAGCTACAGTCAGTCAGTTCGCCAGCGGCTGACCCCCTGCAGCTGGAAAGGCTAAAAGAAAAAAAAAATCATCCTTAGAGTGCCCCCGTGTGTCTTGTTTTCACAGACCCTCGTGAACCCACACCCATACAACAATGTGGGTGCTGGGGACTGAACCCAGTCCTCTGCAAGAGAAGCTGCTTCTCTTAACCACTTGACCTATTTCTCCAGTCCCAGAACCTGATTTTTAAAACTGTGTATTTGTATAGTGATTTCTCAATTACAAAATACTTTTGTACCACAGAAGTAACTTAACTTTTACTTTTTATGTGTATGAGTATTTTGCCTGTGTCTGTCTGCACACCATGTTAGTGCCGTACCCGAGGAGACCGGAAGCAGCCATGTCGGATCCTCTGGACCTGGAGGGCCCCACCCACCTTTTTAAATGACTTGTGGCGTCTGCAGAGATGGCTCAGTAGTTCGGAACACTTACTGTTCTTCCAGAAGAAGACCTGTGTTTGGTTCCCAGCACCCTCATCACCCCGTGGCCTACAACAGTCTGTAACCTCCAGCTTCATGGAGACACCCTGGTCTCTCCCCAAGGGCACCTGCACTCAGAGGCAGCATGCACATCATTAATTTGTTTTGCTAACCTAGCGGGTTTGTTTATTAGTCTGATGGAATTCGGAAGCGGCCTGCTCCGGCAGGGGGAGGGCTCTTGGTGTTGTTGAGCTCCTTGACGTGTGTGCCTACAACCTGTCCTCTGGGCTTCGGGGTCAGCAGACGTGGGTGGCCCTGCTCCTAGGGCAGTAGCCAGCCGGCCTCACTCAGATGACGAAAGGAGACTGTCTTAGCTGGCTTTCTGTGGCCGTGATAACACACTGGCTTGGGGAGGAAAGAGTTTATTTCAGCTTGCAGGTTACGCCCCTGACTTGCGCTGCTCAGGCCACAGAGGGACAGGCTGGCCCAGGCTGGAGCAGACGGGCTCTGGAGGGGCCAGGGCTGTACTGTCAACACCTCCATCCTGGTGGGCCACCGTGGTCTTTGTCTCCCTTTCCTCTCCCTCTTCTTCCTTGCTTATTTATTCTTTTGCGATGATTTAAAAATGAAACCATTCCTAACTCAGGCTTCAGAAAAAGTGGGTGAGGTGCTATCCTTTTCCTTTAAGATTTATTTTTATTCATATGTGTGTGTCTGTGTGCGTGTATGCCACGGACGTGTGCGTGCCCACATAGGCCAGCTCAGGGTGTCACATTGCCCAAAGCTGGAGTTACAAGGGTTGTGAGCCATTTGACATGGGTTCTGGGGACCGAACTCGGACCCTCTTAACCACTGAGCCATCCCTCTGGTTCCCCCCAGGTGCTCTCCCTTGTCAACTCCTAGAGCAGATCGTAGTTAGTATGATTTCTTTAGGCATTCCGAGAGTTATTCTATTTTCAAGGTGCCTTTTAGCAAGCATTTTTGTTGTACTAGATTGTTAAATTCCAAAGTAAATTAGAAAGCAGGGCTTTTGAATGTCCAGCATCCTGTGGACTCCGTTTTCTGTGTCCCCACAGGAAAGAGCTAGCTGGCTCTCACACTGGGTGAGTCCAGTGTCTGACTTCCAGTAATTTGGATGTCAATCTCTTTAGAGTTCTCCATAGATCTGAGAATGTCTAAATGGTGACAAAGGTCAGACTCCTTTAAGGGGACACAGGTAACTGTGTATGTGGCACACAGACTATTTGGGGATGGATTAGCTTATTTTCTGCTCCTTCCAGACACCACATTCTTTATTTCTTGTGCACCTTGTTGGGCCCCCTTCTCTCAGTCCTCATCAGCCAGGCATTCGGAATGTCCGGCCACCTGCCCCCTCCAGGGACAAGGAGTGTCCCCTGTGCCGAGGGAGCACTGAGGCACATGGCTCTGCTCTGAGTGCTCATCCCACATCCTTTCTGTGCACCTAGGATATGAAGCAGCCAGCTAGCAATTTAGCCCCAGGAGGACAAATTACTCACAGGTCTATAAAAGTACCGCAGTTCCGAGGCTTGTCAGTGCTTGCCCAATTCCCATGGGGCTAGCACAGACAGCCTTCCTTCTCAAGGGCTTTTTTTTTTTTTTCACTTGTGGGCTCCAGGCTACATTCCAGACTTACTTGTCTTTAGGGGTGGTTCCAGACGCGTCTGTGGGAAGGAAGAGGTGGCTGACACCACCTGCAAAGAGTTGTTCCCATCAACTCCACACGTCCCACAGTATCGCAGGAAGTCACCTGGCAGGTATGCCTTGGCGGCAGAAAGGCAATGTTTGTGAGCATCCTGCACACGCTGTTGGGGACGTGTACCCCAGCTTGCCTCTGCCTTCCTGAGCTGAGCATGCCTTCAAAGCTTTGCTCTCAAACTTAAAAAAAAAAAAATCTTCCTCATGATTGCTTCTTCTTCTTTTTTAAAAGATTTATTTATTTATTATGTATACAGTGTTCTGTCTGCATATATCCCTGTGGGCCAGAAGAGGGCACCAGATCTCATTACAGATGGTTGTGAGCCACCACGTGGGTGCTGGGAATTGAACTCAGGACGTCTGGAAGAACAGCCCGTGTTCTTAACCTCTGAGGCATCTCTCCAGCTCCATGATTGCTTCTTAAACTCTTCCCATTTTCTCCGGTCCTGGACCACACACACATACACCCTAGGTAGAGGGGTTCCCACTCTGGCCTCAATTTGGAGCTGAAAGCCGAGAAACCGTGTATATGGCCTTAGTTAGCAAGTGGCCTAGCCTTCCTTCATCTTTTTCTGAGAGCTGACACTGCTCTATTGAAGCCTTGAGCTGAGATGGGGTTTTAGATTCCTACTGTAATGGAACAGCCCAAGCTGCTGTGCACAGGCTGGGTGTGTTCATTAAGCCGGGGCTCATTTCATGGTCCTAACACTCAGAGCAGAATGGCCATTCCTTGTAACAGATGGCCCCATGAGTGTGGTGGAGAGCATTTGCCCGCTGCAGCTGGAGTCCACCTTTTGATCTGGAGTGGCGGAGATAAGAGTTTAGACTCAAATCAGAACTGAAGTATGTGGAGGAGGGGCTACTGGCAAGAGCTTCGCCCTGTTCCCCGTTGGGTGGTGGGATGCATCACACTTAGCCATCCTGTTATTTTTTTTTCCATCAGCATTTTAAAACATCATTTACATGCTATGATGCTCATCGGTTTGAGCGAAACTTGGTGCTTGTCAGTGAATACAAAGGCTTATCCAGCCATCACCATGATTGCCAGAATTTCCACTAGTCACCCCTACATAACCTACCTGTTCATTTGCTCCTCACTCCTTTCTCCTTGGCTCCCCCAGTTCCAAGAAAGCACTAAGTTCTTCCTGTCTGGATTCCAAACATTTCTTACAAATGGACCAACCCAACGTATTTACAATTGGCTTCTTTCACTTAGCGTGGTATTGTCCAAGCCTGTCCACATGTTGCATGGGTCAGTACTTTGACTTTGTATGGATGAATGATAGATAGTCCACAACACGGAACACTCGGGCTGTTTCCACCTTTTGGCTATTATAAATTTTGGGGTGTATAGTTGTGAATGGAGTTGCTGAGGCATCAGCCAAACCTGAGTTAAACTTCTGTTTAGCTGTTTCAGTCAGGCCACGAGGCTTACAGGGAAATGATGCATGTGGGGTGAGGAGTGGGTCAGCATCATGTTAGCAGGCACTGGGTCAAAATCTTCCAGAGTAGGACCTCCTGGGCTTATTTTTCTTACATTGTTAAAGCATAGGGGTTGGGGATTTAGCTCAGTGGTAGAGCGCTTGCCTAGCAAGCGCAAGGCCCTGGGTTTGGTCCTCAGCTGGGGGGCGGAGCATAGTAAAACTTTGGGGGAAAGTCTCCACAATCAAAATCACAACAAAGCTTCCGGAATGGCTACATTGAAACTCCCTTGCAAAGTAGCAAAGCACCTGTGATTTTTACAGTAAGAATGAGTTCTATTGGCTGGTGAACAGCGCTCAGGGTAAGGGCCTAGGGAGGAAGGATTTGTAATAAACACGAGGACAGATTCTACTGATGGAGGATGCAAAATACCTATGACCTCTCTCATAAGGTTGGTTCTAGTCACTGAGAGACAGAGCTCAAGATAAGGGCCTAAATAATGCCCAGGATTTTGGGGTATTGGGAGGGCTGGCTCCATAGACGAGCAAAAGATCATCGGGTTGTTAGCCAACACCCACCTCAGGTGATGGGGCTTCGGTTCCTTCCCGTGATGAGAACAGGCCTGTGTGTTTAACAATTCTGGTTCCTCCAGTGCTTTCTCGAAGCTGTGCCTCCTCCACGTGGGAGTTTTCTGTTTTGTTCTCGAATTATCGGTACTTTCAAATCGCAGTAGAAGGCACAAAATACGAAACAATTTAACCATTTTAAAGTCAGTAGCATTGAGTAGTTCACAATGTATTTTGTTTGTTTTTGTTTGTTTGAGGCAGGGTCTCTCTACCTAGCCCTGTCCTGGAACTCACTATGTAGACCAGGCTGGCCTTGAACTCTGCAGACCCACGCGCTTCTGCCTTCAGAGTTGCTGGGGTTTGAGATGCACACCACCACACCCAGCATATTCATAGTGTTGTAACCATCGCCACCACGATCCTCTTTGGTTTTTATTTTTACTTTAAAATCATCATCATCATCATCATCATCATCATCATCATCATCAATATTATTGTTTACTATTAGTAGTGTAGTGCTGGACTGCAACCCAGGGCTTTATACCTGTTTGGCAAGGTGAGGCAAGATGCACCCAGGCATGGCGAGGTGCCTGGCAAGGCTCAGGGGGAATGGTAGGACCAGATGCACCAGAAGGTGCAGGAAGGGGCGTGGCAAGGCCTGGGAGGATGCCCGAGGCAAGATGCTAGGCGCTTCCAGGGGTGATTCTGGGAACTGCAGGGAGGTCCACCGAGCATGTCCCCAGGCCACTGTCCTTCCTAGGCACCTCTCCAGGGCACCTGTTTGTGCAAAGAAGTCCTGTTTTCATCTGGTTAATTTTCTTTTGCTCTGCTTGGGCCCTGGCAGTTGGTATAAGCAGATCTTGTGGGGAAAGGGCTGTGGAAAGTGATTGCTGAGCTGTGGGAGAGCAGGAGGTGTGGAGGTCAGAGTGTGCCTTTGTTTTTAGGGGAAGCCCTGTTTGAAGAGTAGCGTAGACCCTCCCGGGAAGGGCCCCACCCTCAGCACTCTGCTGGGAGATACATGCTCTCCCCAGTCGGGCCTTTGGAGATGCTCTTCTGCCTGCTTCCATCCAGGGAAGTCCTGACCGCTCTGGCTTGGATCTTCGGGTCTACCATTAATTCCCCTATGTCTCTTTCTTTGCCTATGTGGGCTTTTTTGAGACAGGGTCTTGCATTGTAGCCCAGAGTGTCCTCAAACTCTCCATCCTCCTGTCTCGGACTCCTGAGTGCTGGGATTATAGGTGTGAGTCACAAAGCCTGGTTTTCCAGGCTTCCTTTCCTTTTCCTGATCATTTTGTCAATAATCTGCAGTGTGTGTATTGTGTTTGTGTGTGTGCCCTGCATGTGTGTATTGTGTTTGTGTGTGTGCCCTGCAGTGTGTGTATTGTGTGTGTGTGTCCTGCAGTGTGTGTATTGTATGTGAGTGTCCTGCAGTGTGTGTGCGTGCCCTGCAGTGTGTGTATTGTATGTGAGTGTGCCCTGCAGTGTGTGTATTGTATGTGAGTGTGCCCTGCAGTGTGTGTACTGTATGAGTGTGCCCTGCAGTGTGTGTACTATATGTGTGTGTGCCCTGCAATGTGTATATTTCTGTGTGTGCCCTGCAGTGTGTGTACTGTGTGTGTGTGAGTGCCCTGCAGTGTGTGTACTGTATGTGTGTGCCCTGCAGTGTGTGTACTGTATGAGTGTGCCCTGCAGTGTGTGTATTGTATGAGTGTGCCCTGCAGTGTTGTATTGTATGAGTGTGTGTGCCCTACATGTGTGCATTGTGTGTGTGTGCCCTGCAGTGTGTGTATTGTATGAATGTGCCCTGCAGTGTGTGTACTGTATGAGTGTGCCCTGCAGTGTGTGTACTGTATGTGAGTGTGCCCTGCAGTGTGTGTATTGTATGTGAGTGTGCCCTGCAGTGTGTGTACTGTATGAGTGTGCCCTGCAGTGTGTGTACTATATGTGTGTGTGCCCTGCAGTGTGTATATTTCTGTGTGTGCCCTGCAGTGTGTGTACTGTGTGTGTGTGAGTGCCCTGCAGTGTGTGTACTGTATGTGTGTGCCCTGCAGTGTGTGTACTGTATGAGTGTGCCCTGCAGTGTGTGTACTGTATGTGTGTGTGCCCTGCAGTGTGTGTATTCTGTGTGTGCCCTGCAGTGTGTGCATTGTGTGTGTGCCCTGCAGTGTGTGTATTTGTGTGTGCCCTGCAGTGTGTGTACTGTATGTGTGTGTGCCCTGCAGTGTGTGTATTGTGTGTGTGCCCTGCAGTGTGTGTATTGTGTGTGTTGTATGAGTGTGCCCTGCAGTGTATGTGTTGTATGAGTGTGCCCTGCAGTGTGTGTACTGTATGTGTGTGTGCCCTGCAGTGTGTGTATTGTATGTGTGTGTGTGTGCCCTGCAGTGTGTGTATTTCTGTGTGTGCCCTGCAGTGTGTGTACTGTGTGTGTGTGCGTGCCCTGCAGTGTGTGTACTGTATGTGTGTGCCCTGCAGTGTGTGTACTGTATGTGTGTGTGCCCTGCAGTGTGTGTATTGTATGTGTGTGTGTGCCCTGCAGTGTGTGTATTGTATGTGTGTGCCCTGCAGTGTGTGCATTGTGTGTGTGTGTACCAGAGTAGCTTTCTTGGGGCTGGAGAGATGGCTCAGGTTAAGAGCACTGGCTGCTCTTCCAGAGGACTTTGATCTCAGCACCTAATGGCAGTTCATGCCATCTGTAACTCCAGGTCCGCGGGATTCAGCGCCCTCTTCTGGCCTCTGTGGGCACATACACGCACATAGGCAAACACCCGTACACATGGAACCTAAAGCAAGACCAAGAAAAACCCACAACAGCAGCAACACAAGCCGCTCTCCTCTGGTTATACCCCGACCTCCGCACTGCCAGGCTGTGTTTTATAGACCGGCAGACAGGCATGTTGCACGTCCAAATTCAGGGTGGGTGCCACTGTCCCCTCGAGCACCTCATTAATAAGATAATTCTTTATCTTAAAAGACAAACTGTGTAATTAAGAGCTGATTATTCACCCATCAAACAATTCTTCACTCAGACCGGAGGAGCCCTTAAGTAGCCGATTCTCCTCACTGCGTTTATCGGGGTAGCTCATCAGCTATTGGGCAGAGATCTCCATGCATGCTGAGGGTGAGCACCCAGGGCTGAAGGACAGAATGAGATGCAGAGAAAGTGTTGTGGACCCATGCATTTATTCCAAGAAGTCCCCCAAGAACGCATTTATTAGATTAAAAACATATTTAGCAGATTTATAGGCCATCTCTGTCTATCATCAGTGAGACAACAGTCTAGACTATTACAGAGTCTTACCGTGTAGCTCAGGCTGGCTTCTGCTGTCTGTCTATCAATCAATCAATCAGTCATCTGTTGTGACAGGATCTCACTGTGTAATGGGCTGGCCTTGAACCCGAGGCCCCTGCTGCAGGGTCCCTGGTACCGAGCTTACAGCCGTGCATTGGCGCTCCTTGCTTTTTAAACAGTTCTTTGCGCTCTGGAGGAGGGAAGGTGCTGGGGTTGAGAACGCCGTGTCTAAGCTCACTCTGCCTCCCTGGTACCAGCGTTCTCTCCAGACTCTTGTCTCCTCCTCCTCCTCCTCCTCCCCCTCCTCCTCCTCCTCCTGTCACATCACACTGTATCTGCAGGGAGGGTTGCCTGTTCAATGACATCACACACCCACAGGGCCGGTAGGGCCTGGAGCATGGTATGGTAGGGCTTAACTTATGGGCTAGCCTATTACTGTTGTCAGCGGGCCATCGCTGGTTTGGAGGCCTTTACTCCTGCGGCACTAGATGCAGAATTAAGAGGCCGTGGAGAGAGCATGCCAGTGTGGCGAGGGAAGTGACTGAGAGGAGTGTCAGTGTGTCTGTCCCCTCGTGCCTCCCCATGCTGTGCCCTGGCTCTCTCTTCCTCTTTCTCACTGGTTTTGGTTCTCATCCGCTTTTCCTTTTAGAGTCTGAATGTTGCTGTTTCAGGTGGCCAGTCGGTTCCTTCACACTTAGAATTTATAGATTTTATTTTCTTAGTTGTTAGGTGTTAAGTTTGTGCTCATTGGCCAGGAAAGCAGCTAAGCTGTCTGTTCCCTTATAGGTAAAGATGGTTGCCTTGAAAACACTCAGATACTTTGTCCTGATGAGAGACTTAAAAAACTTTTAGAAAGAAGGATGTATGTGAGCTTGTGTGAGTTTATACGCACCATGTGGATGTAGTACCAGCGGAAACCAGAAGAGGGCAGAAGATCCCCTGAAACTGGAGATACAGGTGGTTGTGAGTCACCATGTGGGTGTTGGGAATTGAACCCCGGTCCTCTGCAATAGCAGCCAGTGCTCTTAACCTCTGAGCCATCTCTCCAGCTCTACAAGAGGACTTTTTAATACTATGCCAAAGGGGTCTGGACTTCAAAGTGGAGTCACTTATACCTTCTGTGAGCCTCTGCTCATCTATGACATAGGAACTGCAGGTGCCCAGCCAGGAACACTACTAGGGAGCCACCTGTATGGCTTGTAGGGCAGAGTGGGCACCAGCAGTTTTTCTCTCCAGACCTTGCCCCCGTCTACAGGACAGCAGACTCGCCCCCGAGCTGGCACCTCCATCCACGCTACATCTTTCTTTGCTTTTATGTGCTTGCTCCGTCTCTCACAGTTTGGGGACATCCGAGTTTCTCGCAGGATGCAGCGATGGGGTTTTGGATTCTTGGGACCACGTGCTCATTTGCAGATCTTATTGTGCTTCTTGGTCCTGGCATTTAAATGGTAGAGCAGTCTCCAACGCACTTGATTAGATGTATAGCATCTCACATTCTCCAGGGACACACCAGGAGGCGTGGCTTCTCCACCTCCCATTGAGGACAACTTTGCTGGAACCGCCCTGTCCATTGTAGGTTGCGTAGGAACATTCTTGGCCTCTGCTGTTATCCGTCAGTGTGGCAATTGAAGACGTCTCTAGACATTGCCAGATGTCGGGGGCAAGATCCACTCTTCCCACTCCCACTTGGTCAATTCTCAGCCATCGTTTGGTTTTTGCCCAGGGGTGAGACTCTCCCTCACTGGCCTTCTTCAGTGTTCAGCAGTGAAGGGCAGTGGACCCCCCCCCCCCTCCCCCCCCCCCCACACTCTCCAGGGTTTTGTGTCTTGAAGGATGAATCATCAAATTTCGAGCCAAAGTGGTCTTGGTACAGAATGGGCTGGGATAATGTAATGTTGAAGGACTCAGGCTAGGGTCTGTATCTAGCCATTCTTTGTTGACCACACTGCCTTTTGACTTTGTAAATTTTACTGGCTGGCTTCCCGGGCTTGCTCAGCCAGCTTTCTTCCACAGTCCAGGCACACCTGCCTGTGGAGAGGTAGCTCACGGAGGCAGAAGCACAGGAGAAGCAAAACTCTCCATTCATGGCTGCACAGCAAAAGAAAGAAGAAAGGACATGCCCTCAGGGGCCCAGCTTCCTCCCCCTAGGCCTCACCTCTCACAGGTTCCACTACCTCCCAGGAGCCTGCAGGCTGAGTGAGGAACAAGCCTTTACCATACGGGCCACTGGGGAACATTTAAGATGGAGACTGTAGCCTAATGTTTCAAGACTAGCAGGCTGAAGGACGGAGGGGAGTCTCCTAGATTCTGTGATCCAGGAAACACTTTCAGAATGGCCACCTCTGGGCAGGAAGATTTTAAGGTCAGTGAGGACCAGAGTGAGGCGAGGCAGGATCGCTGCCCTCACGAACTTGGAGCCACTGTGCAGTCTGTGCAGGATCAAGCCCGTCCACACCCCAGCGTGGAGGCCGAAGGGTCTCATGCGCCCCCACTCCTAACTGAGGAGCTATGGACAGTTGATAGCTTCGGGGGAGGGACAGTCACTTTTCATTAAGGGTAGGGCTCCTCCTGGGTCAGTCACACTCTAGAGCAGTGCTTCTCAACCTTCCTAACGCTGCGACCCTTTAATACAGTCCCTCATGTTGTGGTGACCCCCCAACCATAACATTATTTACGTTGCTACTTCATAACTGTGATTTTGCTACTGTTATGAATCGTAATGTAAATATCTGTGTTTTCTGATGGACTTAGGTGACCCCCTGTGAAAGGGTCACTCAACCCCGAAAGAGGTGGAGATCAGTCAGTTGAGAACCGCTCTTCGAGTGGGTGGTCCCACTCCCAGGAGTATATGGAAAGCACAAAATGTAACTGATGGGTTATTTAAAAAAAAAAAAAGACACAAAGTTGGAGGGTCAGGAGGGTTTTGGTTCTGGGAGGAGTTAAAAAGAGTTAGGGGTAAATATGATCAACATACATCGTATGGAATTCTCAAGGCATTTTACTAGAAAAGGAATGGACCCTGAGCGTGCCTGTCAGCATAGGCTCAGATGGCCAGTGGTCACTAGCTCCCCAGTACATGTGCTACAGGTTCCTGATGTGTTCACTGAGTCCAGTCTGCACTACCTGGGAAGGTCTGACTCCTTTTGACTTGTAAGTTGGGCAGGGTGATATGCTTGCTAATACCTTCAGTACATATTTGCCCTGGGTGGGCCAGGTGTCCACTCTTGCTAGAACACAGCTTCATGTGCATGATCACGCGTTCACAAGCCTCCTCCTCGCTGGAGGCCTTGGAGGATGGTGGTGAACTCTGGCTGCTTTGCTATGAGATAATTGGGGTTGAATTCCTCGTGTATTAGGTGTGTGGTATTTTTATGGTTCTGCTTTTAACAAAGGAATTTGCAAGTCTGGAAAATCAGAATGAGTTGGTTGGAGCATTTCTTGGATTAGGAAAAGCGGTCCTAATGAACTTTATTCACTGTGCATTCCATGCCGCTGATCTTAATAAGTTCGTCCCGGATTACTGCATGGCCTGCATTTTCTGTCACTTCAATTTAGTATTAATTGTTTTATATACTGTACAGAAAAATGTGACCGGGGCAAGCCTCCTAAACAGCTATTTAAGACTCGCCTCCTCTGCGCCTTCCCCTTTCTTCTCCAGTCTTGGGGACCGACCCAGGGCTATTTTGCATGCCAGGCAAGCGCCATCTCAGAGATCTACCCTCAGAGGCCATTAGTCACCTTGCTTAGATCGGGGCATTATGTTTCTTTTGCAAAGGACACCAAACTCCGTGTGCAGTCGTTGGTGGGCTCTGAAATCCTATCGTGGGGGCTTTTAAATACTGAAACACGTGGGTGTTTGCACTTTGGCTGGATCTCAGGCTCCTGTAGTTACTGTTTCACTGATACATGCAGATCCTTCCTGAGTTGGCATGTTCCAGTATACTATTAAAAAAAAAAAAAAAATCGTGAGGCTGGAGAGATGGCTTCCAAGCGCTGGATGCTCTTGCAAGGACACAGGGTGACTCACGGTCATCCAGGACACCTGTCCACGGGTGGACTCCTTCAGCTGTGGTGCCCTGATGAGCGCAGCAGGGCTGAGAGGAGGAACCCTTGCTTCCCCTCACAGCCTCGGTTTGGAGGCTCTCGTGCCCAGACTGAGCTGCGTGTGTGTGACAACCCTTTCTTTGCCTTGCAGGGGCCTGAAGCTACCACAGATTCTGCTGTGACGTGTTGTCGCCCAGGCTCCAGTCAGAAGGTCCGAGAGTCTTACTCCAGGTACTGCCTGTCCCTTGGCACCCCGGAACACGAACATTTTTGCACTGAAATGTGTCGTTCATTTCAACCCAACCTAACGGATAACTATAGTCCTGTCTCAGTGAATTCGGATACAGAACCTAGGGCCTTGCCTGTGCTGGAGAAGCACTCGACCTCTGAACCTTGCACGCAGCCCCGTCTTATATTTAAAATTCCCAACGCTTTTTCAGACTTGAGAGTTTTGAGCGGAGTGGGGGTGGGGGTGGGGGTGTGGGGGGTAGGAGGGGTGGGGGTCAAAGTTGGCCAGAGAGACTGCCTTGCTTTTCTTTTTAAATAAAAGTAGCTCACCTAAAAAATAAGTTTGGGTTCTGCATAGAAAAGGGTGCTACTGAAACTATACTTTAAAAGTCGATTGCTCAAATCAAGTGTGGCGGCACACGCCTTGAGTCCCAACACTCAGGAGGCAGAAGCAGGCGGATCTTCGTGAGTTCGAGGCCAGTTTGGTCTGCATATCGAGTTACAGGACAACCAGGGCTACATAGAGATCCTGCCCCCCATAATTAATTAATTAAAACACAAATAGTTGTGGGAAAAAAATCTACTGCTCTATCTACTTTCTATTAAATTACAAAGATTCACTAGGTGTGGAGATTTCATTGTTTTTCCGTTGACGGGTAAAGCTTTCAGTGTGGACAGAGGGCACACAAAGGGTAAGGAGGTGTGTGTGTGTGTGTGTGTGTGAGTGTGTGTGTGTGTGTGTGTGTGTGTGTGTGTGTGTGTACAATGAACCTCACTCACACATTCCTACAGTCATTTATGGCCATTCACAGCCTTCATTCTGCCTGCCTATATTAAGAATGCCCACATAATCAGGTTCAGCAGACCACAGGAGTCCTTAATCAGAAGGCATTTGTGGGAGACAAAGCCAGTGACCTGTGTCACATGTGAGTGACATGTGAGTGGCTGTGCCTCAGCGCCTTGCCGGGAGGATTAAGAAGGGAGGAGGAAGGGGCCGGTGTGTGTGTGTGTGTGTGTGTGTGTGTGTGTGTGTGTGTGTGTGTATCTGTAGGGAGGATTAGGCTATAAGCAGTACCTGTTGATAAAGCCGCTGTAGCCTCATTAATAATGTCTTCCTGTCATTAATCCCGTTGATAATAATTCCCTTATAATAAGGCCTTCCTGTCTTGGCCAGGCATGTTTATGCCTCCGTCTTCACTGAGAACAGGGAGCTTCATGTAGTCATTCCTGAATCGGGGCGGAGGGGGGGGGTAGTATACGGTAGGTACTCAATGAATATTCATTGTGCAAGTCAGCTACTGTCTTCTCCCCACGTAGATAAGTGCGCCATGAGGTCAGGGTCAGTGTATGGCTCATCTTTTGTAGGTTCTGAAATCCTGGAATGATTGCAGGTGTGGAGCAGTGATCCTAGGTGTAGAGTTGCCGGGTGTCCCTTCCCAAAGCCTAATGAGAATTAGGACCTCACCAGTGAGGAGCTGGGAGGGTGCTGTGCATGGGCAGGCGCCACTGGGTGCTGGGCGGAGAGAGCCTGGGCAACCCCGCTGTCATTCCGTGCACGCTTGTGTAGTCAAACGCTGAACTGAGAACGCACGTCGTCTTGCTGTACCAAGTGTTTCTGCTTTCCTAGTGGCCTGGTGGAGAGCAGCCTCCTAATGACCTAACACAAGGGTGTTGACAGCCAGAGGCACCTGGACCTGAGCTGCAGCACCTTGGGGTTGGGGAATGCTGTACGAAAGCGCGTAGGGGAAGTCGTGGCTTGGTCCTCAGGCACAGGTCTGGAGTCATCGCTGCCAAATTGACAGCTAAAATCACCAAGGCAGCTAGCTCCCCACCATCCTTTCTTGGGAGAAGAGATACAGGGCGGGTGATGTCTGGTACATCACCGGGAGGCCTTCCTGTCTTGGCCAGACATGTTTATACCTCCGTCCGCACCAAGGACAGGAGCTGCATGTACAGGGAGGGTTTGTAGTATACAGTAGGTACTCAATAAATGTTTGTTGTGCAGACGGTTGGGTCTAAACAATTACTTGCTTTCTCCTCCCCATGTAGATGAGTGCACCATGAGGTCAGGGGCCGTGTATGGCTCATCTTTTGTAGGTTCTGAAATCCTGGAATGATGACAGCCCAGGGTGGAGACCTTCTTTTTTTGGAGAGAGGGCCTTATATAGCCCTGGATGGCCTGAAGCTCCATATATAGACCAGGTTGGACTCAAAGACCCACTGGTCTCTGCCTCTCAAAAGCTGAGATTAAAGGTGTGTGCCACGATATGCCTGAAACATTTTCAATGTTACTATAGGTAGTGTTTTTTTTTTAATTTTAATTTAATATTTTTTTTATCAGCGTCATATATATTTGTGATGTATTGTGACCCATTTCCTCATGGTGTAGGACTGATTGGGCCGAGCTGCCGGCCAGGCAGGGCGAGGCAGCTCAGTTTAGAGATCTCCTGTAGCTTGTTGTCAAGGGGCCTATCCCAGCATGGTGGCTTGCTGGGACAAACCAGTATAGAGGGGCTGCGAACAAGATAGGGCCACTGTGGGAGTGACAGCATCACCGTGGGGTTCTAAGGGTCTCTGGGTTCCGAGGCTGCTTCAGGCCATTCAAGTGGGACTGTGGGAGAGCTCATCTGGCGGTGCTCGCGTCTCTGGGCCCTGTGAGTGTGCTGGCCGGTGGCTGGTCTCAGGATTCACACACAGCCTTGCGGGGGAGCATGGTGGCTTCACCCTTCTTGAGAACTGCATTCTTCTGTTTGGTTGTGCAGGAACACGTGTTCTGGAATCTTCAAAGACTTTCTCATTGCTGTAGCAGCCGAGGAGTCCTCGAAGTAGGTGGTCAGGTGACAGTGGGGGGGCTAATGGTCAGTCTTGCTTAAGACCTAAGTTGAAATGTCTGGATTCAGTGTTTAGGAGTTCTTTAAAGGGCTGGGAGTGTAACTCACCAGTGGGTGTGTGTCTAGCACATTCCATCCCCAGCACCAAATACCACATGCACACCTCCCCCCCCCCCCCACACACACAAGCCTTAAAAAATAGTAGACTAGACCTATAGCTTTCTTTTCAGATGTAGAATTGATCGTCAGAAAGAAGGGAGCATTTCACCTCGTTGGGTCCAGAATGTTGGCATTTGAAGCAGTGGGTCAAGTTCAGGTCCTGGAGTGAGGTGTGGTTGCCACGTTACATTACCGATTAAAGCAAGCAGTTGACACAGCCATGACCTCTGCTAAAACTCACTCTTGGTGGCCACAACACCCTCCCAGGGGGCAGTCCGTTTCATTCCTTTAGAATTCCTCCAGCATTCTGGGCAGCTTCCTCCACCTCCACCGCTGCTGGTCTCTGATCATTCAGATAAACATTCCGATCGATCTTTGAAGACCTTTGTGTAACTGGACATTTTCTTCCTGCTCTCTGAAGAAGTCAGACAAAGCAAACTCTCTCTTTGAGGCTGTTCTGTTCCTGCCTCCCAGGGTGGCCACCTAGTGTACATGCATCACACAGAAGGAAACCTCGTGGTGGGCACAGTATGACTGGGAGAGTTTGGAGACTGAGGACAGGCTTGGCCTGAATCAGTATTTCAGATTATAAATACCTTTCTTCCAAAGCGAGCGTCTGAGATTTTGGCCACCAGTGAAGCTGTGGCTTGGAATAAGACAGGAAGACCTACCACAAAATGTGGCATTTCCTGTGTAGGGATTATTTGTGCATGACTTCTGCCTAGATAGTACCCATGGCAACCAGGGGGCGTGTGTTCTGTGTACCTGAAGGCTCTTTGAGAAAACAGGGTCAGGAACAACTGGCAGGTAAGTCCGACAGGTTGTAACATTTGCTTATGCAAAGATACTTTCACCAATCAGATTAAAATACTGCTCAAGGAGCCAAAACAGGAGGCTGTACCCCAGCAACCGGAAGTCCTTGGACTTGATTTTTCCCCCTCCTCCGGTGTTTTTCACAACAAATCTGGATTAATCTTCCCCTAAGTGAGAGGTGTGAATCCTGAGGTGTGAGTGTAGCGAGGCCAGGCTAGACTCCTCTAGGGGTTGGTTCTGCCGAGCCCTCCTGCCTCTCCTTGGCTTCTGACCAGCAGTACCGTTTCTGGTGTGTTGTCCCACATACGCACCAGCAGCTGCAGGTGCGTGCCGTTTTTCTCCCCTATACTGGCTGGAAAGTAAAATTTCTTACGTCCCTCACAGTCTGTATCACAAAGATATGTGCTGGGAAATGCCCCCACCTCCCTCTCTCTCCCTCTAGCTCAGCAGCCATGAGCTTCCGAATAACCTATGAATTATTCCTTTTCCCCAAGCCTAATCTTCAGAATTCATGTGGGCTCTTCCAGCTCGGGCCTGAGTGAGAGAAGCCTGGCTTTTCGGCATTAATTCCGAAGCTCAAAGAAATACCTAAAAACACAGCTGGAGAGGGCTGTCCTGGTCTTTTGACTCTTGGCTGTTTTCATAAAGCCAATAAAAATGGTTCAGTATTAATAATTTCGTATGTGTAGTCAGACTTTTTTGTCGGGACAGTCAACTCTGCAATAATGACATGGAGACTTATTAATTATGAAAGCTCGGCCCATAGCTTAGGCTTGTTTCTAACTAGCTCTTGTAACTTAAATTAACCCATATTTATATTAATCTCTGTTTTGCCTCATGGCTTTTTACCTCTCTTCCATCTTGTACCTCCTGTTTCCTCTCCATCTGCCTGGCGACTCTGTCTTCTTCCCAGAGAAGTCCCCGCTGTACCCCCTGCCGAGCTATTGGCCATTTATCTTTTATTAAACCAACCACAGTGACACATCTTCACACAGTGTGAGGGAATATTCCACAACACGTATGGTCCAACCTGATTCTGTACAAAAGACCGTTTCACTCAGTCCAGGGCAGTGGCTAACAGCATTTGAAGCTGTCCAGGCCCTGGGATATGGAGCAGGGGGTCTGCTGTAGGAGGCGCGAGCATTTCTGGGTCAGCGGTAGGGGAATTGGTTTCTTTCCGTATTTAATTTTGGAAATTTCCAGACCTGCACAGAGACAGAGAAAAACATAACAAAATCCCAGACCTAATTATCAGCGTTCTCTGTGTAGACGTGAGATGGGTTGGCCTTGCTGGACTCGCTTATCTTCCCTTTTTCCTCTTGTTTGTTGATTTCATTAGGGAGATTTTTCTCCCTCTGATTCAGAAGCATTGCACACTCATTATAAGGGGAAAACAGTAAAAATTCAGGAAATGAAAGAGGCCTATAATCCTCTAGAGAGGCATTAGTCTCAATCCTCCTGCCCTGAAAATTCTTTATATACTGTTTTTTTTAATACTTTACAGACATATGATATTTCTAGCATATTTAATCTCTCGGAGTTCCCTCTATATACCTTTTCCAAGCCCCTGCTGTCTGTATGATTTCTAGAACAGTCCCACCACAGCCCTGGGCGGTTCATGCAGCTGAAGTGATCTACTTTTACCCGCAAGTGTCCTACACTTCAAAGCGAGCAGGAGGTGGGGGAGGGATACCGTAGGAGGCCTTCTGTCGAGCTTGGAGCGATCGATTTCATTTTGCGTTCAGGAACTAGTTGTCACCGAACGCACGCCAGTCATTTTGTGTTTGTGGATTTGGGGTGGGACGACACAGTAAGGGCAGTCAGACAGCAGGAGGCGTGTGTGGACAAATTCACGTCCAGCAAGCTTGAGATTCCAAAGTGGGACCAGGGTCAGCCGGGCTACGTGGCTGGACTCTGATACAAGACAAGTCGGTGGTTGGTGGTGTGACTAGCCTGCCCCGGACGCTGGCTTTGATCCCCAGCACAAAAGAAGGAACAATAATATCAAACCCAAACGGAGTCAGCTTAGCCCTGGCAGAGAACACAGCTTTTGAAAGTAGGTGACTTGAGTTCAGGTCCTGGCCCTGCTACGTTTGAGTTATGTGAGTTGAGCAATGCGCCACGAAACTCCACCCTTCTGTCCTTATAAGAGGACAGACAGTTGCAACTTCTGACTTTAAAGAGCTACGGCATGGGCCTGGCTCTGATGTCTCATCTTGCTCCTTCCTAGCAGGCCCAGCTCACCAAGCTGACTCTTTCTTCCCAGCTCCAGTTCCCCTGTCTACTCCTCGTTTTCCATGGCCTCTTTTCTTGGTCTACCTTGGAACCACTGGATTTTGAAGGAATTCCATTGTTTTTATTCGTTTGTCTTTTTTTTCTGTTTTTTTTTCTTTTTTTTTCTTTTTTTTTCTGTTTTACCGAGTTGTTTGTGATGGTGGGAAGACTTGAGGAGTGAGTGAAGTTTCTAGAAGTCTGGGAGGTAAGGTGTGTTCCCTGGCTTGCGTGTA
Source organism: Peromyscus eremicus (assembly GCF_949786415.1). Lineage (NCBI taxonomy): Eukaryota > Metazoa > Chordata > Mammalia > Rodentia > Cricetidae > Peromyscus > Peromyscus eremicus. The sequence continues at coordinate 38,452,377 of NC_081438.1, read as the reverse complement.
TATTGTGACCAGCCCAGGTTCGTTAAAGGCGTGTTGACTGAGTAAATGAATGAGCCGGGAAAGTATTAGCTGGTTAGTCAATCGAAAGTGAAATTAGTGTTTGCATGGAATCCTCTGCCTTATTCTGGTTCCTGGTCCTCTTTCCAAGAAGATGTTCCGAGAAGGCGCCAAAGAAAATTGCAGTTCACCATTCAGGATACCTTGAAGGCCCAGGGGAGGAAAAGCACCAGCATTCCATCTCAGGGGAGCATAAATGAAGCATAAATGAATATGGACATGCCTACCCCTTGGACCCAGACCCCAGTTAGTCCTGCTGCCTTGGGACTGTGCACATAGCTTGTACCTGTGTGTCCCTGAGAGGATCTCTGTCATTGCTCTGGTTGGTGTCTTCCCATACCCAGGGTGGGTTGTTTCTGGTTTGGGTTAGCAGCTTTGAGAAAGAAAGCTTGAGTGTGGTGAAGCCGATGGAACCAGTGGGGTCGGCGACAAAGCACGTTCAGACCCCATTGCTGTGAGGAAGCCCGAGCCAACTGGATGACCTGCCTTGTGATTAAGATTTAAAAGGAAAAGGATGATTAGTAATGTGATGATACAGATACTAAGGTGGCTTTTAAAAAAAGCGTGGTTGGCTTTTCACCATCCCCTAATGCTTTATCCCACCAGGGTCTCACAAGACCTGCAGTGTGAGACAAGGGTAGTTATCGCCATCATTTGTGTGTGTGCATCTGTGCGTGTCATGTGTGTGTCAGTGCCTGTGTGGCCAGAAGAGGGCCTTGGGTCTTCTGGGGGCAGGCTTGGCACTTCTGTGAGTGTCACAGCCAGTGTTTGTCACACCCAGACTCATTGGTTTGGGCCTCTACAAAGAGTGTGTGTGTGGTCCCAACACTGCTCGGTCATCTTGGAGCCATGAGAAACTCAATCCTTAGCCTCTGACGTGGCTGAGGGCTGAGGCTAGGTTAGCGGCTTCTCCTCCTACCCTCCACCCCCAATATGGACCTTGAAGAACAGTTTGTTATCATGTAGGTACGAAGTGTCTTCAAAGGTCTGTGTGTTGGATAGGTCTCATCACTGAGAGGTTATTGGATCATGCAGCCTCTGCTTAATCAATGGATCAGTCCACTGATGGTTCATAATTCCGTGGCATCCTTGGCTGACAGTAGTGTAGATGGATTCGTCTATCAATCCATGTTTTGCCTCTCTTCCATCTTGCGCCTCCTGTTTCTTTTCCCTGTCCCCTGGCATCTCCCCTATGCCTAGATTCATCTCCTCTCCTTCTCTATCTGCCCATAAGTCCCGCCTAACCTCTTCCTGACTAGCTATTGGCCGTTCAGCTCTTTATTAAACCAATCAGAAGGCACCTTGGCAAAGACACATCTTCACAGCATACAAAGAGATTATTCCACAACACAGTAGGACCTACTTGGGAAGCATGTGACTGGGGGCGTGGTCTTGCCTGTATCTCAGCCTGGGCCCATCCTTTGGTCTCTCTCTGGCCACCAGACGAGCCTTTTTGCTGTAACCCATGTGTGAGATGATGTGACATGGTGCCGCAGGCCTGGAACCAGTGAAGCCAAAAGAAGTCTTCCTTCCTTCCATTTGTTTCTCTTGGGTCTTTGTCACTGGTGGGTCCCCTGTGGTTTGGGAAGTTGTCCCAAGCGATGCCAGGCCCTTGACTCTGAGGCCTCCTTCCTGCAGCTCCCCGCATGATGCGGGTTTTGTTTGGGGATGGATCTCGGTCTCTGGAAGTTCTGCCTCTGGCTCTCCTGAATCAGCAGGAAGATGATGAGGCCCTTGGGCTTTCTGTAGTGTCAAAGGAGGGCAAAGTTAAAGTCCCAAGACTCGGACAGCTGCTGGGCACTGCAGTTTGGCTGTCACACTGCCCTGTGCCTTGCTGTGACAGGCTCGAGAGACCCATTCTGTGTGTCTTGTGGGCGTCAGGAGGGGCAACGTGTCTTAGAACCAAGGCCCCTGTGTGAGGTGAAGGGTCTGGATGGGCTTTGAGCCTCTGTTGGGGGTGAGATGGCGTATTTTGGGTTCTTCAGGAAAACAGTGAGTCGAGGCACAGTTCAGCCATTGTCTGGACCCACTCTCCTCTCTCAGGCCCCTTTACGCTCTGCACCAGCCAGTTCCTGGAGTCATGTAACTTTTAAAGACTCATTACTTCTTTAAATGAATGTATATTTCTGATTACGTGTATGCAGTGCTATGGAGTCCCGGAGAGGGCATCAGATCCCTTGGAACTGGAGTTACAGACGGTTTTGAGCTGCCATATGGGTGCTGGGAACCGCACCCTAGTCCCATGGCAGAACAGCAGCGCTCTTAATCTGCTGAGCCATCTCTCCAGCTCCTGTGCGGTTTCGTTTGTTTTTGTTTTTGTTTTTTGAGACAGGGTTTCTCTGTGTAACAGTCCTGGCTGTCCTGGAACTCACTCTGTAGACCAGGCTGGCCTCGAACTCACAGAGATCCGCCTGCCTCTGCCTCCGAGTGCTGGGATTAAAGGCGTGTGCCACCACGCCAGGCGTGCGTGCGTGCGTGCATGCGTGCGTGCGTGCGTGCGTGCGTGCGTGTGTGTGTGTGTGCGTGCGTGCGTGCGTGCGTGATTGTTTCAATGGCTACATTGCTTTCCCTACTATTACTACAAGTTATTCACAGTTCTTGTTGGACTGCAGACCCTTTCTCTGTCTTTTTCACTTAGTGACATCAGTATTTCATTCAGTGTTTGTGACCATCTCATCTGTTGATCCATTAGTACCTTCCACATGTTATGAACTGGGTTTCTGTGAATGGAGGTCCTCCTGGGATGCATATTAAAATGCTGAGGTTTTCCTTCCTGACACCCCTCCTCCCCAGAATAGCAGTGTGTCCTCACACTTGCTCTTTTGTGCTTTGTACCCTTGGAGTCCCCTGGGTCAAGGATCCAGTGCCGTGTGAACAGGTAAATTCACCACAGACCGGAAGTGACTTTCTTAGGTCAGTTCTTCGGTCATCTTGGCCATGGTCCTTGTCTTAGTTAGGGTTTCTATTGCTGTGAAGAGACGCCATGACCACGGAAACTCTTAGAAAGGAAAATAGTTGATGGGGGCTGGCTTACAGTTTCAGAGGTTCACGTTATCATCGTGGCAGGGAGAATAATGGGAGCGGGCAGGCAGACATGGTGCTGGAGAAGGAGCTGAGAGGCTTACATCTTGATCTGCAGGCTGCTGCCTGCACACTTCCTCCATCAAGGCCACACCTACTCCAACAGAGCCACACCTCCTAACAGTGCCACTCCCTATGGGCCTGTGGGGACCATTTTCATCCAGACCACCACAGTCATGGCGACTGTCTTCTTCTCCTTTCCCTTTCTGTGTCCTTGGTTGCTGCTTACTTGGACCTTGGTTGCTGCTTACTTGGACCTTGGTTGCTGCTTACTTGGACCTTGGTTGCTGCTTACTTAGACCTTGGTTGCTGCTTATTTGGACCTTGGTTGCTGCTTACTTGGACCTTGGTTGCTTCCGGCCTGCTTCCTCCTTGCACACAGCTCCATGGCTTTTCCCACTCCAAATGTCACCACCCTTGGTTGGTTCTGTACTGGTCCTGGCTGCACCCTGATGTGATTTGATTTTTTTTTTTCCCTATTTCAAGTTCACATCTGGGCTGGCTAACATCTGCAGGGGAAGTAGGTCTTGCTTTGAAATCACTTCCTCCTCCCTAACCTTCTCCCCCACCAGGTCAATTCTCCTCCTCCACCGTGGCCAGCATCCCAGAATGCCCTTTTTTGGACCTCTGGTGGCAGGTGCCCGAGCTGTGAGCACGCTGCCCTTCCTTACGAAAGCTCCATGTTCCCTCTCACCATAGCCCCCTAGGTGCAGGGGATGGCCAGCCCCCTGTGTTTCCTCTAGAGACTGTGTGGTGTGGTTTCTTAAACCCTGTGCCACTGCAGACTGCCATCTGTCCCCCACTGGAATGACTGATAGGTTAGTGCTTCACACCAGACAGCTGGTCAGAGGTGGGCATGAGGGAACAGGCCGTTCTGAAAACCCAGGAAAGAGTCCTGGGGTTAAGGTTTTAAAGGATGGTATTTGGGAACAGTGTTTAATAGCCTCTTTCGGACCCCTCTCTCCCACAAACCATCAGACTGGACAGAATCTGATTAAATTTGAGACTGAAAAGGTCACATCACTCATAACTTTGCACTTAGAGATTTAAAAAATAGAGCCCAAGGAAGTCTTTATGAGGCCCTGACCTATTGGATCATTTTACTCCTATCATTTATTGTTATTATTGTTATTGTTATTATCTCTGAGTTGCCTTGGCTGTTCTGGAACTCGCTCTGTAGACCAGGCTGGTCTCGAACTCAGTGATCCTCCTGCCTCTACCTCCTGAGTGCTGGGATTAAAGGTGTGTACCACCATCGCCTGGCATTTTACTTCTGTTTTTTTAAAAGATTTATTTTTATTGTTTTTAATTGCGTGTAACACACACACACACACACACACACACACACACACACACACACACACCCATGGAGGCCAGAGCTATCAGATCTGCCTGGGGGTGGAGTTACAGGCATTTGTGAGCAGCCTGATGTGAACAGCGGGAACTGAACTCAGGTCCTCTGTGAAGAGTGGTGCTTGCCTTCAACCACCAAGCCGTCCGTCCAGTTCTGTCACTGTGGTTTTATTTGGTGATAGCTAGGACACAATCTGGAGTTAGAATTTCTGTGAGAAGGGGACAGATTACTACCCTAAGGCAAGGGTTTTATAATCATCAGTATGGAATATGATGGGGCAGCGATTTTATGTCGCGAAGAGCCTTATCAATGCCTATAATAAAAATCAGTTGGGCATGTGCAGACGTCATCCCTCCGTACTGGTAGCCTGGTCTCTAGACCACATTTTTCTCACCTGATGGCTTCCTGCGGCATCCGATTTGAGTCTCAGCAGCAGGACGTCGGCCTCCACCTGAATGCCAGGTTGCCATGGATAGATTTGTTTTGTACAGAGAAATCTCATCTCTTTCGTCACTGCTGGTTGTAAGACCCGCTTCAGAGGCCTGGTCTGAGTGGAAGAGGGGACCCATGTGTAGAAAGAAACCACTGATAACACCTTTCTGAGAGTTTTGAAATATCTCTGAAGAGACACAAGGGGTGCTTCTTAAAATAAACCCTGAGTTTGGTGAATTCGTATCACATTCCCTCTCACCCCACGAGGCAGAAGTGGACACCTAACTAGATGTCTCACAGTGTCTCACAGCACCTGGCGCAGCCTAGGTCCCAGCTGTGACCCCTCTCACTTCCCTGGTATCAAGGGCTCCACTGATGACAGAGAGCCCTCTTTGTGCAGATGTTTGGGGTCACGAGAGCTCCAGCCCTGTGGTTACACTGTCTTACCCCATTCATGTGATGCCTGGAAGCCAAGATCTCTGGGTCTGGTTAATGATCTTCAGTCTGAAGGTGGCTTTGAAATCCCTTCAACATCGGCGAGTTGGTTCTTGGAGTGGGTGTTCACTGGGGTCCTGTCTGTGCTGGGGGGGGACACAGGTACGTCTGTACCTAAGTCGTTTGCACCCAGGCGTAGCCAAAAGAGCCATTTTGTCCTAGTCTGGGGTCTTTGAGTTCACTTTCTGCCTTAAGGAGGTTCTGTTCCTGGGGTATGGCTCTCTAGAGGCAATGTGGAGAAGTTACTCTACTTTTTACTTTTTTTAAACGTGTTGGGGCTGGAGTGCTGGGCAACATGCATGCTAGGCAAGCATTCCAGCGCTGAGTCCCACCCCTAGGGCTGCGAAGTTCTTTTCATACTCTAGAGTACAGCCTTCTGTGCCCAGGGTCGTTTGTCAAAGTTGAACCTTCCTGGTCGACGTCTAACCCAAATACCTATTCACGAGTAGAATTTTGTCCACGTGCCCCCAGTATCCAGCAGGATCTGGACTCAGTGCTTCCTGCTTCTGGCACCCAGAGCCTTGTCCTGATGTGCAGGAAGGTGGCTTTTTTTTTTTCTCCTTCCCAGGCACACTGCCTGCTTAGCCGAAACACTCCCAGCGTCTGCACCTGGCGTGGATACATCCAAAAATAGTCTCTTCCTGGTGTAGACGCTGGAAAGCCATCGAACTCTCTTACATGGGTTACAAACTGTGGGTTCTGGGATTTCCCCTCTCAGTGACCTGTCCATGTTTCTCATTTCCTTGAGATTCCGCCTCCCTTAGGTGTCACTTCCTGCTGGGCTGCCAGGATCCCAGACTGAGGAGAAGAGCCTTGCAAGCCTTGCGACCTCGTTTGACCCTAGTTACAAGTTACTTTTCCCCATCTAACAGGGGGATTCCCGGGTCTAACTAAACATCTTACTGGTCTTGATGATACTGTTTTCGATGGAGCCGGCAGATGAAACACAGGAACAAACAGCCACAGTTCCTTAGTGACCTGCTGTGATGCGAGGCCCCGGGGAGGGGTGGGGCACGGAGACAGGCAGGGGCTACAGTGCCGTGGATGGTTAGGGGTAGAATTTTCCAGACCTGAGACTATTTCATTCATTAGTGACTTCATTGTTGACCTAAGTTAGGTCAACAAAAGACCAGTTGATAAAGAGGAAAAATGAGGAATGGAAAAACCAAGCTATAGCGGCCCAACATCAGTCTGGTGGCCCCTCTCTGCACACGCCTGCTGATGTTGACGTAAACTCTTTGTCTGAGAATAGCTTTGCGTTTAGAGGAAAATGAAGATACTTCAGACTTCTCATCAATCCCATGGCCCTTTTTTTTTTTTCTGTTATTTGTTTTTGTTTGTTCATTTTAGGGGTGAATCCCATGGCCTAGAACGGTGGTTCTCAACCTTCCTATGGCTGCGACCCTTTAATACAGTTCCTCATGTTGTGGTGACCCCCAACCATAAAATTACTCCGTTGCCACTTCATCACCGTGATTTTGCTACTGTTATGTAATGTGATATACCGGTATACAGGGTATCTTGACCCACAGGTTGAGAACTGCTGAACTACCGTCCCGTTTAAGACTTGAGCGTTTCAGCCATTACGATACAGTTTGGTTTGCATTTCATTGTGTACTTGAAATTGCCTTTTGTTTGTCCTGAGAAGTCACAGCCGAGCTTGGGAACAGTGTCTGTCACTCCCTGTGCTCCCAGTTAGCCGTCACCTGTACCCATAAGAACTGCAGGGGATGTGGAGGCCCAGAGACCTGGGACAGGGCAGCTGTGTGTTCCTGTTTGTCCCGGGAAGCCCCCCAGACTGTCCCCGTGGAGTCTGACGGCTGCTGGTGGAAGGCTAAACTGAGAACATGTTAGCAGCCGTGTTTTTTGTAAAGGGCTTCATCCCCGTGTTCCGTCCTGCAGCGAAGCGAGGTTTGCGGGGGAAACACGTGGCGGTGACGGAACCCAACACCACCTCTCTCTCTCTTCTGACAGGTTTGCTCAGCACAATGGGTTGCAAAAACCTGCTCGGCCTGGGTCAGCAGATGCTGCGCCGGAAGGTGGTGGACTGCAGCCGGGAGGAGGGCCGCCTGTCCCGCTGCCTCAACACCTTTGACCTGGTGGCTCTTGGGGTGGGCAGCACCTTGGGTGCCGGTGTCTACGTCCTGGCTGGTGCGGTGGCCCGTGAGGATGCCGGTCCCGCCATCGTCATCTCCTTCCTGATCGCTGCCCTGGCCTCGGTGCTGGCTGGCCTGTGCTACAGCGAGTTCGGAGCCCGCGTCCCCAAGACAGGCTCGGCCTACCTCTACAGCTACGTGACGGTCGGGGAGCTCTGGGCCTTCATCACCGGCTGGAACCTGATTCTCTCCTACATCATTGGTACGTCCTCTGGGCCCCTCCAGCCTGCAGCCTTTGACCTCTGACCCCTGCTCGTTAGGGATGCTCTGCTCTCCTCTCCCAAAAGACTGACCTAGTAATCTCCAGGGGCTCTCCAGCTTGACCGCTGTTTGTGTGCTTCTCGCTTTTAGCAGGATCAAGGTGTCTTCAGGAGTCACTGTTGGGGCTTCTCTTGTTCTGAGTCTGTTCTAGTTGGCTTTCTGTTGCTGTGATAAACACCGGGACCTAGAGCGACTTGGGGATGATGAGAGGGTGTATTTCAGCTGACAGATTACGTTCCATCAGTAAGGGAAGTCAGAGCAGGAGGCTGGAGGCAGGAGCTGAAGCAGAAGACATGGAGGGATGCTTCTTACTGGCTTTCTCTCACGGTTACTCAGCTTGCTCTTTTATGCAACCCAGGACCACCGGCCCAGGGGTGGCTGGCACCCATAGTCAGCTCATCCCTCCCACATTAATCATTAATCATGAAAAAGCCCCGAAGACTTGCCTACGGGCCATTCTGGTGGAAATGATCCTTTAGTTAAGGCTCTCTCTTTCCAGATGACTCCGACTTGTGTGAAGTTGACAAAACCTAACCAAGTGCAGCACCCGTGAGCGGGGGATCAAGCCAGGACAACTATGGCAGTTCTTGTTAGCTCAATAGATACATGGCTGACAGGATAATTCCAATTTTAAAACATAATTTTCTTTTTGTTAGTCCCCTGCCCCCCGATTATTACAGTAAATATATCGTGATAGACGACACTTTGGGAAACAGAAAAGCACAAAGACGAGAAATACCCAACCTGATAACCAGCAGAAACAGTATTTACTGAGTATTGCTTTGAGCTAGCCATTTTACTGGAGATGTGTGATACGGTATGAACGGCTAGGGGCTGGCCATCGTTAACAAGTTCGGGTTGAGTAGAGATTCAGGGAGATCGAACTCAGGACCTTGCAAAATGCTAGATATATGTCTTTCCAATAAGTTATACTCCCAACCCCTAAGTATATGTATTTTTAATCTCTTTATAAACCAAAATATCCTAATGGTTTCTCCATGACAATATTCCTACTGACTGTGTATCATTGTATATATGTAGGTTTATAAGTACAGGATACCTTACCAAATGGCCTTCTGCACTATTTGGATCATATCTGTTGTTTTCATAAATAATTATTTTGTGTACCTGTAGACACAGCCACAGTTTCTTCCCCCTTGAAACTATTGAAGAGGCAGAATGTCTGGGTCGACATTTCTGCCTATTTTAAAACCATTGTTCACTCTGGTCCTCCATCCCACCCAGCCTTTCTTCATATCCTGCACCGACCATTAGCCTTCAACACAACCATCCATGAAAACTCAGTCCACTCCCACAAGGAAATCTGGACATGGTCCTGTGAGAGCCACCTTCAGGGACCTCCTGGACCTGTCTGTCACGTCTGCATGGGGGATGCCGTAGCTACTTCCTTAGGCTATCAGGCTCGGGCGTCCAGTAGGCGATCCTTCTCTCTCTCCCAGCAGCTACGGAGTGTACGAGGCAGCAGAGCCTCCTCTAATGGTTCTAATGTAAAATTCATAACTTTTCTTTCCCTGTGCAGCCTTCAGACTTGTAACCACAGATGAGTCTCACATACCAACCCTTCTCCGTGGGAATGTAGCTTCTGTAAATGGGCTGTTACATTTCCAGTCGGTTTACCTGGGCGTAAAATAACAGTCAGATTACAGCAGTGTTTGCTGCTGTTAGACCAACAAAATAATAGTCTTTCCCGGAGTGCTACTTGCCTGTGTAAGACTCACGAAAACGATCTGGAAACCTATACTCAGCCTTAGCTACTGAGGAAGGAGAGTTTTTCAGGTTTTTTTTTTTTTAAATGTGTGTATGTTTCTGCATTTTAAAGCCGTGATTCTGAAATGGGAACAGCGTGGCCTGGAAGGAGGCTAGGGTATCCAGCAGGGTGGGGTTTGGAACGTCACTGCAGCAAGCTGGCCGCTTTGAGCACCCAGGGCAGGCAGACCATTTTTCCGTGGCCTTCGTGGACTCGTGGCCTTCGTGGACAGAGTTCCTGAGAGCTGGATGAGAAACGAAGCTCAATGTTTGAGTTGTTGGGAAAACACTTAGCATGAGAGCAAAGCATGAAGTTGAATCCTTGTGTGGATCCCTCTGCATTCTATGGGAAATTCAGACCCTAGTCATGGACGAGGCCCTCTGAAATGAAAGGAAAATGCCGGATGCGAATGTTGGCTGTCCAGTGTCCTTTCTTGACCAACAGCACTGGAGAGGCAGCGGGCATCTTCAGAATGAAAGGAGAAAGGGGGGGGGGAGGGGGCAGCCGGTACCGCCGGTGTTGGGTGCAGCCCCTTGCTCTCTGTAGCTGGGGCACCCGGGGCTGGCGCATGGAGGTGAGATGGCACCTTCGCCATGGTCCTGCACCCTGGGGGATACTATGGTCCCTGGGTTGAGGTACAAAGTGGCAGGCTGGATGATCAGGGTTGACTGGTAGGTTTGTCCCTGAGATGGTGTCATTCCAATTGTAGATCACCTTAGGGATGAGTTCTTAGGTCATGGATACCATTTTCCTTGCTGCCAAGAGCCATCCAGCTCTTCGTGGGAGAGGGGGACTTCCTAAGCAGTGTTTACTGGACTGACCAGTTACTCATCCCAAGAATGCATTTTAAAGTCAATTTCCTGACTTGTCAGTATTTGCCATTTGAGTAAATCAAACTCAACTGAGAACTGAGTAAATGCCGTCAGAATGCATCAGTTGGTAAGGGCAGTAATTTATTTGTAAGTTTTTGTTGTGGTACACACACACACACACACACACACACACACACACACACATTAATGCTCATACACGTATGTTATGTGTTTTAACTGAACATACAGATGCTTCAGAGTTACATACTAATAAATACATCATTCAACAAAAGTATCAAAATGAACGTTGTGGTATACTCTTGAGATTTCAGCACTTGGGAGGAGGATGGCAGAATTGAGGCCAGCCTAGGCTGTATGACAAGAGCCTGTCAGACTATCAACGCTCCCCTGGAAAGTGCAAATACAGGCAATGCAAAGTGCAGGCCCTCCACCCAACCTACCAGTGCTCTAGCCTAGGCTCAGAGTCCCACTCAGGTCCCTCATGGGCAGGGCTGACTGGTCATTGACGCTCTCCAGCATTGCTACAAATGAAATATTGCTAGACCCTTAAAAGACAGACATTCAAATGCGGGGCAGGACAGATGGCTCACAGGTTAAGAGCACCGACTGCTCTTCCAGAGGTCCTGAGTTCAATTCCCAGCACCCACATAGTGGCTCACAACCATCTATCAAGAGATCCAGAGCCCTTTTCTGGCATGCAGGCAGAATATTGAATACATAATAAATAAATCAATCTTAAAAAATTCAAAGTGCAGTTTCTACCGAGTGCACATTGCCATCACTATATTAACACAGAGTTGAAAAATCCAAAATTTCAATTTATTTATTTATTTTATTGTCTTTGGGATTTTTTTATTTTATTTTATAATTTAATTTTATATATCAGCCACGGTTTCCCTTGTTCTCCCCCTCCCCCACCTCCTATTCCCATCTCCTCCATGGCAAAGACTCCCCTGAGGATTGAGTTCAACTTGGTAGATTCAGTCTAGGCAGGTCCAGTCCCCTCCTCCCACAAAGTTTCAATTTATGATCAAGATTTACTCTTGTGTATCAGTGTAACACACATACGCGCACACACACAGCCCTGAAACACACCGTATAGATCTTGGTTGAGGATAAAATGTACTTCTTTCTAAGCTCTAGCAGCCCCAGGTGGCATTTGGCTTCATATACACCCCTCCCGTTGTAGCATATACTGGGGCTCAGCTTCCACCACTAGGTGGCAGCATGCTCTCTGTGGCCCTGCATGGGTGTTGTAACATCAAACATGACGAGGGGCCCTCTGTTAACCACTGTTCTCTGTCACCGTGGCGTGTTTTGTGACAGGTACTTCAAGTGTGGCGAGAGCCTGGAGTGGGACTTTTGACGAGCTGATAGGCAAACCCATTGGAGAGTTCTCACGGAATCACATGGCCCTGAATGCCCCTGGGGTGCTGGCCCAAAACCCTGACATATTGGCTGTGATTATAATTCTCATCTTAACAGGTAAGGCCCCATTTTGACAAGAAGGTTGTGTTGGGGCAATGGGTTGTAAGATTACATTGTTTCTTGCATTTATTGATTTGTCCATTCCTTTATTGGTGGTACAGGGGATTGAACCGACAGCCTCATCATACCTGGCCAGCACTGTTACCACCAAGCAAGCCCCCCAGCCCCTCTTGCCTTCTTGCCTTGTCTCTTTGGTGACTCTTCCCCATTTCTTTGGTTTCTTGTAATGTATATAGACAACTTTGTTTTCTCCCTGTCCCAATGGTTACTTACAGATCATCCCAGGGCTGGCCTGGGTAACAGCTGCTGAGGTCTGTGATATTTAGTTAAAAGAGAGTCTCAGGTGAGGTTTTGTTAGCACTGAAGCCTCTTTGTTCTTTCGACTCAGTGGATGACCATTTGGATAAGAAACTAGTAGATTGTCTGCCAAGAAAATGTGGGGCAGTGAGCTCCCTCTGGAAGAGGAATGTATGCCTGGGCTTTCTAAGGCGTCTTGGGTGGTTTTACTTACACTCCACAACCACAAGAACACCCTTTCAATACCTAACTTGTGGCTGCAGAATTTTAAAAGTCCAAGCCCTGCAGGACGCAGCCAATGGCAGTTTCTTGTTAGCGTCACTGGTCCGTGTCTCTGGTGCCCAGATGAATGTCTTTCCCTACAGAGCATTTACTAGACACACATGGAGCTTCCACACAGGTAGTTCTCCTCAAACATGAGAAGCTACAAAGTCTTGGCTGAATCTTGAAAGCAACATAACTCTCCTTCCATGCTGCGTAATTGAAGTCATCTCACCCGGGCCAGCCTTGGCAGTATTTTTGGTCCAGCTGACAGAAACATATATCAGAACATGTTTGTGTGACCACAGTTAGATTTTCACTTTCATAAAGACAAGAGGAGGGATACTAAAGAAAACAATACATTGGAGCATAGTGGCGTCTTCCCTCTGGTTAGTTACTTGATCAGTATTTCAGAATTCATCTGAGGTGCTGAGTAGAAGTAGCCCGTGGGAAAGCCGTGATCTTGGATCACATTGGCTGGTTCCTGGGTGACACTGGTCCCCTTTCAGGTCTGCTGTGTGTTAGCCACGTGTTCCCTGACTCTCTATCACTGTAGCAAATGTCTGAATTCACACCGTATCAAGAAAAAGGGTTTATTGAGGCTCAGTGTTGGAGGCTTCCATTTGTGGTCGCTTTGCCCTGGGACTTCAGGTCTGTGGTGTGGCAGAATATCATGATGGGAGCATGAGACTGAGCCAAACTGTTCATGACTGAACAGAGAAAGGAAGGAAGGAAGGGATCCCGTCCTGAGCTCTGTGCGTGCGTGTGTGTGTGTGTGTGTGTGTGTGTGTGTGTGTGTGTGAGAGAGAGAGAGAGAGAGAGAGAGAGAGAGAGAGAGAGAGAGAGAGAGAGAGAGACAGAGAGAGAGAGAGAGAGAGAGAGAGAGAGGAGACTTAAAATTCCAAACTGTGTGCGAGTCCCAAGGCTGTGAGGATGTCTTGGAGATAGTGCAGTTTTGGGGTTCCTGTACTCTGTTACTTGATTATGCTGTCTTGTTCCTATTGTGATTTTATGAGCTAGAACTGGTCAAACTTCAACATTGTTTTGTGTGTATTAAATATGAGGAGGGACCATATATGCTACCAGCTCCTGGAATACAAAGAATTGTCACTACCACCATGACCAGTATCGCCAAGTAAACCTGCATCATTCCTCATCCAGAAACCTCTCATTCTACCAAGAAATTGACCCAAGCAGCATTTCCTCAGAGAGGACAAATTCCCTTTAGCTTCCCTGTAGCATCTTTCTCCTACTTGGTTCATGGATCAAGGCTCTGCCCGTCCTTCACCAAGGGCTTGCTCTTCCTGGAAGACTGACTGCCACGGCCCAGACTTCTGCAGGTCTTTAGTGCAGAACAGTGGCATCCTCAAATCCCTAAGAGTGGGAGCACCCCGCTGTCTGGTTGGGTAGATCTCTGCTCCTAGAGTGACAGACAGGTCTTTGGAGGTCCCATGCCCATGGGTTTCTTCCTCCCTCCATCTTTTGTCCCATCCCTGAATGAACGAAACTGGTGTATGGTATATGGCTAACATTTCTACATGATTTTCTGTCCATGCCTTTTCTTAGGATTGTTAACTCTTGGTGTGAAAGAATCAGCCATGGTCAACAAAATATTCACCTGCATTAACGTCCTGGTCCTGTGCTTCATCATGGTGTCGGGATTCGTGAAAGGGTCCATTAAAAACTGGCAGCTGACGGAGGAGGACTTCTTGAATAGATCTAGCCCTCTCTGTGGGAACAAGTGAGTTGATTTTGTGTGTCCCTTTGGCATGGGACAGTTCCCCATATTTGGCATTTTGGATTACATACAGGTATTGGGTGATGCAGTTCACGGGATAACATATAACTTTTAAATAGCACATGATTTTAACTCATTTTGTTAAAGTGCTTTGTTTTGCTTTTTTTTTCCAGTGAAGTAGTTTGAGAGTTTTATTTTTAAAAATTAATTGATTAGTGTATTTACTTACTGTGTAGATCTGACTGGCCGCCAGCTCACAGAGACCCACTGGTTTTGAATCCCAAGTGCTGGGACTAAAGGCGCGCGCCACCACACTTCTCCTACAGTGTCCTCAACAAGTTCCGATTATTTAGGAAACGAAGCCAAATCATTATAATGTCATTTTAATCTTCTTGGTCAAATTTTCAGGTGAACCTTGGTGTCTCAGGACACACAGTGGAAGTTGTGAAGAGGTAGAAACTGTGGTTCCTTTTTCATTAAGGCTAATGCTTAAATTGCTATGGTGAGGGGACCTTTGTGAGACACACTGGCTTTTTATGGTAGTGGCTGGCCATCTTGGAACCCCAGATGTCTTCATCTGTTCTGTCCTGCCTGACGACAACTTTTGTTGGCCTCGGGTCTGGTTAGCGCTGGACTGGGTGTGCGAACATACCCCAGCTTTTTTCCAGAAGGGGAAATAGAATAAGGAACGGACAGGGTGTGCCCAGGGTGTCTGAAGATTGGCCTGGAACATGGGACACCTCTTCCACATCCCAGCCCAGCCCATCCACACCCCTCTCTCCCCGTCTTTATTCCCTCCACCAGAATCCAGTGAGCAGCTCCAGGGGAGGCTGAGAAGTGTTGTCCCAGGCTGGGGATCTGAGCAGTCACACTTACCACGTTGGCCACTGGCTACAGACCAGATGTCTGGCCTGTGTTACTACAGCAATGGAAACAAGAAAATGTTGAATTAAATACACAAAACTCCCTAGTACTACTGTCCTGTAATTATCAGTTCAACAACAGTATCTTTTCCTTTCCTAAATTCCAGCATGGAGAAATGAGGGCTTTTACTACCTCATTCCCAAACATTCTGGAGTTAGTTATATTTACGCCAGGTTTATTGGTCCACATGAATTTAAGGTGGAGTGAAGCCAGCTCAAAAACATGCTTTGGAGTTCCACGGTAGACTTTGGAAACCCCGGAGATCGCATTTCGTTGGCTGCTGTTCACAGGCAGGAATGAGCCACACAGGGCTTTTCTTGTTTCCTGGTGGTCAGTTGAGGTTGAGGTTTGTCCTTGCAGATGGAATGGGCCAGCGGCAGGAATTGCGTTTCCCAGTCGTTCTTGCACTGGCCGCCTTAGGGCGATGGTTTAGACAGCACTGACCTCGCGGACAAGGTGACATTTGTTGCCTGGGTGGGGCCTTCAGTCCATCTGAAGACCAGAGGGCCTGCTGCGCCGCAGGAGACTGCCACTTTAGGAGCAGAGCTTTGCAGGCCTGGAGCCTGGCTGGCTCTTCCGTTTCCTTAAAGTCTGTAAATGGCCCTATTTAATTTATTCATGCATTTTCCCTTTTCCAGCCACAGATCTACATTTCTCACGATAGCCCTGTGTGGGTCACGTGTCAAGTCGCTTGTCCCTCAGTGACCGCCCCACATCTCCCTCCCATCACTTGGGGGACCTCCTCTGGCAGTCACGCTGGACTAAAAGCAAGTCAGGGAGGAAAGGGCTTGTTTGGTTTTGCACTTCCAGGTCACAGTTCATCCTTGACGGAAGTCAGAGCAGGAACCTGGAGGCCTGACTTCGTGTGTCCCGTGGGGTCTGAGGAGAGGTGCGGCAGGCCCTCTGTGGACCAGTTTATCCTGGCCCGTGGGTTTTGTGCTGATTCTGTCAGTTTCGGAAGGCTGTGTGAGCTCCTCGTGATAGTCAGGGCACCCACGGGGGGCTTGCCTTTGCCCGCTCTTCAGCAAGCCATCCAAAGCCCTTGCTTTTTGGTTATTTATGTGCACCGTCTGCATGACTAGCTAGCCCTTTGCTGTCTTCTGGGAGTCCAGGCTTCTCCCCTCTCATTGACTAATTGGACTTGGCACTTCTTTGTAAGTCCAGGCTGTCGCTTCTCAGGGGCTCCTGCCTGCCTGGTTCTTCTGCAAAACAAGCCTTCAGAGGCGACACCCACACTTTACCTGCAGCCACCCTCCCCCCCATACATGCGTGCTTAAGGAATGCTGCGCTGCAGTTAGCTAAAAAACAAAACAAAAAACCAGTTCACTTGTGTAAACCTTAACTTCTTTAGAAATACCTGTTTTTAGACTTAAGCTCCCGGTGCCTACAGGGCCTAGGTCAGAGATAGTGTACCCAGCTGATGGCTTCCTGGGGAGAAGGATGGGAAGAGACCAGAAACGGTGTTGAAATTTGCCTGTGTCCCGTTAGATCCTGCCTCTCCCTATCAAGGTCTCTGAGAAAATGCTTCGGGAAGGGTTAATAGTGTGTGCCACTGGGGCCCTGGGCCCTGGGCACGAGAGGCCTGCTACCCTCTGAGTGCCCTCACTGGAGGACTGGGGACTGTGGCCTGAGAGACTTAGGCCCTGTGCGTTTTCTTCAGAGCAGCGCTGTCCCCAGAATGAAACTCCAGCAGGCGTTCTAAAGCTTTGCTGTTTTCGTTTTCTTCTTCTTTTTTTTTTTCCAGTGACACAAACCTGAAACACGGTGAGGGCGGGTTCATGCCCTTTGGATTCTCCGGCGTCCTGTCAGGGGCAGCGACCTGCTTCTACGCCTTCGTGGGCTTTGACTGCATCGCCACCACAGGTGTGTGGACCCCTCCCGCGAGGCCCTGCTCCCTCCCCCGCAGCCCCTGGCAGTCGTCAGTCATTCCTTTCCTGTCGGCACATTCCACTGGCTGCTCTGGTCCCACAGGAGTAACTGTGTGTCGCTTTGGCGTTTCCTGCTGGTCTCCTATCACCCTCTGTGGCCTTCCTCCATCCCCCCGGAGCAGGGCCTGACAGGAAGTTACATCGTGAACATAAGCAGGGCGGTGTCTTTAGAGAGGGACAATGACAGTGTGCCTGCAGCCTGATTTCGTATCTGCACACCCAGGCCCTTGTAATCGCAGCGTCCTGGCAGACTGAATAGGTCAGGCTCCCTTGAGCTTCTCAGCCTTTCTCAGCCAGAGGAAACAAGCCTCTCCCTTAGCTGAACTGTGATAGAAAGGTCGGGAACACCCTCCCGGGCTGTGGTTGTGTGGTGGGTGTTACCTAGGGCCCTGCTCTGTCTCAGGAAGGACAGAAGACCTCAGTTCCTGCAGGCTGAGCCCTGGGGGGCCTGTGCTTTAGTGTGATCATGTGAAGGATGGGATGCCTCTCGCTCTTCTCCTCTCACTGACTGACACCTGCTGCTTCTAGGTGAAGAAGTCAAGAACCCCCAGAAGGCCATCCCCGTGGGCATCGTGGCGTCCCTCCTCATCTGCTTCATAGCTTACTTCGGGGTGTCCGCAGCCCTCACGCTCATGATGCCTTACCCCTGCCTGGACACCGACAGCCCACTGCCTGGTGCCTTCAAGTACAGTGACTGGGAAGGAGCCAAGTACGCTGTGGCTGTCGGCTCCCTCTGTGCACTTTCCGCCAGGTGAGGAGAGCTTCCTGAGTGCTCCCAACCCCGGCACCCCAACGCCAGTGGTGTGGCTTCTGTGTATCAGCCCCAGCACCCCAGTGCCAATGACATGGCTCATGCATTCTGTTGCTCTAAGTTATTTGTGTTAGTAATACAGATGTTCCCCTTTATCCACGGGGATCTACAGTCTGAGACTTCCAGGGGATTCCCGAAACAATAGATCGTTCCAAACCGTATATAAATTTGGCATAGTGAGATTGACACCAGTAGCTAAGGGTATCATAGAAGCATTATTATACTGACATTAGAAAAAGGTAAAGCTATCAGTTGCATATTTCTGGCAGTTTCCATCTAATATCTTCATACTTTGGGTAAAAGACCACAGAAATTGACACTAGGTAACACTGTACTTTTGAGAAGAACTGGGGCCAACTGTTGCACACGATGCTTGGCAAGGAAATGACTTCCTGCTCCTGACTTTGACCTCTGAACCGGGTTCCCTCTTTGCTCTATTTTTGGCCTTTAGTTTGACTGTAAGGCAGAAGCTCCTTTGAGTAAAGGAGCCTTTTAATGTGACACACAACCCCCCCAACCCCAACACACATGCATGCGCACACACACAGGCACTCACATACACATGTATACATGCGCGCAACACACATAAGCACATACACACACTCATGCACATGCTCACATGTGTGCGCGCACACACACATACACACACACACACACACACACACACACACACACACACACGCAGTGCTTCCCCACCAGCTTGTGTAAACAGAAACTGTTTGCTAATGATCTACCTCAGCCAGAATGATTGCAGATGTAAATGTAAGAGCTCTGTCATGGGTGTTGCTCCTGGATTGCCTGCTCCTTTGTGTTAGATGCCTCTATTCTTTTCATTGGTCTTACACCTTCAGTATGAGTTTTGTGAGGCACTGGGTCCTCTATTCCTGGGGGCCAGACACTATGGAGGAGTGGATCTTGGTGAGGGCAGATACCTTTCCTTGGTGGAGGTCATGCTAGGTCTTTTAAGGCCTTGTTTGCCGGTGACATGTTTTTACACATATGTTTTGCCTTTTTCTCATCCAGTCTCCTAGGCTCCATGTTTCCCATGCCCCGAGTTATCTACGCCATGGCTGAAGACGGACTACTGTTTAAGTATTTGGCCAGAGTCCACGAGAGGACCAAAACACCAGTAATTGCTACGGTGACCTCAGGCGCCATTGCTGGTGAGTATTGGAATTCATTTCTCCTGCTGCTATTTGTACAACTAAATCAGCATTCCTAGGGAGGCATCTTGAAGTGGACTCGTTCGTGTGAGCTGTGAAAAGCTGTAACTCATTTATCAGAGCTTTTGAACCTACAGCTGTTTACACTCAGAACGGGGGTCACGAAAAGATAACCACATTTAAATTTTTTTTTTTAAGATTTATTTTATGCGTATGGGTGTTTCGTCTGTCTGTATGTGCACCCAGTGTGGGACTGGTGCCCGTGGAGACCAGAAGAGGGCGCCAGGTTCCCCAGAACTGGAGTTAACAGACGGTTGGGAGCCACCATGTGGGTGCTGGGAGCTGAACTTGGGTCCTCTGCAAGAGCAGCCAGTGCTCTTAACAGCTGAGCCGTCTCTCCAGCCCTGGATAACAGACAGAGAAGGCAGGCTTATGGAAGATGGGATGGAAATATTCTTAGAGTTTAACTCCTCCTGTGATCTCTGTAGGCAGAACTCCCCCCCACAACCATCCCTTCAAAGCCGTCTACCTTCCCTGCCTATTGGGTGTTTCCTTGTGTAGAGTTTGGTAGGCCGGCCTCTTGCATAATCCAAGCCAAAAGGACTCCTGGGTACACACCAGCAAGTCTAGTGTCCATGCGTCTTAGCTTATAGATTCCCTGGAGCATGAATGTCCCTCACAATCATTTTTTTTTTTTTTCAAACATGTACCATCTCTTTCCCAGGGGCCATATGTAGGGTTTTGCTCTTTGCCCTCAAATAGTGGTAGACCCAGAGCAGAGGAGGTTTTCTTCTGCAGTCATGTCCATCCCCAAGAGGACGGTTGTGACAGATAAACTTGGCAAACTAAAGGACCTTTGAGCCGTATGATGGTGTGTGTGTGTGTGTGTGTGTGTGTGTGTAGGTGCTGAAGGAAGCCTGTGTACACACTGCCATGTGTCCTGCAGTCTGTTATTTCCACCTTTCGTGACTGAGGTTAGAGCCCACTCTCTAGCTAGAGCAGTGGTGGCCTGGAGAGGCCCAAGGTCACACCCAGGAAGGCAGAACTGCTCTTGATTCCTGTTTGTGTTCATGTCAGAAGCAGGTCCTTGCAGGATCTGATCAGCACCCGGGTCTTTTTTGATCAATCGGGACAGATGGTACAACACAGTTTGTATCTCAGTGTCTTGTCAAATGGCGACTAGCAGGACAACTGACCACCTCTATCTACTGTCTGTCTGTCTGTCTGTCTATCTATCTATCTATCTATCTATCTATCTATCTATCTATCTATCTATCTAATTAATTTTCGAGAGAGGGCTGTGTAGCCTTGGCTGTCCTGGAACTCACTCTGTAGACCAGGCTGCCTCTGCCCCCTGAGCCCTGGGATTAAAGGCATGCCCCACCACCACCCAACTGATAATTGACCATCTTCAATGAACAAATGATGTACTAGTTTTATTAGCATTATTTATTTATTATTCCTTGCTGTGCTCACAGAAGGAGGTCAAACTGTGACCTTCCAGGTGACTTTAAAATACACACCACTTGCCAAAACAACTATTTGTCCATTTTTTCCCTCTTTGGTCGTGTTAATATTTGCTGTTCTAAAACCACCTCACACGTAGCAGTTTGGGGTTCTCTATGAGCAGGAACCGAGGTGAGTGTGGCATGTGCAGTCGGATGGCATTCCAATTATATTGAAGGTCTCCACTGCTCTCTAATCTTACTATTTATTGTCAATTTAAATTTGTTTGGCTTGCATTGATCTGATGGGGCTTCAGAGATGTCTGTGGGGAACGGATAGTTTCATGATCCTGCTTTAATTTGTATTGATTTCCATGGGATTTGAAGATACCCCAAAGCAGATCCTGCCAAATTATTTTTTAAACAGGGAAACTGGCATTATATGCTGACATAGACAGACAGGGAATTTTTCAATAAACACATGTTTATCATACTATGGGGGGTTGAACCTAGATCTTGCATATACTAGGCCAGTGCCCTCACTGACACGGACCTCCCAAGCATGTATGCTCAGTTCTTCTAAAGGTCAGAGTTGGGTGTCAGGTTGGCAAGCTTGGCTTGGTGACAAGGATAGTACCTCTTAGGAACAACATTGAAACTTTCACACATGAGGATAGCTGTTTTCCCTACTTACCTGCCCAGAGGAGGAGCTCCGGTGAGTCTTCCCAGAGCAGCAGACCTCCCACCACTGGTATCTCATGATACAGGTATCTTTAGATGATAGGCTAGGAGGCCAGACACTGTGAATCCAATGCAGATCCTGGCTCTTCCATTCACTAGCTATATAATCTTAGCTGGGTTGGCTTGGAAGACTATAAAAATAATAATAATACAATAAATGAAAGTACTCTCTATGCAAATTTTAATGTTAATTACTTCTACTATTTCTTGAGAACCCTTTCAACCTTGAGCCTGTCTTCAACTGAGCAACGTCT
This sequence comes from Peromyscus eremicus, assembly GCF_949786415.1. Taxonomy (NCBI): domain Eukaryota; kingdom Metazoa; phylum Chordata; class Mammalia; order Rodentia; family Cricetidae; genus Peromyscus; species Peromyscus eremicus. The sequence goes on along the minus strand of NC_081438.1, from coordinate 38,430,890 downwards.
CTCTCATGGACAGGCCGAGTGAAGGTGGGGCTGGGGGTACCCCAGATTACACATGAGTGGTAGTCCTAACTATAGGAGAGGGCGGAGGCCACTCACAACCCTATGTCTGGCTTCTCCCCAGCTGTGATGGCCTTCCTCTTTGAATTGAAGGACCTGGTGGACCTCATGTCCATTGGCACTCTCCTGGCCTACTCTTTGGTGGCTGCCTGTGTGTTGGTGTTAAGGTATGTATGGCTTTCCTGGGTTCCATGCCGAGCGTCAAACAGCCCCATTGTGGCTGTATTAGCAGTTCTGACAAATGGCTTATAAGTTTGCAAGGTGTAACTTTCAGGCCACATTAGCTCAATTGGGGGCTGCTGGTGGAATGTGGTCAGTGCCCGCCGCCCCCGCCCCGCCCCGCCCCTTGCGGTCTCTTCCGTGTGCCCCGCCCCCTCCCCTGCACATGAGCTGGTTCCTTCTGTTATGTCCTCTATTTCTCTAGCTAAATGTTAGAAGGTTAAAGACAAGTCTTCGGCACCAGCAGTGGTCTGAGTCAGGGATCTGAAATTTAGAAGGCTTAGGGCAAGGACTTCAGTTGGCTCAATTGCTGTGATAAGTGATCCTGGGGGCTAGCCCCAGATTACATCAGCAGAATCTACGGCCTATGAAAGCAGGTCGGGCCGGGCGGTGGTGGCGCACGCCTTTAATCCCAGCACTCGGGAGGCAGAGGCAGGCGGATCTTTGTGAGTTCGAGGCCAGCCTGGTCTACAGAGCGAGATCCAGGAAAGGCGCAAAGCTATACAGAGAAAACCTGTCTCGAATAAATAAATAGATAGATAGATAGATAGATAGATAGATAGATAGATAGATAGATAGATAGATAGATAGATAAGAAAGCAGGTTGGTATGATGCTTCTGTAGCCTGCTTGTTCTGTTGCTTGGGAGTGAATCCCACCACATGGTGTGGTGTAGCTTTCAGGAACACTTGATTCTGATTATCTTTTGAGGGTAGGAGCATGAAGTTGGCTTTAGAGCTACAGAACCTTGGTGCCGTGGTGTCTCACCCACCCAGAGCTTCCCAAAGCACACGCCTGGGCTCCGTCTTTGCTTGGATATGGAGGAACAGAAATCAGCTCTAAGGATGGTCAGAGGTGGCATTTGTCACGAGAACATGTATTCACAATGACTATTGTTTGTTACCCAACCAGAGCTTCCTTCTTTTTAGGTATTTCTTCTTAGAAGGCAAATAGCTTCATTTTTTCCAGCACCCAATTTCCATAGAACTTGGGCTGGTCCCTACTAGTGACTTTGAAGACTCAGCTCAGACAAGTTCATGGACCCCTGTTCAATTCTAGAAGCTCAACACTAACACATTCTTTGAGCTCCGCCTTCTTTCTTAATTGGCCAAATGACCGTGCATAGGTGATTCTGTGGGAGGAAGAGCTAGCTCTCCTACTGCACACTCTTCTTGTGCTTGGAATCGGTTCTCTGCGAAACAATTCAAAAGGCACTCTGCTTTCAAAAGCTGGTGAGAACTTGTCTGGTTGGAGAGGCAAGGAACCGCCCTCACGTAAACACCTGCATCATCTGCAGGCATCTCGTGTCTTAGAAGTCACGCCACGGGCTCAATTCTCAGAGCCACGGTTTTGCCTGGCTCTGTAGTTACTCCAAGGCACTTGGAGTTTTAGAATTGCTTCATCTAGTTAGGTCATGCAGACAGAACTTACCCTTCCGCCAGCCTGGAGTCAAGGATTCTCCAGCTTCCTGCAGAAAGTGGAAGTGTTACTGCTTATCTTTGTCCTCACTTTGATCTCTGGACAATGGTTTGGTGAGAAGTGCCTGAGCCTTGTCACAGCCAAGGGCCACAGCCACTTCCTTGATCTAGAGAACTGGACCACTTCCCAGTGGTCCCCCATTGTTCCTTCCAAAGTGAGGACACCAAGGTTGAGTGTTGGCCCAAAGTAGGAAGGACTTGACCTGTCCTTTGTTCTTGTATTGCTAGAGACTACACCATTCTACCCACTTATGTCCCATGCCCCAGGCACCTTATCTTTGAAGGCTCATTGAGAAGTTAAACTGGTATGTGTGTCCTTTTGTTTTTAGGAAGTGGGCAGGGTTTCTCTGTGTAATCCTGGCTGTCCTGGAACTCACTTGTAAACCAGGCTGGCCTTGAACTCACAGAGACCCGCCTGCCTCTGCTTCCTGAGTGCTGGGATTAAAGGTGTATGCCACCACGCTGGACATGTGTGTCTTTTCTTTTTTTCTTTTTCTTTTGGTTTTTCGAGACAGGGTTTCTCTGTGTAATCCTCGTTCTGTAGACCCAGCTGGCCTTGAACTCACAGAGATTCACCTGCAATTTTATTTAGATTTAGTTTTATCATTTTATGTGTATGAGTATTTTGCCTGCATGGACATGTGTTCACTACATGTGTGCTGGTGCTTGAGGAGGTGGTGACCGTCCATATGGGGCTGAGTGTGGAAACAAAAGTGGATAACAGCACTCATGCTGTGGGCATATCTTTACAGGTACCAGCCAGAACAACCTAACCTGGTATACCAGATGGCCAGAACCACTGATGAGTTAGATCACGTAGACCAGAACGAGCTGGTCAGTGCCAGTGATTCCCAGACAGGCTTTTTACCGGTAGCCGAGAAGTTTTCTCTGAAAACCGTACTCTCACCCAAGAATATGGAGCCATCCAAATTCTCAGGGCTGATTGTGAATGTGTCAGCCAGCCTCCTAGGTAAGAGCTCCCGTTTTCCTGGGAAGGGGTTGGAAGTCTGGCGTCTTGGTGTTGTGTGGCTTCTGGTCCACAGGGATGAGAGTAGAGTTGGGATGGGGGAGCAGGTGGAAGAGGTGAGTGACACCAGCTTTTCATCCTCATTTAATTCATGACACAGACACAGTCTCCTTCTGGAAGATTTGGGGAGATACATGATACATATGAGGGTTCTCCCCACTCTTCTTTTTCTCTCTCTTAGCCGTTCTTATAATCATCGTGTGCATTGTGGCTGTGCTTGCAAGAGAGGCTCTCGCCGAAGGGACGCTGTGGGCAGTCTTTCTCATGACAGGGTCAGTCCTCCTCTGCATGCTGGTGACAGGCATCATCTGGAGGCAGCCTGAGAGCAAGACCAAGCTCTCGTTTAAGGTAAGCAGCTTGGCAGGCCTGTAGGGAATACATTGATGGGTCACAGACACTGTTTTTCTGCAGGGAAGCTGAGCCTTTGTGGCTCGGCCAGGCCTGGGAATTTACAGGGGGTAGCTTTTGCCAACTAAGCTCAGGGACCCTCGGAGCACAGAGTGTCTTGCTAAGTCAGGGCCTGTCTCTAGAAACAGGAGCCCCTCTGTCTCCCTGGTCCTCAGTGGGGCACACCTTGTCTCCAAGGGCCTCTTATTAAATGTTCTGATGTCATGCGTTGCTTGGCATTGGAGGTGACCAAGGCATCTGCAGTTTTCAAATAATAATGACACAGTTTAACCTTGGGGATAACATGGACATTCCTCTTCTAGTCTCTGACGAGGGATGTGTGGGCAGTTCTGTTTGGAGCGGGCTGTTGGGTTTGCCACCTCATCAGATCTGATACTGCCTCATGTCTCCGCAGGTACCCTTTGTCCCCATACTTCCCGTCTTGAGCATCTTTGTGAACGTCTATCTCATGATGCAGCTGGATCAGGGCACATGGGTCCGGTTTGCGGTGTGGATGCTGATAGGTATGTGAGGTCACGGGTTTTGCTGAGTGGCACACGTTTGGTGGCCCAGCTTCTCTTGGCGTCCGCCATGTATGGCTGCTCATTTTCCCTCCTGCTTCTTAGCTGGATAGTTAATGTTGCAGAACCTGCCTCCTTTTACCTTAGATAGCGTGAAGAAACGTGAGTGGTCAGTGGCCTGCTCTAAAACAATGTTGAACTCCTGGTATGTTGTGGGACCTCCTTCCTTTTTAGGTATTTTCAATAGGCTGTTGCCCAAGATGGTTATCTCATCAGGCTTGATCTTGAAGTTTAAAGTGTGAGGTCTGAGGGCTAGTTATTAATAAAGCACTAGTTACTCCAGACAGAAAGTCTAGGTTGCACCTTCTTGACCAGCACCTGGCCTGTATGGGCTCTAGGCTCCTACAGTACTTCTGCATGAGTACCTCACACCGAGTACCTCTGCTAGCAGGGCAGCATGTGGTGGGGCGTGATGCCAAGTGGGAGGCTTTTGATAGGATGATAGATCTCTTGTTCTTGACAGAAGACCACCAGGGTTTGATGCAACTTGGGACTGGGTACAGTTTAGTCTGGGGTTGCCTGCTTGGGTGCTGGCCAGCCTTCACTAGGGCTGATGGTACGTACCCTCACCTCCATTCCCCCACCTCAGGCATCTAACCTTGAAGCTGGTTTTAGTCCTTTTTATTCAGTGCCTGGTTGTGGTGCTGATGACCCGGGGGACTAGCCTCGATGTGTATCTTGGGGCCACACACCCTTACCGAGCCTTCCAACCCTGGCACCCTGAGTAGAAGCTCATAAGTTGCACCTTACACCTTTTCTTCGTACATTCCAGGGAAAGGTCCTCATTTGCTTTACAATCTAGAGCTGCCCACAGCCCACTATGACCTGTTTCTTGGTAGCGGAGGTGTGGGGATGACTATTCCCGACATCCTTACAGAGGTGACTGTGTTGTAGAGTGTGAGGTCATCCCTGGACTCCAGGCAGCTGAGCCCTTCGGGACTGCATTCCTATGTAGGTTGCACAGGTGGCCCTGAGCCGTGTGGTCCCAGTCCCTCGTGGGTGTGCAGATGTGGGGAGTCCTGGAGGCCGGGTCAGGGCTATGCCTCCTGTGCTCACCACATTTCCTGGTGTTGACCGTCATCGTCCGTATAAAGGCTACTTACGTAGAAAAACTAGAGCCGGCGGGCCAATCTAGGCAGAGTACCCCCTAGAAGAAGGAACAGTGTCTGTCTGGTACTCTGAGGCCACCTAATGGCAGACGACAGCCTAACATCTTGCTGCTCAGGGAGGCCAGCATGGGACCACCCACATGGCTTTGTCATAGTGGAGGCAGGACAGTGACTCTGGCTGACCTTCTCTCCGGGGCCCTGTGTTTCCTCTCCTGGGGTTGGAGTCTATCTGGGCAGCCCTCTGTGACTCCTAAGCCAGTCCGGGTCTGGCAGCTCCGCCCGCTTTCTTCACACCTCTGTCCCCTCTCTCCCCCCCCGTAGGCTTCACCATCTACTTCGGTTATGGGCTGTGGCACAGTGAGGAGGCGTCCCTGGCTGCTGGCCAGGCAAGGACTCCTGACAGCAACTTGGACCAGTGCAAATGACGTGAAGCCTCACGCACCAAGGTGGCAGCGGTTGAGGGGTGCCCATAAAGGCCCGGGACCTTCACACTCTCTCCACCCACGCCACAGGATCCGCTCCCACCCCCGATGTCACCAAAGGTGCTGTGAGCTGGACTGCAGTCTCAGCCACAGCTGATATAGCCTGGCCAGCCCTGCAGCCAGCTCATGAGGTCCTGGTCACTTCTGGACAGCTCCTTGGTCTCATTTCTCTCTGCCAGCTGGGCCCTTTGCTGCTGCAGCCCCAGCAGAAAGAAGGAAGGCCCCCTTCTCCTCTTACTTGGGAAGCAGGCCTCCCTTCCCGGTACCACCCTGGTATTGCTGATGTACACACTCCAGATCCTTAGCGAGCATCTCTCTGTCAGCCCGGTGAGGGCGGCCTCCCCACCACAAGATGCAAGACTAGCCCTGTGAGACCGCATGTACCCGGCAGCGCTGCCCAACTGCTGATCAACCGCAGAGTACCCAAAGAGGAGGAACTGATCTCAGCTTACTACTTCCGGCCTGGGGTCCACACACCCTCTCCCAGCCTCTGTGACACTGTGACCGACCCCAGCATGGCATGGCCCATTCATCTTGAGCGTAGAAGTTGGGAGGTCCCTTGAAGGATCAGTGGTGTCAAGGTGGGAAGGCCAGCTCTGCTCACACGGACCAGGGAACAGTCTCTAGTCCGATCCCAGGCAGGCCTGCGTTGGCTTCTGCTGCTCTTGGCATCTGCCCTCACTGTCCTGAGTCACGGAACATGAGGTCGTATTATTAGGATTGAGTCAGGCTCTTGGGTCTTCTAAGGTTCTTCAGACAGGTGTTGGCGCTCAGTGTGGGGCTGTGGCGCTTTTCTGGCCTCTGATGTGATCCGTGTGGCCTCTTACATCTGAGGAGTGCTGTGGAGTCCTCCTGTTGCTTGCTATGAATCACTCCACCAGATTAAGTTGGGGCTTAATGTTACCCTGGAAAATAGCCAAATAATTGCCGAGTGCCATCAGCTTGTGGCTCACGGTGTGAGGTCTGCACATGACGTGGCTTGGGGTCCCTCCTGCTGTCCTCTTGTAGTCTCTGTCTTTCGCGTGCTGTGGTGGCTTTGCCTGCTGGTGGTGAGATTTCCATAGGCTCCCTGCGTATGCCTGCATTTCCCCTCCCCCGTGCCCCTCGGCTCTCTGGGTGAGGCATTAGGGCCTAACCTCTTTCCCTTACTCTGGGTAGACCAACCAAGGATGATGAGATGACTGGTGAATTCTCATTTTAGAACCATTCAGAGCCAGCCCCCTCCCCGGTGTTGGGGTGGGGAAGGCCAGTGTCTTAGACCAGTGTAGATGATGATGTTTTGACCTAGCTTTCTTTCCTGTCTGGCCCTTGACACACGTCTGGTGGAAACAGGCTGGGTAAACCGATGGCGCTGTCCACCCCGCTGTTCTCAAAGGTTCTTGGAAATACAAGATAGCATGTAGCAAGGGGGCAGGGCGTCAGGCTCCATCCCCAGAACTACAGAAAATTAGGCAATCAGTGAAACAGCCTGAAGGCGAGGCCAGCTAGTGGAGGGCATCTGGGCGGCCAATCCAGGCCTCTGTGCCAGGCCCTGACCACCTTCCGGGTGCTTTGCCTCACAGGCTGTCCGAGAATATTCCAAAGGGAGTATTGTAAGACCCTAAAGGTTGAGTTTCCAAAGAAAGGTATTTAAATTTATGTAGATTGGTGCTGTAAAATATTTTGGTAACTATTAACTTATTTTGTTCAGGTCTTGATTATCTGTTGTCTTCTTAGGGCCTGTTAAATATTTGTCTGATTATTTTTTTCCCTTGTTATTTTTCTACGTAGACAAAGCTGAAGGGAGTACTCAGTGGGTACTGGGAGAATTCTGTTAACTTTATTTTCTTTCTTTGGTTTCTTTTTCGGGGTAAGGTTTCACTCGGTAGCTCACCTGGACTTTGGCATTGTAGCCCAGGCTAGCCTCTCCTCAGCCTCCCGAGTACTAGATTCTAGGTCGGAGCCTCCACTCCTTCGCTGTTACTGCTTTCTGCATGGAACCCCTCTGTCTCAGGCAGCCTCACCGTGTTTACAGCCTGCCAGGCGGGAAGGTGTGTGTATTCAGGGGTTTGACCCACCGCCATCTCTCCTGAGGACTCCGGACCGTAGCAGACACAGGAGCCCACACAGGCCCCGGTTGTAGGGGGCAGGCACCCTGTCCCCACTTCCAAGTCAGGAACGGAAGCTCAAGGGTGACCTGCATGATAAGTTGACTGGCCACTGTGCTTTTACTAAGAGTGGACAGTTGCCAGGGGAGCTTTGGGGTGGGGTGGGGGGACAGTGACACAGAGTGGCTCACTCCTGGAGTGAGCGTCTGATACGATTTTTGTCCCATTGCAGTTCTTTCCCCTGAAATACACAAGCCAAAAACCAAAACAACACACACTAACTAAAATCAAAACCCGACAGTGTGCCATCTCTTAGCCTCCTCCTACCCACAGAAGGGTCTCATTCTGTCGCCCAGCTTGGCCAGTATTTCCTACACAGTTGGGACTTGGACATTCTAAAGACACATTCCATGCCTCGTTTATGTCCGACTAGAGTATTCACATTGGAAAGACCCGTTTTTCCATGAGTTTGTGCCCTTCCTGTCTCTGGGTCGAAGTCCATGAAGAAGCCAGTAGCCGGGGAGCTCTGTTAAGGAGTGGGGTACAAGATGTCTCTGCCTTCCAGAAGGCGGCCCTGATGGGGGAGGGGGATGCTGTTTATAGAGACACTGGGCCCCCATATATATGCGTGGAAGCATGTGTACACACCCATGCCCATACCCCATCCCTGCCCACACTGTACAGCGAGGCAGTGGTGGGTTTACTTTGCAAACAAGGACAAAGTGGAGTCCTGTCCCGGGCAGTTCTCTGGGAGATTGCTGGGTTTGTGCTGTTCTGGTTGCTCACAGTTTGGTTTTACAGTGGCAGGGGCCCCATCATCTCACATCTCCATCTGACAGCTGTCCTGTCCCCTGTGCTGATGAGGTGGTTTGGATACCATGTGCCATCCACCTGCCCTTAGTGACCTGCACATTCGGCTCAACCGGTGTGTGCACACCACTCCGCCCTGTCTGTTGCCTGCTGCTTTTCATGCATAGGGCTGAGAAAAACCAGTGGGCGTGTTGGTGCCTTGCCCCCTGACCCCAGGCAGACATTCTGAAATGGCATCCCCTCCAGCGAGGAACTCATCGAACACTGGATGACGCTTGGAAACAGCAGCGTGAGAAACCGGATTCTGGGATAAGCATGGGCAGGCACTGCTGGCCTGTGTACCTACCTACAATGCAAACATGCCTGACTCTCACCAGGGCCCATCCTTTCTGACTTGAATGTCCCATGTCTCCACAGATACTTACATCTTTCTAATAAGAGCTCACTGTTGGCACCCAAGCACTAAGGAATCTTAGGGGGCGGGGAATCTAAGTGCCAGGGTGCCCATCCCTTGGGGTGTTGGTGGGTGGTGGGAAAAGGAAGTTTGAGTCCACGTCCGGTTGAGCTCCTCACAAAGGGAATCGCTGGACAGAGGATACATGATGCGTGGAACTGTTACGGAATTCAAGTTCAGAACTGAATGTATGTTATGTACAGTTATTTTTATGTAACTCAGACCTTATGTTTGCTATCATAATGAGAAGATTGTATGTAAGGCTCCTTGGAGGAGAGCACGCTTCCATTTTGTTAGGCTTGTTTGGGGTCATGAAGTGCTTTATTGACACAGTGGTGTGGGTACAACTCGCTACACTCCTGAGGCCAATTTGGTCGTGATGGATTTTTTTAAGGCAAAAAAAACCTACCGGTTGGGGTTCACCTCCCTCCCTCTAATCTGGTCTTTTTGTACCCACTGCTCCATTGAGCTGGGAATGTGGTATGGCCAAGGGTCTTGGGACATAGTGACCAAGGAGCCCTCCTGGACCATTCTGTTACATGTACTGAATGGCTGACGAAAGAGCCCGGGGGAGAGGAAAGATCATATCCAGACAATTCTCAGGGCGCTGGAATGTCCAGCAGGGCCAGGAAGCAAGATTTAGGAAGACATATGTGGACTAATTTATTGACAAGGGTTACCTTTGTGTTCCTTGCCAAGCTTTTTGAGTTTGGGACTTTTTTCCCATTTGAAAAATTATAATATATATATGTATTTAAGATATTTCCTGCTTCGTTTGTGCCTTGCAGCCTCAATGGGTTAAGGATACTGATGAGGGTTGGTTTATTATCAAACCTGAATAGTCGTGGTTTCTCCGGGACAATTTGTTTTCCTTCTACTGAACATGGAGCCATTATTAAAAGAGTTATGTGTGGTTTTTTTCATTATGTAAATTGTATATATTTTTTTGCTTGTTTGAGGTTCTATTTTTCTAATAGTCTTGCATTTTCTTATAATGGTGACATTAGGTTAAGACTGATGCTAACTGTAAATCAAGCTGGTCTCTGCTGGATTCCCGTGGTTTAATTATATTTTATTTTAAGGCCAAGTGCAGGTGTCATCCATTGCCTTTTCTTAAAAATGTGAAACTTATGTTTCCCCTTGTTGCTGAATACATTGTACACTGGCAAACCACCCCCCCCATAAATCTGTGTCATAAAATCAAAGCTGTTTTGTGGTACATTATCTCATGCTTCTGCAGATGCTAATAAATCCTGTCTGGCTTCCACACACACTGTGTGGTCTCAGGTGTGCTGGAAGCTCTTGGCTCCAGAGTGTGTTGCTGTCTGAAGAGTCAAGGGCTAGCCTGGCTGCTTCAGAGTCTTTCTGCTGCATCGCCCACAGCTGGCGCCTTTACTACTGTGGCCTCGATTTTTCTAGAAGCCATTTGAGGAAGGCTTTAGGCCTGTCCCTCTAGACTTTGCTGTCTACTTCACCCCTCCAGACTCACCTGGATGTAGGGTTCCAGCAGCCATCACCAGCCATCCATCTTAAGTCTCAGCAAAAACCCCCTCAGTCTACAGACACCAGAGGCTTGCCCTGGCTGCCACACACACACACCATCTTAGAGGAAACAAAGGTGTGTCATTTTAATTGGACATGTTAAATACGTGAGCCAGAGGGGCCTTTTGATTGATGGATTTCAATACTTTGACAGCTGGACCTTGGTAGTCAGCCTCAGGAGGAGGGATTGGCCAAATAAGGGAACAGACCTTGGTGGCTAGCTTCAGGAATGTAATCTAATGGTTTTCAGCAAGGCAGAGGGAATGGGGGAGAAGGTCAAGGCCTGCCAAAGCCATGCTCGAGTGGGCTAGTGTCCCTTCATTGAGCAGCAGACCCCTGAGCTCGGGCAGTGTGAAAACAATGGTGGGCAGTGTTGGGGAATACAGGACACCTCTATGTTGTGCAGTTACTGTTAGATGCAGCTTACAGGGGAGCAAGAATCAGTCCAGCCCCATCTCACAAAAGTCACCCAGAGAATACCCCATGCGCCCTGGAACTGAGAAATAGGCACAGGTATGTTTTGGTCCTGAAGTTCATTAAGAAGGAAGCTGTGAGCCAGGTGTGATGGTGTATGCCTTTAATCCCAGCACCTGGGAGGCATCCCCTCCCAACCCCCCCCCCCCCCACACACACACACACATACACACAAACAAGAGGCTACCACTTCTGGCCAGCTTGAATTGGGCTAAATGCAATGTGGGCCCTAATTCCTGCAGCTTCCCAGTGCCATCTAGTGGATGACATTGGGTGCTATGCTCATAGCCTTTAAAGGCTTGCAGAGGCATCAGCAATTTTCAAAAAACCCTTTCCATTGTGGGGTGGGGGCGGGGGAGACGTCCTGTGAAGCAAACTTACCCTCGCCCTGTTTGGTTATGAAAACACTTGCAGAGAGTCATATCTGTCCCCTTGTGGCTCAGTATTCTAGGATTTGAAGAGTCTATGACCCCGTAGCCCAGGGAGCTGTCCTGTCGTTCAGCTGCATCTGCCACCTGCCAACTCCACAGACCTGGGCAGATATGCGGCTGCAGTGAGGAGGATTGGAAATGACCGCTGTAGCCTGGCAGCTCCTGCTCAGAGGGAGCCCCCTCACTTCGCTGAGTTAAGCTCGCCCACCAGGCTAGAAATATAGTCTCAACAGGCATGTGGACACATGCACAGTTGATGCAGACCCCAGAGTGGACAGGCTCTGGACCTGATCAGCATGCATGAGAGCTCAGAGAGTCAGAAGACCACAGTTGTCCACTGGTACCATTCACTAATGCAGCAGCTGCTTTGAGAACGACCTTCAACCATCGGGAAGGTTCCATCCCATACCTGGGTTCCTACTTGACCCGATACGAGTCTCCCACACAGGTGAGCTGGGATCGTCAAGGCTCCTTGGTTCAGAAAAGGTGATGAGGGGTTGGAGTCCCAAGTCTCCTCTGCCCGCAGTGAACCAGCCATGGGGCAGAGCACAGCTGCCCACAGCTGGTACCGCTCCCATTTCTTGAACCTGCCAGGGGCTGAGTTACCACCCAGCCCTTTTATAAATGCAGGTGCTGGTATCACCCATGTCTACCACACAGGGTGGAGAAGAGGACGATGAACAGTAGCTACTAAAATGTCAGGGACATGCTACTCCCTGGAGAAACTAAGAGTTTAAGATATAGTGACAAGTTGGGCATTAATCATTAGGTTTCTCTCTGTGATTTGGGAAGCAGGGCTGGCCTGCAGGGGATCTTGGGGGCTTCATCATGGGGCCAGGAAGCGCCATGAACATAGGGGCGGCTAGTCAGGTACTGTTTACAAGAGCGGACTTGTGGTCTTCCTGCCATTCCCACACACCCCACCAAAATGAATACAGGGAACTGGAAAATTTGGGTCTCCCTTGTGACCCCCAAGCAATGCCAGGCACCTGTGGGACACTCTAGGGTCAGGCCAGGCTGGAGAAACTGGCCATAATCCAGAGTGGAAGGCTGGTGAGATGGGAAACGTGGCTGATTTCAGATTGTAATGAGCAAAGCTGCATCTTGGCCACTTGTGGGGGTTTGAAGGAGAATAAACACATGGGGTCATCTGTTTGAACGCTTGGCTCCAAGGTGGAGGGTTGTCGGGCAGGCACACAGCTTTGGACCTGCTGAGTCTGGGAGCAGAGTCAACCCAGCCCACACAGAGGTGGTTATCCAAACAGCTTTGCTTCCCTGTCTGGCATCTCAAGCCCGAATGGGACATGTCTCCAGTTACACATATCACACAGATATCATGGAAAATCCCTCAGGTTCGTTTTAATAAGCATTAGAGTTCAACACAAATATGGAACACGGAAACTGCAGGGGCAGGAAAAAGAACATTGTGCCCCTTCAACTAATCCCAGAGTACCAGACCCCAAGCCCCCAACCCATCCTGACATCACCAGAACCTGGTCCCAGCCTATGGCAAGTGAGTGGGAACGGGCCAGCAGGACCTCCTGACTCCATGAACCTAGCACTTTGGCAGGTCTGTCTGTGGCAAGAGGGGAGGACGCAGTGTCCCAGCCTGGGGATGAGGACAGATAGACTCCCACGCAGAGAGGTCCTGGTTACCGCAGCGTGGAGACAGGAGGATCATAGGAGAGGCACAGCAGCTGGGCCACCTGGGTCTCAGGACTCAAGTGGGGCACCATACGTGAGAGGTGTCTGTGATGGAGAAACACAGCCCGGGCCATGGGGAAATTTGTTCAAGTGCCCAAGGTCAAGGCTGGTTAGGGCAAAGCTCTTGTCCACCTAACGAGGGTACACAGATCTAACATTGTTACCACTTTGACCACAACAGCCTAACGTACTGTACCACACTCTCTACTCACATCCAAGTCTGTATTGCTGAGTACCTGCCATCAGCAGGGACCGCTGTGGAGTCGGGTCCTAGATCGGAGCGCTAAGCGGCCACCAAACTTACGTCTGTAGGTTGTGCCTGCTAAAAGAACAAAGAACTGTGCGTTGAACTGATGTGGCATGAGCTACTCTTACGGGAATGCCCAACTCAGTATCCCGGTATCATGCAGAGCTAAAGGAAAAAGACCTGTTTCTTTAATGTGTAACTACTGTGTAAGTCTCCAGAATGGGCAAGACCTGTGGAGGTTGGTTATAGTCAGATGCACCTGAGACCAGGAAGCCCAGCTTGGCCACAGGTGGGATGTAGAGCACATTTGCCTCAGTGTTAGCCATGTGTGTCCTTGGGCAAGCTGACACCATGGCTCTTCTCATCTTGGGCATGCTCAAAGACAGGCCCATGCTTAGGAAGTGAAGGGTCTTTGTCATATACAGGAAACAAAGGTATCATTATCACCACTGTATTGACTGATAAAACTACTTCTCTTCTGTGGGTCATGCTTCTACTCTTCCATAGCACTACATGAATACTTTTCATGTTCTAACTCTACCATCTTGGACACGAAGACCAGTTCAGCAGCCGCTGGCTGCTGGCTGGCTGTTAAACTGGCCTCCCTTATTTGGGAGAGCCTCCAGGGCTAAGATGGGACCACAGCCAGGCGCAGCCCTAGTGACCCTCCATCAAAAAGGATGATCTAGCACCTTTAGAACTGGCTTCCCACCCCACCTCACCCCACCCCACCCCCCAGACAGAAAGGTTGGTTTCTGGAAGCCCTGACTAGAACCCCTGAGCCATCTTGATGTGTGGTGATGGGGTTGAGTCAAAGAATTAAACTGAAAATGGGGGGTGGGGTGGGGGCGCAACAACAGGCAGACACGTCCTTATTCTGTGCCGGGTTGAACGTGGCCCCTACGTTCAGCACTCTTCCTTCAGGAGGATGGGCCACGCACAGTATCGCTTTTCTCCAAGCTCATGCTCACCCTCACTACAAAGGTCACACTCCTCCATGTCTTCCTGAGGATGCAATAATAGCATGATGATGATGGACTCCAAGACGCTATTTAGAGGGGAAAAGAGCTAAACTGGTGTTGTCAAAACTATAATGAATCACTAAGGGGAAAAACACTGGCCAAAACACTGGACCCCTCAGTGTTTCCCCCGCTACATTTCATCCTTTCAGCATGGGAGGATTCATAATTAAATCCTGCAGTGGGGTAGCAGGGACCCCACCTAATGTGGACTAAGAAGCTACTTGCTCCAAAGGCAGTTACCATCTACACATCGCTGGTGTTTGTGTTAAGCAGGGTACCACTCAGTGGCAGAGAGACATGCTTCTATCTTTTGTTTTTCTGTTTTTTTTTTCTTTCTCTATTTTGGGTAGAAATATTTCCAGGAAACTAGGTAGAAATGCATTTTCATTTCCCAATAATTCTTAGGCACAACTTAGAAAACTGCTGACCGTCACTAAAATATGTCAGCGCATTATGTTATAAAAAAACGCAATTCAGAATCGCCACATGTGTATCCCCACATGTCTGAATATACCCACGCAGTAGTACGGGAGGGTTTTGTGTATTCCAAACGGAGCTGTGTGTAACGGACCTAACTTCTGCTGTGAAAGTTCATCTCTCAAGAACAATTGGAGCGGTTTCTCTCTTGCCTGTAACTAGTTTCTCTCTTGCCTCTAACTACACTAAAACGTTTTTAGACACCGGACTCTGCTGCTCACACCTTTCTACGTGCCAACACCAGGACGGTCTCACACAGGGGTCAGAGAGGACGCTGCCTAAGATGCGGATGCAGCTACCGGGCATGCGCACAGGACGGCCACCAGCACCTGGCCAGCACTCCGTCCGATGGACAGAAGCCTGAGCTCCTGCGGGTGGCGAAGCGATGTCATCTAGGTGTGGTGCTGACTCTGGCTGGAGAGGAGGGTCCAGAGGAAGAGCCTCTGTACACCGGGGATGTTGGAGACAATTTAATCGGGCTGGTTGGATCCCCAGTTTGGAGCTTCCAAAGTAGTTCTTCATTGGTTCGGCTCAGTCTCTTCTTTTCCTGGGTCTCCTTCTCCACGTATTCCTGGAGGTTAGCATTTTCCTCCGACAGTTGTCTGCACGGAGAAGAATGATGGTCAGGCCTACTGATGATACTCAAAGCAGGCTGGAGGGCAGAGGACAAGAGGCCCTCACAGCTCACAGGTGTCTGCTGGCTTGGGAGGTGCTTGTGTGCTTAGAGCAAAGAGTAGAGGCTGGAGTAGAAAGGAGGGAGATGGTAGGCACTATGGGCATGCTGCTGGAGGCCCTTATAGAGATGGAAATTGCCCACGACTATGTCAGGGTACTGACTGACAACTGCCAATCATCTGGGAATATCTTGCCATTACCTCCTGCCCTGGGTCCACGCCTCTGTGACCGAAGTCATTAGCTCTGCTGTAGAGCTCCCTGTCTGCTGGACCATAAGCTTAGAGAGCACGCTCAAGGCTCTGTTATGTTCTTGGCTGGCATTCAGCATGGCACCCAGGAAACAGATGCCTACTCATTGTTTGCTGATAAAGGGGGAAGAAAAGCCAGTTGTACATGTGTGTGTGTGTGGGGGGGGGAGTGATGTTATGATGCTTAAGTTGCTGACTTTGTTGCATGTTTTTAATATTATTTTTTACTTCGTATGTATAGTGGTTTTACTTGCATGCATGTCTGAGAACCACTTGTATTCAGTGCCTTTGGAGGCTAGAAGAGGGTGTTGGATCCCCTGGAACTAGAGGTACAGATAGTTGTGAGCTGCCATGTGGGTACCAGGAATCAAACTTGGGTCCTCTTGAAGAGTAGCCAGTGCCGTTGACCACTGAATCACCTGTCTAGCCCATTTTGTCTTTTTAAAAATGACAGCCTCTTCAAGGAACTAACAGGAAGTACAAATACATTTTACAACCGGATGGGCTAAAGTCCAGAAGCCATACTCTGGGCCAACGCTTGCACTCGCTGTCTGAGGAAGGTGGCTGGGTATGTGTGGGCATGTAGTGAGTGTGTAAGCATGCAAGTGTGAGTGTATGAGTGTAGGTATGAGCATGTGTGTGCACGTGTACACAGGAGTGTGTGTGCATGAGCTTGTGTGTGCATACATCGGATGATACATCATGGCTGCATGAGGAGACTGGTCCAGCTGAGTGGGCAAGGCCCGGATCTCACTTGTGTTGTGGAATAATCTTTTTATACACTGTGAAGATGTGTCTTTACCAAGGCCCTTCTGATTGATTTAATAAAGAGCTGAATGGCCAATAGCTAGGCAGGAAGAGGTTAGGCGGGACTTTCGGGCAGAGAGAGAGGAAGAGGAGATGAATCTAGGTGTGAGAAAGACACCAGAGGACACGAAGAGGAGACTGGAAGTGCAAGATGGAGGAAAGGTAAAGAGCCACGAGGCAAAAATGTAGATTAATATAAAGGGGTTGATTTAAGTTATAAAGCTAGTGGGACAAGCCTAAGTTATAGGCCAAGATTTCATAATTAATAATAAGTCTCTGTGTCATTTTTTTTTTTTTTGTATGTGTGGGAAGCTGGCTCCACTGGACAGAAAAAGACTCGTTACACGCTAGGGTGACCTAGCCTTGCCGAACGAGACAACCTGCACCTGGCCTCCAAGCCCTGTTTCTACCCGACTCTGAGCTGGGGTCAAGGGTGACTCCTGTTCCTTCTTTGGATGCAGACTGCTGAGAGAAGAACCTGTAGGGAGAAGCTGACCTGAGCCTCTGGACTCTTGGGGTTGTTACCCAGCCATGGTTCTCTTTAGCCTGGGGACACCCTGCTGATGCCCCTCTCCCAATCTCCAGGAAGCAATCACAGCACATGCTGTGGGGTCCCTGCTGCCCATGTTTGGGGGCTGCACTCTCTTGTCCTAGGGAATGGGGCAGGGTGTGATGCACAGCCAGGATGTGCACTGAGCGGGCACAGCCATGAGCTTCTCTTCTGATCGTTTGAGAGGCGCCCGATTATTCAGGCTGGACACAGGGACATGCAGATGATCAAGTAAAGCCATTTGAGAAGGACGTGCCGTCAGCAGCCAGACGCACCCACCTGGTGACAACCGTGTTCTGGTCAATCCTTGCTTTGAGGTCCTCGTTCTGCTGCTGGAGAACTTGTATCTTTTCTTCCAGGATGATGTTCTTCTCCACCTAGGAGAGGGACACAGTGAAGGACTGTCACAGGCCAGCAGCAAGCCAGCGGCCTTGCCTTCTGCACTTTGGAGAACTGCCAGAACCGTACTTGGCTAACTGCTCTCCGCAATGGCCTCATGGGCTGGGAAGTCTGGTGAGATGGCTACAGGACCAGCATTTCGCTTTTCAGAAAAACAGAACAGAAGATGCCAGAGTGCATTGTAGGTAGTAAAAAGCACTGTGGGACACACTTTCGGTGTGTGTGTGTGTGTGTGTGTGTGTGTGTGTGTGTGAGAGAGAGAGAGAGAGAGAGAGAGAGAGAGAGAGAGAGAGAGAGAGAGAGAGAGGTGGGGAGAGGGAGGGAGGGAGGGAGGGATGAGGAGAGAGACAGAGGGAGGGAGGGAGGGAGGGAGGGAGGGAGCGCTAGTTCTGAGTTCCAGGCACACAGCTTGCTTTTTGTTGGTTTTGTTTTTACAATGAATGTTCCAGGTCACTGTCATGGTCAGAGACAAGCTGTGGATACCACCGAGGCATTGTCTGACCAGTGGGTCCTGTGGTCATCTGTCGTGAATCTCTGCCCCTTCCCAGGTGGCTCAGGTGGTTCTGAATTAGCTAGGCGAGAACCTAGTACTGCGGGTACACTTACTTTTTCCTTTCCAGCCAGAAACACAAAGCGAAGAAGCCTGTTAGCCCGAGGGCTAGTCTTTGTTTTGAAAGATATAGAAGCAAAGGTCAGTTTTAAAGACCTAGGGAGGGAACATGTCACTCAGCTGGGAAAGCCTATAACGACTGTTTCTTGGTTTATGCCGTCTGTCACTGTGGGATCTCGCTGAGGTGTGCTTTCACTCAAGTTTAGATTTTCTTTTTAAGTAGGATTCACTCTGTAGCCCACGTTGGCCGGAACTTGCCATGGGACTCAGGCTGCCCTGGAACACGTGGCAATCTTCCTGCTGTGGCCTCCCAGCTGCTGCAAAGACTGGCGTGAGCCACTAGGCTTGGGTTGTCTCGTGAAAGAGGGAAGTGCATCGATTGTTCACATAGCTAATCTTTAAGGAAAACTGCCACTTGCCCATGGGGACTTAGGGATCCTTGCCAAGGACTGGGGCCAGGCACCCTATCTGGCCTTCATCTTTATTCCCAGGAAGCAGGAAATAACAGATTCCCAGGACAGGAAGTCATGTAGGCCTTCTGCAAAGCCAGATCGTGGCTGAACATAGCCCGATCAGCCCAGGGGCTTGTGGGTAGCCCTATGCAGACAGTCCGGTCACTAAGAGGAAGGTGGATGGCTGCTTTGAGGGTCACCCTAGCCAGGATACATGGCAAGATGAGGCCAGTGCATCCCCTGTGGTCCGTGGTAGGCGCTGGGCTGTTTGAACGAGCCACGTGACCTCCATTGCCCAGGACCCTGGTAGCAGACACATCTCTCTTGCCACTGCCTAGCATGCGCCCGTGGAACAAGAGATGCCTGCAGACAGAGAGCAACACGTGGACCAAATGCAGCAGCTGCTGCTGGGGTAGATCCTGGTTCGGGTAAACCAGTTGCAAAGAGTGTTCCAGAGAAAAATGGGGATGAGATGTCCAGTAACTAACTCTTATCTGAAGGTGTGACACACACTTGTCATCTCAACACTCTGGCGGCGGTGGCAGACGGATCACAAGTCTCAGGCCAGCATAGACTATATAGCAAGACCCTAGCTGGACAAAACAAAACAAAACAAAAACAAACAAACAAAAAAATTGAAAACCTGTTCATTGGAAGTGGGCTATAAAACATTGTACAAGATAAAATATGGTGTGTGTGTGTGTGTGTGGGTACCAAGACACACCTCTGAGAGGTGTTAATAGTAGAAGGAACATGACTTTTTTTGGCGGGGAGGGGTTTGGTTTTTTGACATAGGGTCTCTCTGTGTAGCCCTGGCTGTCCTGGATCTCGCTCTGTAGACCAGGCTGGCCTTGAACTCACAGAGATCCACCTGCCTCTGCCTACCAAGTGCTGAGATTAAAGGTGAGTGCCACCACTACCTGGCTGGAATATCTTTTAATTTTTTTGTTTTTGTTTATCTTATTTTGTAATTTCCTACAATGTACACATTCTTTTTTCCTCTTTTATAGTAGCAAATAATTATTTTAAAATAATAAACAAAGGGGGCTGGCTGTAGAGATGGCTCAAGCCATCAGAAACATGTGTGGTTCTTGTGGACCTGAATTTGGTTCCCAGCACACATGTCAAGCAGCTTATAACCACCTGTAACTCCAGCTCTAGAGGGAATCTGATGCCCTCTTCTGGCCTCAGTAGGCACTGCACTCACATGCACATACCCACACATAGTCATGCACATAGATACGTAATTTTAAAACAAATTTTAAAAATAATGATAAAGAAAAAGTAAACTATTTATTTAGGGCTTTGGGCCAATTTCCTATTGAAGACTGACTCTTGCAGAGGTCGGTATCTGTACACTGTCAATTTCTTTCAGGAACACTAGCCCTGGGCCTCTAGGAAGTGGGGGAAACACGGCTGTGTTTCCTTAGGGGTTTCCCTGGGCTAGTTTCTAGGAACCAAGCTGAAGACTGAAGCACAAAGTCTCTGCTATGAACTGGATGCTCCTGATCCTCCTCAGCAGCTATGCTGAAGCCCACTCCCTGAGGTGACAGTCCCAGGATGTGGGGTCTTTGGAGGTGATCAGCTCACGAAGGTGGACCCCCATGACTGAGCTCTCTACTCCTTCTGCCATGGGAGAATTTGGGGACATTCCACCAGGGTTGCCACATAGGCTCAGCCACCCCTGGGCTGGGTACAACGGTCCCCTCCCAAGGCTTCTCTTTCGTACTTATGGCAGCACCTCCTGCCCAGGAGAGCTGTTGGGAAGGAAGGACAGAGCTTTGCCCAGGCCTGGTGCACAGCAGTGATGGGCAGTTCCTGCTGTCGCCTCAGTGGTGAAAGGACATGGCAAGGACTGTCGAAGTAACCGAAGGAGGCCACTGGGACTCCTGTCAGAAGTCTTGTCTGTGTGAGGGGGGCTTTCAGGCTCAGCTGTGAGTTTCCTGTTCACCTGCGAGCAGCAGGCAGGGGCGGGGGGTGGGGGCGGGGAGAAGGGATGCCTCACTGAGCACTGTCATCAGGGAGGACACCGAGAGTCAGTCTCGGGAGCAAGCAGACCAACTCACCAGCTTTTCCAGCTCTATGATCTTCTTCTCCTGCAGGTGGATTTGCTGGTTCTTCATCTCCAACACCTGCTTCAGGCTCTGCATATCTTCTTCCAGGTGCTGATATGGAGCCAATGCAATCTACAAGGGCAGAGAAGGTGGGCATGATGCCCGGTTCCTGGCACAGCCTGTTGTGACCCAAGGTTATGAATTGGCTCAGTGTGGTGTTGCCATGATCCCCCAGTGTGTGGCCTCAGCATCTGTGAGGGAGCAGGTGCCAGCGCCTCCGATGGGGAATTCCTGGGGTGACACAGGCTCTGAACATCCTTGCAGAGGATTCACAGGGTGCTGGCGCCTCACATGTCCTACCTGAGCCCGTGAGTAGTCCCCATAAGCTCATGCATGGGTAACAAGCCAAGTGGTTTAGAAAGCAACATGGATGGGGGAGATCTCA
Organism: Peromyscus eremicus; assembly: GCF_949786415.1. Classification (NCBI taxonomy): domain Eukaryota; kingdom Metazoa; phylum Chordata; class Mammalia; order Rodentia; family Cricetidae; genus Peromyscus; species Peromyscus eremicus. The sequence goes on along the minus strand of NC_081438.1, from coordinate 38,410,063 downwards.
CAAGGCCCCATCCCTAGATGAAGAGCTGTGGAGAATCAATGGCTACCGAGAGAGGGAGAATCAGTCTTCTCCAGGGACGAGCCCCCGATGGGTTATCCAGTCCCAAGTGGTCAGCCCTAAACACATGTACATATGAGGCACACTAGATGGGCTTAGCAGGTTCTGTCTGTCTGTCTGTCTGTATGTCACAATAATAATCAAAGAAGAGGTCATGAAGTTGAGTTGGGACATTGGAGGGGGAAGAGTGTGGAGTGGAATTGATGTTAATACAGTACTCAGGTATGAAATTCTAACATATTCCTTGTATTAAAGATACTGTTCTCTATTTTTAAAAAAAGCCATTTATGAGAATGACACGTTAGGGCTGGTGGATGTAAGCAGTAAAAAGGCGGGACATCATTTGTAATTGGAATTTCAGACAGACAACACTGAAAAAATTCAAGCTAGCTGTGGCGGTTTAGGCTTATAATCCTAGCCACTCAAAGAAGCAGAGGCAGAGGGGTGGAAAGTTCAAAACCAGGCTAGGCAATTCCATGAGACTCTGTCTCAAAATGAGAAGGAGGGGGCTAGAGATTTGGCTCAGTGGTAGAGCACTTGCCTAGCATGTATGAAGCCCTGGGTTCAATCCACAACACCACAGGGTAAACACAGTATAGTATTTCTTTTTTTTTTTAAGATTTATATTTTTATTATGTATACAGTGTTCTGTGTTTGCCTGCAGGCAAGAAGAGGGCACCAGATTTCATTACAGATGGTTGTAAACCACCATGTGGGTATTGGGAATTGAACTCAGGACCCCTGGAAGAGCAGCCAGTGCTCTTAACCGCTGAGCCATCTCTCCAACCCCACAGTATAATATTTCAACAGAAGATGCTCATTCTCAACTTCCACCTCTCTCCAGCACTGCATTAGATGGTGGGAGGTTTCCCAGCTATTCTTGAAAAAAAAAAAATTGCCTTCAACCTTATAATCTTAGCTGGCCCTATCCTGTGCCAGCCTAAAGCACAGTTGGAGAAGCAGGGTGTGGGCTGTTTCCAGCCAGAGAAGAGTTTACATCACAGGCACCCGGGGACCCTGCCTGAGGAGTGCTGTGGGATTTGGCAGAAATGGCAGGTTGCTAGAGAGACCCATGGTTGTGGTCCGTCTTGGGGAGAGGTGCTGTGTACACATCCCAGTGATGTTGGGACCAGGAGTCTTCAATGTGGAGGCCTCATCCTCAGGCAGGACTGCAGGGGAAGCCGGCTCATGTCCCCACCCCCTGAGTGGCCCAGGCAGCGGTGACTACCTCCAGCTGCTCCTCCGTGGTTTTCCTCAGAGCTTCCTCAAAGCGCTGGGCTCTGTCCCGCAGAGACTGGCTCTGAAAAGTCAGCGTGTCCACCTGGTCCTGCAAGGGACAAGAAGAGAAGTTCCCCCAGGGGCCACATGGATGGACACTGTGGGCTGGGCAGCTGAGGGTGAGGTGGTTAGTTTTCATCAACCTGACACAAGCTGGGAAGAGAGAATTTCAATATGAATTGCCTCCATCAGATTTTCTCTATTCATGATTAGTGTGGGCAGGCCCAGCCCACTGTGGGCGGAGCCATCCCTAGGCAGATGGCCCTGGGCTGTATAAGAAAGGTAGGTGAGCAAGTCAGTAAGCAGCGTTCCTCAGCGGTCTCTGAATCAGCTCGTACCTCCAGGTTTCTGCCTTGAGTTCCCATCTTGGCTTCCCTCACTGACAGACTGTGACCTGTCCACCAAATAAACCCTTTCCTCCCCAAGTTGCTTTGGGTCAGTGTTTCATCACAGCAACAGAAAAGCTAACTAGAATATGGGAGAGAGAACCAGCTGCCCTTCACAGGGAGCTTCTCATTCCAGGTTCATTGCTGACCCCCAGCTGCTCTCTCTGACCTCAGGGCTGGGCTGCTCTATGAGGGGGGGCCATCCATTCTCGTCCGGTTTAATTCTCCCCCACTACTCCAGCGGCCCCGTGGCCGACTGTGTGTGCTGAAGGGAGGAAGGCACGCCTGTGGTACATTCGGCTCCTGTTCAGCCTCAGAGCAAATGTGGCTAAGGAGACCTTCTAACCCAACCTCAGCCACGGTGACGGCCATGTCACCAGAGCACAAGAAGGGCGCTTGACAGTGGCTCTGAGCTCTTCATGACTAAAGAGCCCCTCTTCCCCTGCAGATCGCTCACTGAGGAGCCCACAAGTCGTCCCCCCTCCTCCTCCCCACTGGTTCCATTTCTGCTGGATTAAAACACAGGGGCCAGGGGCTCTCATGAACTCTTCTGGCAAGAGACATGGCCTCAGCCCGTGATTGGAAGCTGGGGCGTGCAAACAAGGTGATTCTGTACAACAGCCCCACGCGTGTGCCAGCCCACAGGGCTGCTTTCTTAGTTCACCACGGCGGAGCCTCCGTTTCACACTCTCCTGGGCACGTTTCTTCTCATCTCTTCTCTTTCTTCCAGTTACTTGCCCTTCATTTTTAAGAAACAGAAGTCCCCATATTGCCATTAAATGCACATGGGGACAATACAGCTGTCATTGGGAGTGTGTGCTCGCATGAGCTAAGCAGTCGAAATGTCGGTTTTGAAGAAGCTCCTCTGGGTCAGCACTGGGTTACACCGCCATTGTCTGCACCTTCCAGACTGGCCTATACAATGTCTGGTGCTACCCGACTCCCATACCATATTTCTCAGGAGTTACCTAAGGAAATCAGTCTCTCTCTCTCTCTCTCTCTCTCTCTCTCTCTCTCTCTCTCTCTCTCTCTCTCTCTCTCCCTCTCCCCCTCTTTCTCCCCCTCCTCTGTCTGTCCGCCTGCCCGTCTGTCCGTCCGTCTGTCTGTCTCTCTCCCTCTTCCTCTCTCCCTCCCCCTCCTCCATCTGTCCGTGTCTCTCTCTCTCTCTCTCGTTTTTGTTCTGGAACCCACTTTGTAGACCAGGCTGGCCTTGAACTCACAGAGCTCCACCTGCCTCTGCCTACCTAGTGCTGGGATTAAAGGTGTGTACCACCACCACCCAGCAGGAAGTATCTCTTGTGAGCCTCTTTCTTAGCATTAAGAACCCAAACAACATAAACGTCTAAACCATCACTACCCAGGAAGGATCTGAACCATCCGAGCGACATCTTTCTGCCTTGTTCACTGTTCTAAACAGACCCGCAGGAATAGAAGGACTCTGCAGCCATCAAGACAGGATGGAATGACTTTCGACCCTTGTAGGCTACTTTCTATCACTGGAGCCGTGTGACCCAGCATGGGCATCTCAGAAGTGAACAAATGGCGCGCTAATAATAAATGTGGCGCTGCTGGAACTCCTCACAGCAGCTGGTTTTCCTTCTTGGCTCTCACTACGAACCAGTCCAGCGTTGTTCAGCCTCACACCTTGCTTTCCTTCATCTGCTCATGTCTTGAGAAAGCTACTGTTATCCCCATCTCACAGGTCAATAACTGAGGTTGGCAGAGGGTGCATCATTATCCCAGATCTAGAGCTAGTAAGAAGTGACAGGGTGGAGATTCGAATCTCTAACTGCCCAAACGAGCAGTTTAGTGGCACTAGGAAGTTGGCTTCAGTGGCTCTATCTTCCACACACTACTATCCAGCTCAGAGAGTTTCTGTTGGGTGGAGAGTTACAGAATTATATGGCCGTCGGGTGCCGGAGCAGAAAGCACTCGGTGACATGCAGGCCAAGCACTCTGCTATCGAGTTACACCCCAATCTCTAGGTTGTCTGCAGTGTTTTCTCTGCGACCCTGGAATCTCTCCTTGTGGGAAGGGCTCATTGTGACAGAGATGTCACCCAAGAAGCAGGTGTCAGATCAACGTTTGCAAGCGAGCATGCCGCTGTGGCTGTTCACTAGCAGCACCAACCTGTAAGGACAGCCGCAGCTTTTCAAAGTTTTCCTCCAATTCCTTCTTCTCGAATTCATGGGTAGACATCAGTTCTGAAAAGAAGAAATCAAATTGCTAAGCGAGCCTTTCTTTTGAAAAGCATAAATCAAGGCTGTTGGGGCAGATGAGGACACGTGACAAATGATGGCCAGCCAGAGCGGATTCAAGGTTTCCTCTGCTCATTCGAAGTTGACTGTGGTGATCAGAATGTGATTTGTGAGAGAAGGAGAGACGTGAGAAGGAGAAAGAGACGAGGGAGGAAAGAGAAAAAAAGAGAGAAAGTATATCACACATGCACGCCAGTTCCATTCCCAGCACCCACATCAAAGGGCTAGCAACTGCATTTAATTAACTCCAGCTCCAGGATGTCTGATGCCATCTCCTGGCCTGCACACACACACACACACACACACACACACACACGTCTTCTGAATGCTGCACAATCTTGGCCGTGTGAGAACCTTTGTCAACAGCGCCAGCTGAAAGTCCCACCTTTCCTCTAGTGATGAAACAGTTGATTTCTTCCCTTCCTGGGATTTACCCTCCTGACTTCAAAGCTTCCACGTCGGGCTGAGGAAGCTTTTCAAGCAGGGCGCCACTGGAGGAGACATCTTGCCAACCACGCTTGATGCCGAGTTCATGGTGTGGTTGAGGGATCAGTGCTGTGTCAACAAGGACATCTTGGTGGCCTCTGGGCCACACTCCGTGGACTAGAGAGGCCCAGGATTTGCTTGAACAAAGACTAGTTATAAGACACTCGGCCTGAAGGAAAGGTTGGCTGCTCTGTCTCAGGGGGTTGGGATAACTGCTCTGTATAAAGCCACATCCAGGTAATAACTTATAGGTGATGCAGGTGAAGGTAATACAGGTGATGCAGGTGAAGGTGATACAGGTGATGCAGGTGATGTAGGTGATGCAGGTGAAGGTGATGCAGGTGAAGGTGATGTAGGTGATGCAGGTGATGTAGGTGATGCAGGTGAAGGTGATGTAGGTGATGCAGGTGATGCAGGTGATGCAGGTGAAGGTGATGCAGGTGATGCAGGTGATGTAGGTGATGCAGGTGAAGGTGATGCAGGTGATGCAGGTGATGTAGGTGATGCAGGTGATGTAGGTGATGTAGGTGATGCAGGTGATGCAGGTGATGTAGGTGATGCAGGTGATGTAGGTGATGCAGGTGATGCAGGTGATGTAGGTGATGTAGGTGATGCAGGTGATGCAGGTGATGTAGGTGTTAAGGAAATGCATTCTGTTCCCTCCAGATGGGAAGACCAGCAATTTGTTGTTGTGGTATGACTAGAAGGGCGATGGTCTCCTTAATCAGCCTGAATCCTGTTCTTGGAACGAGAGTCCTGGATACTAACAATTACCATTTGGGCCACCAAGAGCTGTAATCAGGAAAATCCGAGTGGTTTCCATCAGCTCAGATCTTTAACTATGGTGATGGGGGCTGTTAAGAATCTAGTTTTCATTCACAGCCAAAGTTTACATCTCTGGAAAAGTAAAGTTTGAGTTGATTTCATTGACTTTTTATATTTATGGTATTTTGTGTAGGAGTGTTTGCTCACATGTATGTATGTGCACCATGTGTGTGACTGGTGCCCAGGGAGGTCAAAAGAACGAGAGTTACAGACAGTTATGAAGGATCATGTGTGTGCTGGGAACTGAACCCGGGTCCTCTGCAAAAACAACAAATGCTCTTACCCACAGAACCATCGCTTCAGCCCCTGCTTTCATTGACTTTATATGAACTGGCCTTCTGGTCTACCTGCCTCTGTGTATGATTAGTTTTAATGGTCACTGAGACCATCACCCTACTTATTACAATGAATTTTAAGCTCCTATTATATAGAGCCATACTATCTCAACATCATATATAACAATTCAAAGGCCTTGGATGTGGTATCTAAAGCAAGACTTCATTTGTCAGAAAAAAACAAAAACTACCAGGCTTATTTGTGTGGAAATCTAGGGGGAAATAGGAGGAGGGTATACCATAATCTATGGAATCCATACACTCAAAGTCCCTTCCCTGGGGCACTTTGTAGCTTGGGAATGGGCACTGTCAGAGGTTCTCACACCCCAAGGGAACGGGAGAGCGAATACCATTGTTTACTATATAATATTGGCTTCCCACAATGCATTTCTTTATTTCTAAGTCATAAAACTCTGTCCTGTCTGCTCTCTAAAGGGATTCTTCTCATTTCCTGCTGCATATTGGAGTTTTGGAAGGCCTGGCATTTTGGAGGTAGGATCTACATGTCAATTGTCTTTTAAGGTCTCCAGGTCATCTCAGTGTGTAGCCGAGGGTTTGGATGTATAATCCAAGACACCAGTTCTCAGGGCACTTTTCTCTCTTGTCTCCAGTTTGGGCATTTGGGAGAGGGGCTTGAGGGAGGAGACAGTGTGAGCATCAGGTACTGCACAGTCAGTTTGTTGCTAGAAAGACTATTTTTAAAACAATTAAAAAAATATCTGATGTAAATTCTTATATTAAAAATAGATCGATTCATTGTTAAATTTTATTACTTTTAATAGATACTTGAACAGCCAACTGACTGGGAAAAATAAGTAAAGGGAGGAAAAATTTAAAAACAAAATTCACACTGGGTGGTGGTGGTGCACGCCTTCAATCCCAGCACTTGGGAGACAGAGGCAGGTGGATTTCTGAGTTGGAGGCCAGCCTGGTCTATAGAATGAGTTCCAGGACAGCCAGAGCAACTCAGAGAAATCCTGTCTCAATAAAAGAAAAGAAAAGGAAAGGAAAGGAAAGAAAAGAAGGGAAGAGAAAAGAAAATCAATCAAACAAAATTCACACCTGGGGGGATGCTTAAGGAAGTTAAGGTGCTTCCTGCTCTTATAGAAGACCTGAGTTCAATTCCCAGCATCTACATCAGATGGCTCTAACTGCCTGTAACTCCAGGATAGCTGATGCCCTCTTCTGGCCTCTGTGGGCACTGCAATGATGTGCACCTATTTCCATGCAGATATATGCACATACACATAAATAAAATCTAAACTATTAAAAAATAACAATAACAAAAAACAAAACAAATTCACACACTGGTAGAAATTATGTGAAAACATAAATAAAGCTCTTCGGCCTGGAGAGGTGGCGCAATGGCTCAGAGTGCCGGTGGCTTTTGCAGTCCCTGTGCGTTCCGTTCCCAGCACCCACATCAGAGGGCTAGCAACTGCGTTTAACTCCAGCTCCAGGATGTCTGACGCCATCTCCTGGCCTCCATGCACACCTGCACACACACGTACACACACACGTACACACACACGTACACACACGTACACACACACACACACACACACACACACACACACACAAACTTATTTAAAAAAACAAACCCTCTTTTTCCACAAAGGGACATCTCAGTTGGACTCAGTAGCATTGTTAGAATGTGCACAAACCCTCACATTGGTCTGTTTTGTTACTGTAACAAATATAGCTCATGAGGCAGCCTAACTTTATAAAGAAAAAGGGTTGTTAGGGCTCACAGTTTTGGGGGTTCAAAGGTGGGGTTCAGTGCCCACTCTGCTGGAGTGAAGGTCTTGTGTGCTACAGTTGGATTCTGAGAGTCCCTCCAAGGTCCACCTGTGAAAGGGCCCACGGCGGCGGAACCATTGAGAAGTAGCTTCTCATGGGGGAGGTCTGCCCACTCTGCCTCTCTCCTTGTTCTCTTTTGCCTGTTAAGTGGCTCGGCTCCAGGACCTGTTCTTCCTCTGATGTACTGTCTCCTGGTGACCCACAGCAACAGAGCCGACCAACCACAGCTCAGAAGGTCAGAAACAGTTTACAGATGATTTCAAGTATATTCTTACAGTAAAGCAAGGTTGGCCAACACAGAGTATCTGTGAGAGAGCAGTCACATCACTCACAGGAAGGCAAAGAGACTGGTGTCCCCATCCCTTTTGAGGGCACATCCCGAATGACCTAAAGATTTCTGTTAAAGGCTCCATCGCTTCTCAGTGGGAACAAGCCTCCAACATACAAGCCCATGGGGGTTACAAGCCACAATGGAACCACTGTGCAAAGATAATTCAGTTCCCAAATGGGTACAGTAAGAATCTGGAGACTTAAATTTGCTCCATGCTGAGTGTGGACAAGGAGTAAGAACTCCAGAGATGCCACCATGGTCTAAGAGCATCACAAGGGCACTTAGTCCAATCAGGCTACATGCAGGACCCGGCCCCAGTTGTCTGTGCCTACAAGGAGGACGGCCCCTGATGCTGACTCCACCTTGAGTTACCCAAGGAGATGTAAAAAAAAAAAAAAAATCTCATATCCTCACTGCACATGGAATTCAGGCTGGTAAGACTCTCAGGCGGATTTTAACATTCCCTCAAGGTTTACCTAACTCCTTTGGAGGACAGAAAGAGCTGCCTGGATTGTAATGTTGCAGACATGGGTCTGGGGATAGAACCCAGGGCCTACTGCATGCTAGCCAAGCTTCCCCAGCCCTGCCTGAAGCCTTGCTTTCTAGATCTTCTTCTCACAGGAATGACCACAAAGGCTGCGGTAGAAGGAAAAAAGGACAGAGAAGAAGGGAAGGAGGGATCCTCTGTGCTATCACAGAGACACTTGGGCCTGCTGCACACAGCCTGGTAGATACCTTGAACTTTGTGGTCGTGGTCATCCTGCAGGATTGTGATGGCAACTGTGTGGTTATTTTCCATCTCCAGCAGAGCAGCCTCGTGGCTGGCAGTGATGTCTTCCACCTGAAGGAAAGGCAGGGTTACTGGTTGTCCATGGAGCTCGGGTGGGAATATCTTTGCTGCTTAGAAAACATAGGTGCAAACTCAATAAGAAGAAACAGTCAGTGATCCTGCCAAAGACAAGCTACTCTGCCGGGATGACTGACACTCCCCGTCTAGTACCAAAGTGAAGTCAGGATTTGTAGGTAAGGTGACATTTTCTGGAGTCACTGCCACAACCTGGCTCATTGCGGAAAGATACAAGTTCAATGCAGCCAGGTAGAGGCGGTGCACACCTTTAATCCCAGCACTCAGGAGGCAGAGGCAGAACTACAGAGTTAGTTCCAGGACAGCCAGGGCTAAATAAAGAAAGCCTGTCTCAAAAAACAAAATCAAAACAAAACAATAAAAGCTCTACCAGGAAGGACTGTCTCAGCCACCTCTGTAGAGTCCTGGACTACCCCATCACATGCTTTTCCTTCACCCTGCAAGGAAGTGATGGGACAGGAAAAACAGTCCTCCGTGCCTCTTCTCAAGGTTTCCCAGTGTCAGGTAAGCCGGAACTACTCTTTCCAAAGCTCTCAGTTAGAGCCTATCCTACTCTACCCTTATGAGGTAGGCCTGTCTATGCCCATTTTGCAGATGAGGAAATCAAGGCTTAGGTTTAACATGTTTCACCCAAGAGCTAGTAAGTGGCAGGGATAAGCAGGGTCCCCCAGTCTGACCCAAGTGGAGCTGTTCTCTCAAACACACCCAGTGACAGCCTCCTCTCCAGGTACCACCAGCAAGTGACATGTTAGGACTCTCTCCCTAGTTCCTAGGTGAGGCCAGGAGGCTCACACATGTCCCCTTCACCAAGGTCCCAAGCATAAACTTGCCTTCCAGCTTGCCCCCTGCTGGGCCACTCTGCTGACCAGGCAACTCGGGGCTGCTCCTGGGAAGGGTTTCCCACGCTCTGCTTGAAGGTCTGTTTCCAGGTGTTCAATCACAAGTGTGCAGCCCACCCTGGATGTTTTGGTTTTCACTTTTATTTTTCAGTGCTGGTGACTGAGCCCAGGGCCTTACACATACATGCTAAGCCACCACTCTGTCAATGAGCAACACACCCCGCCTCATTTTCATACTTTCTGATTCCTCTACCCAATGACTATACTGCCTACAGTGTTTACTTTTTTGTTTGTTTATTTGGTTTGGTTTTCACATTTTTATTGGGTGGGGGGCAACAAATTCCACCAGTGGGGATATTCACAGGTTCTTTAGCCATTCCAGCCCTGGGCCCTAAGAGTCCTGGGGGTGGCTGGGCACATGCAGCATGTTCCCATTATCCTGCATAGGCCCTGGGTAGTTGTAGGGTGTGACCTGGTTGATCACGGTGGCATACTTGGTGTAGGGACTAAGTTGAAGCATAATTATAGCTTATCTTGGATTAGAAAGCACCAAGCTATATTGATCCTGATGATGTCTGGACAGTGAGACTCTCCAGAAGTGAGATTTGTTATTTGTTATTTATAATAACAAAATGAAATGCTCTTCTTGTATCACTGCAATCACACACCCCAACACAGACCAAATGCAGACCAAGCAGAGCTTCCGCCTGACTTACAACCATGCTTGCAAATGGCTCTTCTTGGTCCCTCGTTACCCTCAATCTGCTTACCGTTTTATTTTGGTCATGGTTTTACCTTCAAATGTGTGCCCTGCTAGAGAAACTGTTCAGGATACCCTCTCCCTGGGATAGCAAGCCTCTCCTAGACATAATACATGTGAAGTGTTTATCCAAATTCTTGGTCAATAATCTCTTATACTTCCACCACACACTGTAACAGTATATATGCATGTATGGGTACATACACATACCCCTTCACATCCAAAACCAGTTCAACAACAACAACAACAACAACAGAACCCAAAAGCCAACAAACCAAACAAACAAAAACTCGAAGAAACCTGGAACAAAAATCTCTTTTTGTTCCATGTTGTCTTACAAATAAAATTCAATAATTCAGTTTATTTCATGACCTACAGTTGTGTCAAAAACTGACATTTTAAAACCACAAATCCAGATAAATGTGTCTAGGTCCTCAAGGTCTTTGGTGGCACTGTCATCGATGTGATCCTACACCTGACAGAAACGACCCAGAGGAAGATTTAGTTCACAGTGTCAGTGGGTCCAGTCCACAAGTACGTGGCCCGTGTGCTTGCACAGAATACCATGGCAGCAAGGGCTTGTGGGGAAGGAAGTTCCTCACCTCACAGTGGACAGGAAGCAGAGAGAAAGGAGGAGGCCTTCAAAGACGTGCACTGTGGCCTACTTCCTCTAGCCAGGCCCTACCCACTAAAGTTCCTACCACTGCTCTTTCTTATTTATTTATTTATTTGTATTAGGTATATGGGTGTTTGCCTGCATGTATGGCTGTGTACCATGTGCATGCAGTGCCTAAGGAGTCCAGAAGAGGGCGTCAGATACCCTGGAACTAGAAGTACAGACTGCAGAGAGCCACCATGTGGGTGCTGGGAACTGAACCCAAGTTCTCTCACATGTGTGAATGCTTAGTCCTGGGTTCGAGGTAGTGTTTGGGGAGGTTCAGGCGGTGGAGCCTTGCTGGAGGAAGTTTGTCACTGGGGGTGGGTTTTACAGTTTACAGCTTTGCATCATTTCCAGGTTGCCCTCCGTTTCCCGTTTACAGTTGAGGAGGCGAGCTCTCAGCTCCCTCCTCCTGCCGTCTTGCCTGCTGACCGCTGCCTGGCCTTCCCATCCATGATCGACTCTTGCCCACTGGAACCCTAAGCCAAAATAAGCTCTGTCTTCCACAAGCTGGCTTTTTGTCATGGCGTTTCATCAGAGCAACAGGAAAATCAGTAATGCGGGAAGCTTCTGCTGCCTGAAGAGCTTTCTTATCTGGCTGGAACCTTGGATAGAGCCCCCTTAGACCACTGCTGTCTGTCTTTGGCCGCCATCTACAGAGATGGGATGCTGGGCTCTTCCACGGAGGAGGCTGCCAGTGTGCCTACCAAACGGCCCTAGTTGTTTGGAGAAGCAGTTACTCCCTGTGACTCCGTTCTGAAGGCAGCCTGCTACCCAGCAGGGCTGGGTGCAGAGGCAATAAGGGGGAAAAGCTATCTATCGCCTCAGATGAGCAAGGATAGAGTTGTGGGCTTTACATTCAGCCGCATGCCAGAGGCAATTAACTGAGGCTTTGGCAATTCACTTAGAGAAGATGTATTTTGAATGGAGCGTCACGTGCTCTCATTTCCTCATTAAACTCAAACCAGATTAAACTCCCATTTGCCCCCATCCCAGACGCGCATCCTCATTAGAGGATCCAGAGGGAGCCAGCCTGTGTTTACTCACTCCAACACCCTCCTGTGAGTTTCCTTCTCCAACATCCAGGAGCCCAGCCCCCCACTGCACTCTGTCAGTCTCCTAGACACCAGCCCCGAGCAGGTGGCAGGCTGTGCCGGAGGTCCCAGGCTGACTCCATCTGGTTCCCAGTGTGACCCCCTCTTCAGCCTGAAGGGCGGCTGTCCACGAGAGCCACGTGTCCACGAGAGCCACGTGTCCCCAGCACCACCTCTTCTCAGCACAAGGTCTCCTGTGCCAGACAGTGAGGTCCTAGGGCCTTATTCTGTTTGTGTGGTGTCTTCTCCTGCAGGGCAGATGGAGCTGGCTGGGTGGGAGGGTGAAGGAGACATAACACAAGGTGATAGGCTGAGCGGTCTCCGCCCGTTGAAACTCCTTATAGGGTGCTGTTCCTGCCACTCACCTGCCACCCGCAGGATGAGTTTTTAAAGAAAACGAACAGGGGTTTGGTGAGGTGAGCTGATGAGCACTGAAGAGCAACACACCCGTCAAAGAAGACGAGCCACTTCTGCTCACACTTCACGCAACAGAGTTCTGGTGGCTTACTTAACCCTGGGACTCTGTCTTCTTACCTGTAAAATGGGGGTAGGAATGGCTACCTGGTAGGGTGATGGAGTCAGTGTCCGTCAAATCGGAAACAGTGGCTGGTGCAGAACCAGGTCTACATACATGTTCGCTTAGCGCCTCTACCCACAAAGAATACGTGAAGAGCAGCTCACCAATAAGGGACAAGGGTAAAACTGCAATCTTAGGGAAGTTCTCACCGAGAAGCTAACCTTAGGCCTAGAAGGTGGAGAGGGTGCCATGGTGTCTGCAGGGACAACATTCTAGGCACAGGGCGTAGAGAGAGCCAGAATGAGGCTGGAGAGTGATCTTGACCCCAAGTCCGTTTCCTCTCCTGGCCCGGGCTCTTTTCCCACCTCTGGCGCTGAGCTGCCCGGCCGACTCACCTGCTCCTGGTGCTGGCAGCGCATGCGCAGCAGCTGGTCCTGGTGCTCCGCCTGCAGGCGCGCGCTCTCGGCCTCGAACTGCTGTTGCAGCCGCTCCTGCAGCTCCTGCACCTCGGCCTGCTGCTGCCAGCCCAGCCTCCTCAGCTCCTCCTCAAACCGCCTTTCCAGCGCCTCCTTCTCCTTCTGCAGCTTCTCACACTTGGCGGTGTTGAAGGCTGCGGGGAGCACGGAGCTCTTTAGCACAGTGGGGAGCAGACGCTGCGATGACCCACCCTTAGCCCACCTGAGGCTGTCAACAGTAAAACCGAAACAGGAACCACCGGGCCAGGAGCGCGACCCAGCAGCCGAGTGCTTGCTTGGCTTGGCATGCACGAGGCCTGAGTTCCACTCCCAGCACCAGAGACTGATAGAAGAATTAAACAAATAAAAAATACGCCATAGCCGGGTGGTGGTGGTGGCGGCACATCCCTTTAATCCTAGCACCCTGGAGGCAGAGGCAGGGGATCTCTGAGAGTCTGAGGTCAGCCTGGTCTACATAGCAAGCTCCAGGTCATCCAAGGCTACACAGTAAGGCTCTGTCTCAAAAATAAGTAAATAGAGAAATAAGTAAACCCCAAACACCTCAAAACCTAGTTTAGCACAATATATTACCACAAAAGACTCTCTTCCCTTGAACCATTTGAGAATAAGATGCCGATTGGCTGTCCCGCTATGCCCCAATTCCCTAGTGTGTGCGCCCTACTTACCCACAAGGCCAGCGCACTCAGGAGATCTGTGACACAATGGTGCCACCCAGTGCTCAAAACTGTTGAAAGATACCCAGTGCAAGCCCAACGTTTTCCTACTGATACAGCTTGCGCCCCCTTATTGTTAGACATTGGTCTCCAAGACTTGCTGGTACAGATAATATTACAGATAATATAACAAACATGTTCACCCATGTGCCAGGTCACTTTTCATTAGGATGCGCTCTTGGGAGTGGAAGTTACAAGGCTTTAAAGACCATGGGTGTCCTCGTCCAGGGGTTGGTGCTTTCTTTAAATTCCAGTTAGCTAGTAATAAAACTGTGACCGCTAGGGGGTGGTATAGCACCTGAAAAGTACCCTCAGGGCACACTGAGCTGAACCACTCACTTTCCCCCCAAATTCTTCTTTTTGGTGAAAATGTTAAGAGGAGAAATAAAAGGAGCGACTGAAAATGAAGTCTGAGGTGTTCACAGAGGGAGAGTAAGTCAGAGAGCCACCAGCCTGCCTGTGGTGTTTGTAGACACACGCTACTCCCGGCACGCAGCGCGCAGAGTAAACAGGAGCCGGCATCTGCATCCTTGCCTCGCCTAGACAGGGACTGCTGCTCCCAACAGCCTACACCCCATCTGCGGAGAACAGGAAGCGGAGCAAACTGGTCCAAGGTCAAGGCAAGGTGCACAGCAGAGCCAGGAGCGTGGACAGCCTCCGCGATGCGTCCGCAGCATTATAATGTCTCCAAGGTGAGACTGTGCATTGGCGTACCTTCCTTCAACCTCCGACGACGTCTGGAATTCTAACCCTTTACCTGCCTGTTTCCTTATGGGTAGACTCAGACAGGCAGGGCAGCTTTGGACGGATACTGAGCCAGGGTTGTAGTTAAATGGTAGAGTAGGCGCTTAGTGTAAGCAATGTGTTGGGGTCCATCCCCAGCACCCAAAAGATAACTAGTCATTGAATTTAGGGAGCACTTGCTGAGGGCCAGGCACAGTTCTAGGCACAGTGGCAGGAAGGCAGGCCAGCACAGAAGGAGCAGAGGCTTGAATGAGACATGTCCCCTTAGTCTCAGACATTTGATCACTTGGTCCCCGGTGGTGGCATTTGGGGAGGTTTAGGAGGTACAGCTTTGCTGTAGGAAGTATGCCACTGTGGGCGTAAGCTTAAAAAAAATAGGAAGAGCATTATGAGAAGGGAGTTCAGGTAGACAGAGATGCAAGTCAGTCCTGGTGTGGACATTCATTCATCTATGAACCCAGTGACGACTTATGTGTCTAGTGCTTGGCCATTGCTGGACTCCCCCCTTCCACCTGAACACGCAAAGGCCCTGGGACAGGCACAGTTCTGGTCTAACCAAGGAACAGAAAGGCCACGATGGAGCACCAACGTCCTCGGAGGAGGGCGGTCAAGTTCTAGAGGCAGGCAGAGGCACATCACGCGGGACCTGTGGCTACGCTATGGCTTTCCGGTTATGTTCTCGCGACAGCTTCACGCTCCCAGAGTCTCAAGGAGGGGAAGAAATAGTGATTTTCATTCCTGATAGCTGCATGGAAAATGGTTTATGAGACAAGGAGAAGAGTTCAGGGGGCGTCTGGAGTCCAGACACTGAGCTTAACGGGGTCAGGTGACTGGGCTGAGGGAGGAAGCATGGGGAGGGATGGGTAGGTGCACCGGGGAGGTGAAGGGGTACAGATGTGGGCTAGGCAGGAGTCCAGAAAGACCCAGTGGTTGGTCTGAGCAAGGAGACGTGGTAGCACTCTTCAGGGAGATGAGAACATTGAAAGAGTCCAGCTAGAGTCACTTACAAGCCTTTGTGGAACTAATAGATCTGTTACTGTGCATTTAGGGACCTGTTGTGGCCCACTGGCCTCAGAAAAAGCCTCTCTGGCTTTCAGGGTATAGGTGTTGCCAATCAGTATGAAAAATAAAAAACCGAGGCCTGCTGGGTTCTGACAAGTCTCATACCACCTTGTCGATGAGTGACTCTATCCCAGGCTCACACAAAATGGTCTCTTATAAGAGTATCAAGTCTTCAAAGCGTGAGGCTTTGGGACAGACTGGAGTTAGCGAGTCTCCTCCAAACAACATTGTGTAAAGACACAAAAGGTGTGCCCATGATAGAGTGGAGAGCACGCCCTGGCTCCCAGGAGTCTTTGCAGTACCGTGACTCTCAAAGGGAAATCTCTGTAGACAGCAGGAGATGAGAAGCAGTGGAACCAGGAGTGAAAATGCAGGGCAGTGGTCAGAGGCAGTGAGAGCTGACGAAGGTGGGTGGAGGGCAGGGGGCGCGGGGGGGGGGGGGGCCGGGGGGAGGCGGGGGCGGGGCGGGGGCGGGGCAGGAAGCCTAGCCCAGCTGGCCTCGGGGCTAGATAAGACCAATAGCAGCTGCTGGGCTTCCCAACGTCATCTGGCTTCTCTGTTAGTATCAAAGGAGGATGGTGGCTGTCCGGTGATGTTATTTTGGGAGGCCGTAGAGTCTTTAGGAGGTGGTAGGAGCTGGTCAGCAGATGTCTTTGAAGGTGACCTGTGACCTCCACCTCTTGTTCTACTCTGCCTCCTCTGAGAGTGTACCGTTCTGCTCCACTTCCTTTTCATTCTCTTTATAATCTGTGGTTGAAGATGTGATCTCTCAGCTTCCTGCTCCAGCTAGCACGCCTCTCCACCATGATGGACTCTTACCCCGGAATCTTAGTTGACGCTGGATCCCACTTATGTGACCTGCATCTCAGAAACGCCCTATGGAGCAGTAACAACCCTGTTATTCTTGTATTTCAGAAGAAGAGATCTGAGAAAGATCAGACACAAAAATAAACATCCCAGTTGATTTAAAGTCTCTCGATAGTCATAAATGCTCGGTGTTATTTAATGTATTCTTTAAGATGAACAAGTCAATGAATGGATGGTGATTGGTCCCGTGTGGGACAGTAACTGCAGTGTGTCTAAGTTCATCTTGGAGGGAGCAGAGGGTTGCAGGCATGATTTATGGGCAAAGGAGGAAAGAGGAAACTGATTAGACATGGGCTAAAGCTTTTGAAAAGAGAAACTATGCTGTCCAGATGAGAACTGGTAACACACCACACATAAACAGGAAATGGTCTTCTACAGATGTCTCTGCATAGAGTCTGCTCCTTTGTTTTGTCCATTTAATTTGGGTATCCAGACTTTTAAAGGCATCTCTATGGCATCAACTTATACAACTCACTATGTACATAACTACCTTGGGCTTTCTGTGGCCAGACTCTGAAAGGGTAGCTAATGGCTCCATGTGTCCAAAGCACTTTGTTATTTACTGCTGTGGAATAATCCTTTTGTACTGTAAAGATTTGATCACTCGAATTGGTTTAACAAAACACTGACTGGCCAGTAGTCAGGCAGGAAGTATAGGTGGGACAACCAAACTAAGGATGCTGGGATGAAGAAGAGTGGAGTCAGAGGAATCACCAGGAGATGTGGAGGGAGCGAGACATGCTGGAAGACAGGTAAAGCCACAAGACACGTGGCAGCACACAGATTAATAGAAACAGGTTAATTTAAGTTGTAAGTGCTAGTTAGTAATGCACCCGAGCTAGCGGCTGAGCATTTATTATTTATTATTTATTAATATTAGGCCTCTGTGTGGTTACTCGGGAACGGCTTGCAGGACAGAAACTTCCGTCTACAAATGGCGCTCAAACAAACATTTGGCAAGAACTTCCACATAAAACCTGAGAGAGCTTTAAAAAAGGTTCTAAAACAGAATCCAATGTGCCTTCCCAGTCTCATATCCCACATGGGCTGCAGTACAGAGAGGCATCTTTCTGCTGCTGCCTGCACACTTGAGCCACCAGTGTGAGCGGAGCCAATGAGCTGCATGGCGGGTTTGGAGCTTTGCTCATGCAGACAGAAAAGGCTGCAGTTGCTCAGTAAGGACAGATTCAGACGAAAAGAATCTCTAAATGAACCACAGTATGTTTGAAAATGTACATATTCTTAGAAGAGAGAAGAGAAGAGAAAGGGCATATGAAAATAATAGGGTAAAGTCCTTAAAGAGGGAGTAAGTAATATAAAAGAAGAAAAAATCCACATAAAGATGAAAATGCACAGAGAGTTTGAATCCTCTATGATATTGTGTTGTCTTTGAATTTTTTGGCTACTAGGACACGCTGAATTGTGAAGGATGCTAGATTAAACCAACCTATATGTTTTGAAAATGTCTTGACTTCAAAATTTAAGTCAAAAAGTGTGTTACTTTGGGAGGAGGTTATGTTTTTATTTCCACAGGAAATGAGAGGCTGTGGATTCATTCTGGGCTAAAGAAAACCAGGTTTGATTGAGGAAGACCTGAAAATTGTGACTACAAACATAAAGAAATAAACCTAGAAAAACTACAAAACACATAATGTATATTTTACCTGCTCAAACATAAAACAGAAAATCATCTTTGGCTGAATTGTCTACAATGCACAGTCTATACTTTTATTAATACAGATATGTATGTTACCTTTAAAATTTTATGTATTTTCAGAGCAAGGAAACCAGACACTGAGATGATCCAGCATCACAGAATACTCTATCCAAGACCTAACAATTATCCTGATTTTCTCAAGGTTCTTCCAAATATTACCAGTGCCCCCAAACAACAGGAAGTAGTCTAGAGAATGATGCCCACATTCTCAAAAGATGGGTTGTGGATATTTATTATTATTTAAGGGAGGTTGATTACAAGTTGTTATGGGTAATGGTAAGGAAAAAAGCTAAACAAAGGAGATTAGATCCAGGGATCTCTTTCTGAAAAGGGGGAAAATAGAAATGATAGGATACATTTAATAACCTAAGGCTTTTCATGACAGTGAGACATGTCTGCTTCTGGTAGTACCAATCTACTTCAGAGAAGATGATGAGGCATAGAAGAAACTCCGTATGGAGTTTGTTTTCTTTATGGCAAAAGCTAGTCATTTGGGCAAAGAAACTGCCCTTTCCTCAATTGCTGACAATATACTGTCCAAACTGGACCAAAGGATGCAAAAGAAAGCAACTGCCAAACTTTGCCAAGACAAGGTAGGATAGTCCTTCAAAATTCTCTGCTTCTCAAAAAAGTCTGTCAGATATCATAGGCCTGCAGGCCAAAGATGGATGCCCCAACATTACAGAAGAATGTAGGATGAATATCCAGGTAGCCAGATGTTCCTGTTGTTAAGTAACATTTCATCCTTCTGGGGTCTTTGATGGAGTTAAAGACTAATTAATTAGACTTAAAATTTTCCTTAGTTATGATAAAAGGTAAATTAGGTGTAAAACTTTAAACTCACAAAGATAAGATGAATAATAGAATATTTTCTCTACATTTGCCAAATACAAATAGACTGGATATTATAACTGCAATTCTTACTTGATAACTATTTTTGCTCTATATAATTTTACTGTGTTGAAGTTAAAACCTTCCTTTTTAATTAGACAAAATGGGGAAACGCTGTTGAATAATTTTTTTGTATACTGTAAAGATTTGTCACTCGAATTGGTTTAATAAAAGGCTGACTAGCCTATAACCAGGCAGGAAGTATAGGCAGGACAACCAAACTGAGGACTATGGGAAAAAGAAGGGTGGAGTCAGAGAGTCGCCAGCCAGACACAGAGGGAGCAGGCCACGTACAAAATGAGTTAACAATCCATTAGCCACGTGGTAGAACTTAGATAAGAATAGGGGTTAATTTTTAAGTTGTAAGAGCTAGTTGGTAATAAGCCTGAGCTACGGGCCAAGCATTTATAATTAGTATTAAGCCTCAGTGTGTTTATTTTGGGGCTGTTGATTGGCTAGGAGAACTCCACCAACAATTTTCTACTTCATTTTTTTCCCTGTGTAAAGTGGCATCAAAGGGTGAACCTTTTCGTTTGACCTCAAAGATCTGACCCATAAGTGACCCAGGTTATATCTAGCTCCATAGTGAACATGCCTTTTAGAAAGAGCTTTCAATAAAGGACTGAAAACTTTAAACACTGGTGAACATTCACGTGGGCCCCTTTCACCAGGGAGAACGGACCCCACTGAGTTCTAGAAAACATTTCTGGACCCAACCATTTTCAAAGCCTCACAGTTTACAGAGGCCCCCTTCCACAATACATCACCAATTTAGTCTTCTACCCCTTGGCTCTGGTGGCCCCATTCCCAATTTGTACTAGATGGGCGAGGAGGCCAAGCAGCTGCTAGAGAGTGAACTAGTTTGTGTTGAAGGTAACAGTTTCCCGCTTTTATTCCTTTTTCAGGCTGTTCAGTTCAGTGTATGTCATGGGGCTTGGGAGGCTCCTCTCTGATATGATTGCTCAGACATATGACCTGTGTGTGTGTGTGTGTGTGTGTGTGTGTGTGTATGTGTGTGTGTTTACTGTCTTTAGTTTCAAATGGAATAAAGGATTAATATTTTAAAATCTTCAAAACCTAATTTCACCTGAGAGGCATACATTTCTCCGTCAACTCAGCACAGTGTCCCTATCTCTTCAAACACATCAAGGGACAAAGCAAGCCACACAGAACTGTTTCTACTGACTAACATTAGACACACACACAGAACAAGCAAGGTATTCAGGCAATTGACAGTAGCCCGGGTGTGCATGTGTGCATATACATGTGTTGTGTGTAGGTATATATAATTGATTCCATATAGACATATGATTTAATACATATTATTGATTTTTAGATTTACTTCTATTTCTAATCATGTATACGTGTGTGTATATGTGAGTATGTCAGATCCCCCTTGAGCTGGAGTTACAGCTGGCTGTGAGGCACCATATGGGTGCTGGGGATCCACAAAAGCACTGTGCATTCTGACAGCTGAGCCATCTCTCCAGCCCTGAGTGTGTGTATTGTTTAAAAACCAGCAGTCCGACCAGTGCTCCCGTTTACCACCCTAACAGAAACGTCCATTCAATGCCCTGTCCGGACGCTGGCTGGGCTGCCAGGTCCCCTCACTAAGAACAAGACAGCAATGACTTGAACAAGGCAGGCCACTCCTTCTCTAGGGGGAAGTGCTAGGGGAGCTGCCTGAGAAAGGAGGCTTCTGGGTAGTCTGAGGCAAAGGTGTGAGAGTCACCTCTCCCTCAGGATGCCTGGAGCGCTCTCAGCTTCAGCTGGTGACTGTCCCCACCAATGGACTCACATCCACACTACAGGGGTGGAGCCCACTGAACAGAAGAGCCCCCACCCCATTTCATCGTTACCAGGCTTTCTCTAGGAACCCCACCTTCCTGCCGACATGCAAATGACCCTAACTTCCAGTCACCATGACAGACAGGGTGGACACTGAGAAGTAAGCTTCACCTGTCAAATGAAGGACGAGGCCAGGATTTAATTGTGTGCTGTTTTTTGTTTTGTTTTGTTTTTTGTTTTTTCCCAACTTGACACAAGCTGGAGTCATCAGGGAAGAGGGAACCTCATTTGAAGAACTGCCCCTATCAAATTGGTAGGTGGGAAAGTCTTTGGGGGCATTTTCATGATTCATGATTGTTATGGGAGGACTCAGCCCACTGTGCCCACTGTGGGTGGTGCCACCCCTGGGCAGGTGGGCCTGGGCTGTATGAAAAAGCAAACTGAGCAAGTCAGTAAGGACCATTCAGAGCCTTCCTCCGGGTTCCTACTTGAGTTCCTGCCCCGACATTCCTCATCGATAGACTGTAATCAGGATGTATAAGCCAGATAAACCCCCTCCTCCCCAAACTATTTTAGGTCAGTCTTTAATCACATCAGTAGAAAAGTAGCTTGGATAAATGGATTCAGGTCCCTGAAGCATCCAGCATGGAGTCTGGCTGGGTCACAGCCTCCCCTCACTGGTGTCATGGTTAAATGTAAGGTGCTGCTAAAGAGCCTTAGAGGGTGAGGCTAGGGGGAATGGTGTCTTAGGCAGTGTTCTGTGGCTGTGAAGAGACACCATGACCACAGCAACTCTTAGAAAGGAAAACATTTCATTGGGGTGGCTTACAGTTTTGAAGGTTCAGTCCATTATCATCATGGCAGGAAGCATGGTGGTATGCAGGCAGACATGGTGCTGGAGAAGGAGCTGAGAGTTCTACATCCTGATCCACAGGCAGCAGAAGGAGACTGTATCCCACACTGAGCATGGCTTGAGCATATGAGACCTCAAAGCCCGCCTCCATAGTAGCACACTGCCTCCAGCAAGGCCACACCTACTCCAACAAAGCCACACCTCCTAACAGTGCCATGCCCTACGGGCCAAGCATTCAAACACATGAGTCTATGGGGGCCATTCCTATTCAAACCACCACAAATGGCAACGAAGGAGAAAAGCAAAAACCACATGGAGCCCAGGTGATGAGTCATAATGAACCCTTCCGTGCAATCCTGAACAGGGCCAGAGTAACAGCATGCAAAAATTGTGACTGTAGGCTCTATGATCATCAGGTGACACCTTCAGATAGAGCATTTCCTCACGGTAGCGCTGAACAAAGCAGCTAGCTGTGGAACAGCATGGGCTGACTGGACTTGGGTTCTGCTGTTGGCGGATTTTCCCATGTTGGGGGTTAACCCCTCCAAGTCTCATTCCCTCATCTGAAAAATGGGATTCACACCAGACTACACTCCTAGGCTTCCTGTGAGGCTTCCACAGGAAGACTCAGTCATGACTTGACACCATGCTGGTCTCCACAGATCTCACACTGACTAGGAGCTGGGATAATCCCCACTGAGGATACCCTGGCAAACAAGTGTTGAGTGTTCGCTCTATGCCAGACACTTCACTGACTACTCTGGGGAATGGATCACTGAGCTCACAGCTCGGGGAAGCAGGCAGGACTCCGAGTTCATGCTCTTGTTTTCTAGATGCACCTGAGAGGATGTTATGAGCTGTGTGTGAAGTGACCCCCCCCCCAAGGCTCTTGGATACTAAAGCCTTGGATGCCAGTGGATGGGCTTTGTGGAAGTGGCTGGGTCCCAAGTGTAAGGATTCTGTCCTTAATTATGTCATCAGCCTGTGACGGCGTCCCAGCCTAAAAAGTAGGCGTGCCCTCTGTGTGTTCTTTTTCTCCTTTCCACACTCTTTCCTTCCGTTCTCTTCCCTCGGTGTGGTCTCTCTGTTTCTCTCTCTCTCTCCTCTCTCTCTCACCCCAGCACTCTCCTCCGTTGGCATGGCTGCTGCAGGTGGCGGCCAGCCATGAGTGCCAGTGCATAACCAACACCAAGGGCTCTGGCTTCACCCATGGATTCGTCCCTTGATGCATTCATACTCTGTTGGCATTCCTGGGAGAGACTGTAAACGTAGGCTGTAGGGCCAGCTAGAGGTCCCCTCTCTGCTTTCTCTGTCCTGGCTGCTTGTGTCACTGTGATATTTTTACACACCACCACATGCCCTGTAGCTATGGAGCCAGCCAATCATGGACTGAAGTCTCTGAGATCGTGAGTAAGCTTGCCTCTTATGCCATCTTCTTGAGTATCTTGCATGTGATAAAAGGCCGACCACGCAATCATCACAAATTCATGAGCATCTCAAATGCTTGCTTGTTATTGCCACATAGTTCCATCCTAAGCCAGGGATTTTTACAACTTTAGCACGAGTTAGACCCACAAATGGGCAGGGTTAAAACAGACTGGCTGCTCTCACGTTCAATAGGTTTGTGGTTGGTTTCTGATTAAGTAGGTTAGAAGCAAGACCTAAGAGTCTACATTTCTAGCAATTTCCATGTCCTGCTGCTGGGTGGGCCAGATCATTCTGACATTCACTGTGGAGTCTATGGCTCTACCACCCTGAACTTGTCTAATCTCATAAGCTAAGCAGGGCCGTGCCTGCTTAGTGCTTGGGTGGAAGATTTATTGTTTGTTATAAGCAAGACACTAAAACAACTGCTCAGTGGACCTTGTGAAGCTCAGGCATTAGTTAATTCGGTTTGTGGATTAGCTGGGGTGGACCATGAGACTCTTTATCTCAGAGAGGCCTTTGGGTGGGGCTGTTATTGCTCACTCAGCTGGAAGACCCAGAGAATTCTTCCTCCTATGGCATGCTTCAGGAAGGCTGCTTAAACAGAAGAAAATGGCTGGGTCCCCGCCATGCTTGGGAAATGGTCTGTGTGCGTCTCCCATTCTCATGACTCAGAAGCTTGCTCCCAGGTTTGGCAATGTCAAGACGGTGAAGCTTTTCCAAGTGGGATTATGTAATAGGGTCAGTGTGGGCATCACCCACCTAAAAGATTCATGCTGGTGTCAAGGAGTGGATTTGTTTTCTCAGGAACAGGTTTGTATGTGTGCACGTGTGCGTGTGTGCGTGTGCCAGTGTACATGGAGATCAGAGGACACCGTGTCTTTCTCCAGGTGCTGGCCATTTTCTTCTTTGACATTTGCTTGGACTTTGTCAAGCAGGCTAGGCTTGCTGGCCACTGAGCCTTTGGGGTCTGCCTGTTTCAGCCAGTGCTGGGATCATAATGACACCACCACACCCTGCTTTTTTTTTTTTTTTTTTTTTGAGCTTAGATTTTGAGGCTAACTCCAGTCTTCATACCTGTAAGACAAACATTTCACTAGTAGGTCGCTATCCCCCCCTGCCCCAGAATGGGTTGTTGTAAAGCAACTGGCTAAAACTTCCAATCACTTTGCCAGGCAAAGAAGTTCCAGGTTAGATGCTCCCTCAGCACGCAGTGTGATGGCAGCGCCCCCTGCAGGCCTCTCTGCCCATACGCGCCCTCCCCTTTTAAGAAATGGAGCTCTCTGCTCAGCACCTGCCTCCCCAGCACCTGCCTCACCCTTTCTAACCACTTCCATCACCCTGAACTCTGACATCTGCTTCTTCAGCCCAGTGAGATGGCCACCGTCCACAGTGAGTGACCACACCTGAAGAACGGCCCTCAGCAGAGAGCTGAGAGCAAGGTGGGACTCACTGGGCGTCTTTTCTGTCAGATCCTTGGAGATCGCCGCCTCCCGTGTTCTGTCTATTTCATAACTGTGTACCACAGGCTTCGCAGGAGCAGTTACTGTATCACAGCTGGAAGTTCGGAAGGCAGTCCCTGGGCAGTCTGTGAAAGCATCCAGGTGACTTTAACATGCTTATGCCTCGTCCCCTCAGGGTTCCCGGCTAAGAACTGAGGCCTAGAAAGAAAGAGGCATGCAGATGGCTGCCTGAGGACATCTCAGCACAGTGCCATTTGTGTTTACAAGGCATAATTCATCTAGTCCCTGCTCAGCCTCTGGAGATTGGTTCTGCTTTCTAGTTAGACCTGCCTATAAAGAGATGCTTTTCTTATCACAAGTTAATAAACTGGCCATTTGAATTTTTTTATCAGGTTCCAGCCAATATAGCTCAGGCATTTCCCTGGAGGCTAGAGACATTCTTGATATACTAAAAAGCAAATTTTAAAAATCTAAAGCACAGTGAATTTGCTATTCAATGTCCACATTTATCTCTCACCCTGGTCTCTCAGGATGGTGCTGGACCCGTCATTCTGATTGGTTATGCTCTGACCACTGTCCTCAGCAGAAGCCTTTAAAAATATACTGTTACTATATTTTAATTATGTGCATATATGTGTCTGTGTGTAGGTATGTGCATGTGAGTGCAGTTGCCTAAGGAGGCCAGAAGAGGGCATCAGATCTTCTGGAGCTGGGGTTACAGGTGGTTGTGAGGCACCCAGTGTGGGAGCTAGGAACTGAACTCAGGTCCTCTGTAAGAGCAGAGTGTGCTCTTAACCACTGAGCCACCTCTCCAGCCCCAGCAGGAGTCTTTTAAAGAGACTTGAAAATCTTTCTTTCTTTCTTTCTTTCTTTCTTTCTTTCTTTCTTTCTTTCTTTCTTTCTTTTCTTTTCTTTTTTTCATACTGGGGTGACCGCAGTAATTCTGCTATACAAGTGCTCTATGACTAAGCCACATCTACAGCCCAAGGAGTTCTGGGGCTTTAGCTAGATTATTGGAGTAGTCAGTTAAGTCTTCATGGTTACTTGCGATGCAAAAATTGGTCTAGCTATCATTGTCTTCAATAGAAATAATTTCTCCCAAAGCACATATCTGGCTGGAAAAGTAATTTTCATTACAAAAGGGTGACCTGAACGTATAGGCGTACACTGTAATTTCTATTATTTTGTGTTAATTCTGCCACACTATACAAGTAAAGTAAACAATGGTACTCTTAACATATAAATGTGGTCCTGGTGGATGAATGAGAAAAATCACAAGGGCATTAGATATGACAAGAAAAACACCAGCATTGGAGAATCTGCCTGGAGAAAAACATCTGTGCCTTAGATCCGAACACTAGCCCTGCCTTGCATGCAAGTAATTGAATGGTTATGATGAGCACACACACATTTGTCCTATCCTTCTTGGTTAAGGTTACCTATGGACAAAACACAAGTGTCTTCATTACTTTTCCCACTTGCCAGTACAGAGGTTAAGTCAATGACGTCATTAATGCCACCTTTGTAAAAGGTCAAGTGTACGGAAGAACTGTTTGTCAGGGACTCCTCAACTTCGTTTAGGCTCAGCAGTTTAGCACTTACCTGGGTTACATATTCTCTAAAACTCTAAGACCCCTACTGCCTCACTTCCTTGGATCTTAGTCACTGCTGTCTCTTGGTATTAATAGAGACGGTTCCAGAGCCCCCCCCCCCCCCCCCCCCCCCCCCCCGCACCTCTCCATGCCGCAGCAACACCCAAATTCAAAGATGTTCAAGTCCCTTATGTGGATTGGTGGAGTATGAAACCTGTGTGCTTTATGTTGTACTACATTGTTTAGGGCATCATGACAAGGAAAAAACTACATGTTCAGAACAGAAGAAAACTGTATACACTACTTTTGCTCTGCACTGGCTGAACCCATGGATGTGAAACCCATTAATACAGAGAGACACCTGAACTTGCTCACATCTGACTCTGTCACATAAGCAGGCATTTCTGGTGTCAGAGGCATTGTTACACTCTTATTTTGCTGTTCATGCCACAGCAAAGGGTTTGTCCCTTGCATTCAGTTAAGTTTATAAATTAGCAGGCAACAGTGAGCGGCCCATGTTCATTGTGCTCAGCCCTGGGCCAGAGGCTTCTGATGCACAGTAAGAATATTTGTGTGTATGAGAGACTCGTGGCAGGAAGAGACTGTATACACAAAATTTATATGTGACTGCAATTTACAATGTATATATTTTGCAAAATGTCTCTTAGCATGTTACAGGATATATATTATATAAATATACAATGTCCTGGCTTTTTATTAAAGTCCCTCAAGTACCTAGACCTTCCAACATGACGGCAGCTTGGTGTGGCCATGGAGGAGAGGGATGACAAGTCTTTATGGTGGTATGATTTGGTGCCTCTAACCACAATTTCTTTACCATATTTAGGTGGTCATGGCATCATCTACCTTACCCATAGCCTATGGTTGTCATCAGGTTCAAATGAATGTAGAAAGCTTTTGTAAACTGTAAACTGTTGTTTATATACTAAATCCATGACAGCATCTGGCTCCACAATGTGAGAGGGTGTCTGTCCGTTCCCAAGGGGGTTTAGGGGCAGTTCTTGTTACCTGAGTAACAGTCAATTCAAGTTCATTAAGATTGAAATTTTTGTGTGAATGTGGTGCTGAGGATCGAACCCAGGTGTGGTGGTTTGAATGAGAATGGCCCCTAGAGGCTCATGCTTGGTCCCCCCCGCCTGTTAGTGGAACTGTTTGGGAAGCATTAGGAGGTACGACCTTGTTGGAGTGAGTGCGTCACTAGGGATGGGCTTTGGGGTTTCAAAAGCCCATGTCAGTCTCAGTCACAGTCCCTCTCCTCACCTCCTCTCCCTTCCCCTCCCCTCCCCTTCTCCTCCTTCTGCCTGCTCCCTGAGGATCAGCATGCAAAGCTCTCAGCCACTGCTCCAGCGCCATGCCTGTCTGCTTCCCATCATGGTGATTACGGACTAACTCTGAATCTGCAAGCAAGCCCCCAACTCATCAGCTTTCTTTTATAAGAGTCACCTCGCTCATGGTGTCTCTTCACAGCAACAGGACAGTAACTAAACTGCCAGGTCCTTGTACATGTGCCACATCCTATCCCTAACCCTGCAGACTTCATTAACATATATGGGAAAGCAAAACTCGCCTGAAGAGACTCAACATTTCATAAGATCTGAACACAAACATCGCCACAGAAAATGATTAGAATGTGCTAAGCATATAGATGCAACAAGATTTTATAAATATCGAAAAAGTATATGACTGCCACATGGAATAAATCAGTGTCTAAAAAAAGAGTATAGCAGGGTGTGTGTGTGTGTGTGTGTGTGTGTGTGTGTGTGTGTGTGTGTGTGTGTAACTGTAGCTGTAATATATTTTCCATGGCAACCAACCCAGTCTCTGGGAATTGGCAGGTTCAATACAACCGTGCATGGGTAAGCACCTGTTTGGGAGAGAAACCAAAATGACTTTGGAAAATGACATTTACTAGAATAAAATTTAATCAGAGTGGCTGAGATCATTGATTTGAATTTTTCCCATCTCATTTTCCTGCAAGAGGGGCAGGATTCCCAGACCTTGACATGCTGGGCAGTGCAGCCTGCAAGGAAATTAGTCTTTCTGAAACTCTATCAACAAGCTCAAATTGCTGACAGCGGACGAGACCTCTGGGAGCCAAAATCTCTGTTTTCAAATAACCTCCCCCTTCCCCATCTGATTACCCATGGAGTGCTTAGCATATTTTGGGTGTCTTCCCAAATTTTGTGGGGCAGATTGAATGGGAAGATTCAACTATGATGACCAGAGAATTCTGCAACACAAATTTTGATGTGTTATATTTTTATTTTCATATATATTCAAAACTAATTTTTCATTCCCTTGTTGACCAATGTGCTCTCTAGGAGTATGTTGTTAAGGGACCGGTAAAGCGGTTTGCAAAGGACCCAAGTTCAGCTTCCAGCATCCACGTTGGGTGGCTCACAATTGCCAATAACTCCAGCTCCAGGGGGAACTGGACCAGAGGCCTTTGGCATCTATGGGCATCTGCCCTCACATGCATACACCCTCAGTCACACATCTTGAAGTTCTTCACGTGAGTGGAGGCTCCTCAGGCTACAGTGGGGAGTGCCCAACTGCATACATCTCCCCCAGTGCCTCTAACACTCTCCTATCTGGTTTGGCTTCTAATCAAAACTTGCTTCTTTCAGAGTGCTCACTGATTGTCAAAATTCACTGTCCATATGTTTACTATTATAAACATCTGGGAGATTAAAAACCTACCCAAGACTTGCTCTCAATATTTTCTTTCTGCTGCTCCAGATGATTCTGGCAGGTACCAGACCAGAGGACCACCTATAAGCACTGATTCTGTGTGCTAGACACCACGGTTGTATTTATTCAAGCCAAGAGTGAGGATAACAGATGGAAGCTTTTTAACAGCTATCGGTAGAGTTTGGGGCAGTAATTTTATGAGTTATGGAAAAGGTTAGGCAGCCACCGTTAGACCGGAGATGGCCAATTCTACCCTAAAATCTATAACGTTTGAGTTATTCCCACTCTTGGCAACTTCTCTACTCTGTCTGGATTCATAGTTGTTTAGAAATTGCATCTCTCCAGCCCCTCCCTTTCCTTCTGGTCCCCGCCTCCCGTGACTCCCGTGGCAATCAACTGTTATGGAGTGTAAAGAATGACAGGACTACTCCTGAGGAGAAAGGCTTTCTCTCTGGACCCCTCAGCAGTCAGTGGGAAGGCTTTGCTGTCTTCTTTAAGGGAAGCAGCGCAGAGCACAGCTCTAGAATTTATGGGCTGACAATGGGTCCCCAACATCCCTCCTGCTGCCTTTGTTCTGTCACAATCTCCATGGTGGAGTGGGAATTGGCTGGCGGAGCAGAGCATCTCCTGGGATAAATGCTGTGCTGAATGGACCAGCCATGGTGCTGTCAGAGACTTCTGCTTTGTCTCTGCTGGGTTTGTTTTGGATTTTTGTTTTTTTGTTTTTTTTTTTCTGGCTTTTTTTCCTAATGGACAGGTGAATTCCGCTTCTATTGTTAACACTAATACAGAATCAGATAACTTAAACTCAAAGCCAGGGCAAATCTGACTGCATTTAGAAGTTTCTGGAGATTGCTAAAGGCAGTACCATTGGGCTTGGCACACGCCACCCAAGTGCATCAGATGGCCATCCTCCAAGCCAAAGCCAGCTCATGGGAGGGCAGACATCTCTCTGGGGAGAAATTCAACCTGGAGAGAACTCTGTTTTCTATCTTCATACACTAGCCACTGCACCTTGGCTAAGCACTTCCCCAGCAGCTCCTTCTGGAATTGGCTTTTCATCGTATGAAGAGGAGCCGAAGGTCAAAGAGGTCAAGCCCACTTACCCTGTGACTCTCTGGAGCCCGGAAGCCTGGAACCAGCTGCAAACACACTCATACTTGGGAGGAACACATTCAGAGGCTTCCTTCAGCACCTCAGGGTACTGGCTTGACATCTTTCACATGAAAACTCCATAGAGACTAAATACTTCAGTGTTTTCCTGACACCCATTAAGAATAAGGAGTCTGGTCATGGTATATGTCCTAACAGCTTGATGACTAGGTAAGGTTGTTTTATGCTTTTCATAAATTTGATATGAGCTGGAGCCATCTGGGAAGAGGGAACCTCAACTGAGAAAATGGGCAAGTCTGTGGGGTCATTTTCTTGATTAATGGTTGACACAGGAAGGCCCAGCCCACTGTGGGTGGTACCACACCTAGGCAGGTGGGCCTAAGCCGTATAAGAAAGGTACTGAGCATGAGCCGGAAGGAAGCAGTAAGCAACATTCTTCTCTGGTCTCTGCTTAAGGAAGCTATGAGGCACGATGCACACTGGTCAGGGTCGCTCTGAATGAAGAAGGGCTTATGAGTAACTTCAGGTCCTGGGCCCCCAAAGATCCACTCATCTTCACACTCCAAACTCTTAGCCAGTGGGGAGGTGTCGCTAAGTCCAACAGTGTGTTCCCGCAGCCAACACACAGGGCCCTGCGGGGTATCTGAAAACCTCAAGGTCGATGCACCACTGGAATCCTTGCTTCTTGACATTTGCCCCACACTAGTCACACTCCACTCCTCTCTATGATACCATATCGTGGAAAGCTGGGCTTCAGGTGTTGCGCTGATAAACAGCACAGAGTGACAGTCTCTGTGAACCAGGACCCAAGGGCTGGCATTCTAAGGGTTGAGAGCTGTGCCAGCCAACAGCTCAAACATCTCTCTAGCAAGTGACCACGGCTGTTTGAATGAGACAAAAACACTGCTTCACCCCAATTTCAGCTACTTTTTTTTTTCCCCGAATGGCCACTGAGTTGTCAGGACACACAAACAGTTTAAGTCACATCTGCGTATCACTGTGAAGTATCTCTTTGACCATGAGGTGGCTGTCACTATGAATCGGGACTTTGTGGGATCTCTCTCCACCCCTATGCCTCTGAGTTGCCTCCACAGTACTATTAGGAGTCATCTCGGGAGACTGGGTTGCAACTAAGGCAGGGACAAGATCCAGGGTGCACAGCTGTGCTCAGTCCCTGTCACCTGGGAACTGACCAGCAGGACAAATGTCCATCACACTCCCTGTTTTGCAGCTTTATTTGGAAAGAGAGGTCTCACATTTCCATCCCTCAGAGGGCGGGGGCTGGGTGAGTTGGAAGGAGAGGGACCTTTGCAGCTAGAGTTGGAGGAACAGAAATGTCTTTCTGATAATGTGGACTCCGTGGAAGAATGTTCTTTTGGTGACTCCTATGGGGAGTCGCCTGCAGGGAGGTCCCTCGGATGTATCAGTACAACAGTACATCATCTGGGGACCCCAGGGCTCCTTCAGTGAATGGATGGCAAGACCTCCTCAAAGAGGAGTAAAAACAGCTCTTGACCCAGCGAGGGTGGCCTCACCCTCAGCTGCTCCCGCAGGGCCTGTGGATGATCCGTGTGGTAAGACCCCATGGTAGCAAATTAGAAGAGGTGGTGACAACTTCAGGGAAAGGGACTCAGTCTCCACGGAAACGGGGACAACAAAATGAGAGGGTGACACTTGTCCAGCAGGAGCCTGAAGGGAGCGGGGAGCCTGTCAAGTCCCCCTCTCTGGTGGCTGCTTTCCCACAGCTTTAGCACCGATTGCATGGGCCTCGGGTTCCTGGGAGCGTTCCTCACAAGCTCCACCATGCCTTGTCTAGCTGGCCCTTCTCAGCTAAGCCTGTGTCTGGGTTAGTCCTCCAGCTCCTTCGTGGGTCAGGGAGCTGGGGTGGGAACCCTGCTGCTGTGAGTCCCACGCAGGTGGGGCAGGCATAGGATATTGCTAATTGTTATGTTCTCACAGGACCCAGCTCTCCTTGGAAAGGAGAAATAACCACTTCTGAGCCATTTCTATGAGAAAGGAAGCCACCAAGCCCACAGAGGAGAAACAACAAAATAAAAGAGAGAATGGGGAAAACCTGCACTTAAAGCCTATTGCCTTATCTGTCCACTGCTCCCCTGAGAACCCGTGGTCACTAGAGAAAGATGGACTGCTGACAGTTTGCATAGCCAGACACCTGCCAACGGTGGCCTAGAGGGGTCAAGTTCCTTTACTTAGTGGAGGAGACCACACCTGCATGGGTAGGCTGTTTCCAAGGTCACGTGAAGTAGAGGGGAGATGTGCACTTGTGGTTAGAACAGCAGGCCAATGGAAAAGGACCACGGTTTGCTGAGTCCTGGGGACACAGAGCGATGGGTAGACAAGAGAGAAAATGGGCCACATGGCACAAGCCTGTAAATCTAGCTGCTCAAGAGACTGAGGTAAAAGAGTTACACATTTTAGGCCAGTCTAGGCTGCAGAGTGAGTTCGAGGTCAGCCTGGGTAACTTAATGAGATCGTTTCGAATAAAACATTTTTACAATGTCTGCAGCTCAGGGATCTAGTGGCTGCTTAGCTTAAACAAAGCCCTGGGTTTAATCCCTAGTCCTGGAGAAAAAGGAAGAAAGAGGAACGGGGTGGGTGAGGTGGAGTAGGGGGTTTAGGGGAGGTGTACAAGACATGGCAGACATGCCAGTCCCTCATCTAGAGAGGAAGCCTGTCTCCTATCACATTCCAGGGGTCTGGGGGTCATCCTTACTTTGACAAAGTCTCAGAGTATACTCAAGATTACACATTTCAATATGATCCCCCATTATTTTGTTCCAGCCAGGCAGGTGTTTTTAAGCCTTTTGGAGATGACAGCGTTTTCACGGCAAGGTGCATCCAGCTGCAGGAAGCCCAGCAACACCCATTTCACACAACCCAGAGTGGCTTTGGAGGTGCTTAGAGGGAGGGACGCTTGTCATAGCCCGTGATAGAGACTGATGTGTGTGCTGCCGTCTGTGAAGAACATCCCAGGCCTGATTGTTCCCATTGCTACCTGTGAGGGTCTAGCCGACCCATAGCCTCTGTCAGAACAGACCTGTAGGAGTTATGGTTCCCTGTGAGGGTCTAGCCGACCCATAGCTTCTGTCAGAACAAACCTGTGGGAGTTATGGTTCCCTGTGAGGCTCTAGCCGACCGCCACTGTGCTGGCAAAGATGCTTCACTGGTCTAGACGGGTTTGATTCAGCTTATTACAGGAGATACCGTGGGCTTTGTTACACATTCAAGGCACGGGAAAAAGACATCCTTCATGGTCTTTGCTAGAACACAGTCCAAGAAGGGAGTCCTGCGAGAGGAATTCTTCATGCCTGTGAAAAAACTCCAGGAAAACAAGACCTGAGTCTTGCGACCTCAGTTTCTTCAAAGACACGAATTCTTCTTGGAATGTGTTTTTGTGCCCCTCCCAGGTGTGGGGGGACAGGAGTGAGTTCACTTTAGATTACTCATCACAAGTGGCTATTGTTATTGTTTATATATCTCTATGGAAAAATACGTTTTTTGGAACGTGCAGCTTCTGATTGCATACAGCTCGAACTCATGAGAATTTTACCTCATGTCACCTTTCTTAAACCCTCAGAGTATAAATGGTC
The DNA here is from genome assembly GCF_949786415.1 of Peromyscus eremicus. NCBI lineage: Eukaryota > Metazoa > Chordata > Mammalia > Rodentia > Cricetidae > Peromyscus > Peromyscus eremicus. The sequence goes on along the minus strand of NC_081438.1, from coordinate 38,376,547 downwards.
TGAATAAAGTCGGCTAGTGCATGAGACCACCTCATTTTTATACGCCGTTCTTCCGGGTCCCACCGCCTCTACACGGTAAACGGCCTTCATGTTAGATAACCTACTTACCAACTTCATCCCTGATGTTTGCAAGTTCGATCGACAGCTCTTTTTCTTTCGCAAGGGCACTTTCACTCTAAAAAAATAAAACAAAACAGATACTGAGGGTCCCCTCATGTGACATGAGCATGGTCATGTGTTTAACAAATAAATCATATTAAACAAGCAGGGCTAGCCCTGAAGGTGAGGAACATTCTCCTTACATAAAAACCGACAGAACCAAGTCAGACTTGTTCATTTACAGTATTAATATACAATATCATCCACAGCCATCCTTTCTCTGTATCCCATGGTTACATCATCCTGGAATAACTCTGAGTACATCTCTGTTCTACACATTAATGTACTAGAATATATTATTATAGTCTACAAATTCTCATTTGATTTTTTTATGATAGTGATTCTTGACTATGAAAAAGCCCATGGTAATACACACACACACACACACACACACATACACACACACACACACACACACACACACACACACACACACAAGCTTATTTTTTAAAAAAACAATGATTTCCTTAAGCTTATTCTTTTGCCCATAACTAGTTAGTTATCTAATGAATAACAAAACTCAGAGCAGAAGCCCTGGCGTGCAACATTTCTCTCCTCAGACCCGACAGTGAGGTTTCCGTGAGTTTCGACCACTCTGGACATTACTATAAGCATAGGAGGTACTGTACATTTGAAGTATTATTTAGAGCAAAGGCCATTTGTAACTCACTGGTCACTTGTTTTCACATCAACTATATTCTCTGATATAAAACAGTCAAACACCTGAAGATACACTACATATTCAGTCTGCATTTATGACTCAACACAAATGGATTCTTAGGATTTACTGCTGATAATAAGGAAATACTACTCATACGTCAGAGACACCAGCTCTTCAGAGAAAGTCCCCGGCAGTCAACGGAATGTACTCTTAATGAAAACTGATATCCAGAGGGACTTCCTTTGGCTACAGTGTTAACCACACACATAACATGGGTGTCTTCAAGGACCATTGTCTGTAGTGTACATGTTCAGTGTCTCCCAAAGGTCTGTGTTAGAGGCTTGATTCCCAGGGGCAGGACCAGGAGGTGCTGTGACTCTTTAAGGGGTGGGGTCTAACGGGAGGTATTTAAGTCATTGGGAGTGTGCCCTTTAGAAAGATTTCAGGACACTGGTCTTTTTTTCTTCCTAGCTATGAGGTAGAAGCTTGTTCTGTCTCCAGCTCCCAACTGGTTCCATCCAGTATGCCCTCCTGAGGCCCAAAGCAATGGCTCATCTGATCAAAGATTAGGACTTCTGAAGCTGAGCACTAACTACCCCTTTCTGTTCATAGGTTAATTATGTCAGATATTTTATTACAGTGTTGGAAGACTAACTGTCACAATGCTCCTTAATTACTGACACCCTTGCCTTTCATGACTCTGCTGCTTAGATTTTTGTCAACTTGACACAGACTAGGGTCACCTGGGAAGCGGGAACCTCAACAGAGGAATTCCTTCCATCAGATAGGCCTGTGGGTGTGTCTGTGGGGGCATTTTCTTGATTAATGATTGATGTGGAAGGGCCTAGCCCACTGTGGGTGGTGCCACCCCTGGACATCTGGTCCTGCATTGTCTAAAGAAAGCAAGCTGAGCAAGCCATGGGGAGCAAACCAGTAAGCAGTGTTCCTCATGGTTCCTGCCTTAACTTTACTTGAGGAAAGGATGGACCGTGATTGGGATATGTAAGCCAAATCAACCCCATCCTCCCCAACTGCCTTTGATCATGGTTTTTATCATCACAGCAGAACGCCAACTCGGATAGTGGCTATTTGAAAAGCTAGTAGAAACAGAAAGAAAACCCAGCATTTTCACCTCATTTAAGGTACCATGAGGTATAATAATGCACACAGATCATGTTGGCTCACTGTCCAAATGAAGAAGGGCTTAGGAGCAATTTCAGTCCATGGGCTTCCAAGCATCTACTTGCTGTGGGATGGTCTGTATGTCAAGTGTGTTGCTGATTGGTCAATAAATAAATCACTGATTGGCCAGTGGCCAGGCAGGAAGTATAGGCGGGACAAGGAGGAGAATAAAGCTGGGAAGTGGAAGGCTGAGTCAGAGAGACACTGCCAGCCGCTGCGATGAGAAACAGCATGTGAAGATGCCGGTAAGCCACGAGCCACGTGGCAAGGTATAGATTAATAGAAATGGATTAATTTAAGCTATAAGAACAGTTAGCAAGAAGCCTGCCACAGCCATACAGTTTGTAACCAATATAAGTCTCTGTGTTTACTTGGTCGGGTCTGAGCGGCTGTGGGACTGGCAGGTGAGAGAGATTTGTCTTGACTGTGGGCAAGGCAGGTAAACTCTAGCTATATCTACTCATCTGCATGCTCGATGGTGAGCCATGATGAGGACACATGATGAGCCAAATTAAACCTTTTCCTCTCCAGGTTGGATTGGTCAGTGTTGATCACAGCAACAGAAAACCAAACCTCTTGTGAACGTGCTCTCCATGGGACTCGAAGCAGTTCTCACAACTGTGCTTGTGAGTCAGCAGCATTTAGACAAGAGGATCTCAACCTATGGGTTGAGACCCTTTGGGAGTCAAATGACCCTTTCATGGGGGTCACCTAAGACCATCAGAAAATACAGATATTTATGTAATGATTCATAACAGCAGCAAAAATTATGGTTATGAAGTAGCAATGAAAATAATTTCATGGTTGGGGGTCACCACAACGTGAGGAACTGTATTCAAGTTTTAGGAAGGTTGAGAACCATTGATTTAGATTTAGGTCGTTCACTGTGGGCTCCTGGGAGAACCTCAGGTCATCCAAAAGGCCTTTCTTAAGCAATGTCATGATATTCCTAACGCTGGACTGAAACTCTGTTGTCATGATAGGTAGCTGGAGAAGTAGCTCAGTGGTCCAGTTGCTATTTGCCATGAGCAGGCTCGTGGCATAGGCACCAACAATTGTCAGCTAACAAGTCTTTTGAAAATGTCTACCAAAAGATCTAATTGTGAAGAGCAGTGGACCCTGCATAGTCCAAGCGTCTGGGTCTTACTCGAATTTGTATGTTGAAACTCTAGACTGCCAAGCTGATGCTGTTAGGTGAGGGCTGTGGGAGGTGATCAGGTTGTGAGGGGCAAGCTTTCATGAGTGGGACTGGCACTCTTGTAAAAGAAGGACACTAGGAACGGCTGACCTCTTCCACAAGTGCAAGCAAGACAACCGAGAAGGAGCTGTCTCGGAGTGCTCGGGCCCTGTCAGAAACTGGCCCTACCCCGGCACTGGATTTCCCAGCCTCGCAGCTCTGAGACATAAACTTCTACGGTTTATGCAGCAAAGTTGGAGACATTGTGCTACGTCAGCATCAGTCAACTAAGACTGACTCCCATGCCACTCACGAAGCTCTGTTGTTCCTTCAGCCCATGGCAGCTCTGCTTTCCCGGAATTCAGGCAGTGATGATGCCACAGAGCTTCCTAATCCTCAGAAGATGCCACTTCAAATGTCATGGTTGTTGCACTGGGTCGTAACAGGGTTAAAGGAATGAGCAGATGTAATACAACCACAGTAGCGCTTACGTGAATGTTGGTGGTGTTGCAGATCCACAGTTCCCTTTGACTTTATTTGTAGCTAGATAACATCCATTGTAATAGGTACTCCTCTATAATAATCACCTATATTCTGGTTCTGTCTGTCTATCTATCTATCTATCATCTATCTATCTATCTATCTATCTATCTATCTATCTATCTATCTATCTATCTTTCTATTGTCTATCATCTATAGCATATATCTATCTATCATCTATCAACTATCTATTATTGTGGGATATTTTGATGGCACTCTGACACTCCCAAGACTGCCAATAAAGTTAAACCTTGAGCCAGAGGGCAGAGTCAACATTCAGCGGGCCAGAGTTAGCTTTTGAGTCTTTGGCAGACCCAGATTATGATAGAGAGACACAGGAAGGAAGAAGGAGAGGCTTAAAAAGATTCAAGTTTTATTTTTCCAGCTGGGAAGGTGGAGAGGCAGGATCAGCTGATTGTTTCTCCATCACTCTTTGGCTCTATCAGGTTTTTACTCCAATATCTGACTCCCGAGTTTTAATAATAGAACAATGTAAGTAATCACTTCCTCTGTCATCTATCATCCATCTTATTTATCATCTATTTTCTACTTATGTATCTATCATCTATTTATCTATTACCTATCATTTATCTATCTCATCTATCCATCTGATCTACCTATTTATTATTTTACAGTGTAGAGTCAAAACCCAGAGTGGTACATACGCCCGGAAGAGACTTTAACACCGAGCTGCATCCCTAACCCTGTGCTCTGGTCTCTTTAGTACCACTCTTGACTCTGCACTGACTCTAAAGTCTGTGTGCCTGTGTGTGTGTGTGTGTGTGTGTCTGTCTGTCTGTCTGTCTGTCTTGGGTCAAACCTAGGGCTTCATACAATGCCAGGCCTGTGTTCTATGATTAAGCCATATCCCAGCCATCTCACTTTTGATGCAGTTCAAAGAATGTGGAGGCCAGAACAGGGTAAAGTGCTCTTTTCAAACTGATCCCAGGATGTTTACACTTGTTCTAATGGTAGCCTCCAATGGCCACCTGACAGCCACCTTATACTAATTCAGTGTTTTGGAGAAGGGTCATTTCAGTATTTACATTGTAATAAACTAGTAAGATAACTAACTTACTTCTACATCAAAGACAATTTGGAAAAGTCACATCCTCTGCTTTGCAAACACAGAGGACAGAGAACTAAAATCTTGGGCATATTAGTCAAAGAACAGGACGAGAAGGCACCTGCAGAGTCACAAAGGCTCAGACAGCGTCTGGCAGCAAACCATTAAAACCTAACAAAAACAGTAAACTCACTCCAACCTCCAACCCAAAGCCCATGGCTTCCTCAGCTTCCCACTGTAGCCAGCGCCTGATGGGTACAGCACCATCCCTTGGTGGGATCCCCCACATCAGAGCAAACAGCCCCGAACCTTCCAGGTGAGTGGTAGCGAAGAAATGGACCCCAGAAGGAAAGGGACGAAGCTCTAGAACATTCTGGCTAGAGGTTATTTACTATTTAACAAAGGTTGCTAATGCTAAGTCCTACCAAACGCTTTCTTTAGCCAAGCATCAAATAATTGTCTCGTTTCCCCACGTCCTCAAATACAGCCATCGCTTGGTATCCATAGAGGCTGATTTCCAGATTCCTCCTGGCCAGGATACCCAAATCCACATACATTCAAGTCCTATACATAAAATAGTGCCATGTGTACAGAGAATCCGGTCCTATCCCCCCTAGACCAGTACTTCTCAACCATCCTGACCCTTTGATAGAGTTATACAGTTCCTCTTGTTGTGGTGACCCCCAACCATAAAATTATTTTGTTGCTACTTCATAACTGTAATTCAATACTGTTATGAATTGTAATGTACACATCTGTGCTTTCTGATGGTCTTAGGCAACCCTTGTGACAGGGTCATTTGACCCCCCCAAAGGGGCTTCAATCCACATGCGGAGAACCTGCTCTCCCGTGGAGTTAAAAACCTCCCTTTGCTTACAACACGGAAGATGGTGTAACTTTCTTGTGAGTAGCTGCTTCTCTGGACTATTTAGGGAACAATTGCGACCCCAAAACCCAAATGCCTCTGCGTTTTCAGTACCAATGCATTTTTCCTCAATAGTTTGGATCCATGGTCAATTCACTGAAGCCATGGTTGCAGAAAGTACAGATTTAGAGAATCACTGGGACTGTTAAGGAGCCCTGGGCTTTCTTTCCATTTGTGGGGAGGTAACAGGGACTGTGCAGTAAAGGAACCAGCTGACTTAGAAATGGGAAATGCAGGAGTTTCAACCCAGGGTCCAATTATCACCAAACACTGTGCACACCAAGATTCTCCCCTCCCCTCCTCACTTGCATGGGTATAGCCTCAAGAGCCAAATTGGACAGGGATTGGATCTAGCACTCCTGGTCACACAACTTGTCCCATCTGACCAGAGGAGAGGCGATCAGCTGCCACCGCATCTGACTCTGTGGGAAATTCACTAGCTGTACCCCCGAGCCCTGCCTCCACCCTGACAGCTCAGACTACCCATGTTGGTCCTTGAAACTGATTTGTGGCTTGCATGTGGGGACATTTCTGGTGTCTGGTGCCTCTTCAGCACAGCCTTCCGGGGTTGTAACTCCAGCTAGGGTCGCTGTTTGCTGTAGCATGAATCTTAAAAGTTCTTATTAATAAAATCAAACCTGAGGCCAGTTATTGGGGTGATGCTGGAAGGTCAGAGAGACAGAACAAGCCACAGCTAACCTCACCTGGCCAACTTCTCAGCTGATCTTGTTTCCTCAGACTGGAAGCTTCTGTGTCCTCATCCCAATGGCTCTCAGCTGAACTGTGCTCGAAACCTAAAAGCTTAACCAGCCAAATGCTTCTAGTTTCTGGTCTCCACGCCTTATATATCTTTCTGTTTTTGCCATCACTCCCTGGGATTAAAGGCTGGCTTTCTGGGATTAAAGGTGTGAGTCACCATGCTTGGCTGTATCCTTGAATAGATGGATTTCTGCCTCTGGAATGCTCTACCACTGCCTAACTTCTATGTTTAATATTGTGGTTGTTCTGTCTCTGACCCCAGATAAGTTTATTAGCATGCACAATATTTTGGGGAATACAATACCACAGTTTGCTTCCCCCTGCCAGTTCCAGACAAACCTTTCTGATGTCCCTGGACACGTTCCTGCTGAAGAGGCTGGCTTGGCTCTGCCTTAGCTTGCCAAGGCCAGCCTGCCTGCTCTGCCTGTTCCGGAGAGAGAGCCCTTCTTCCTTAATGCTTGCTTTGGAAATGATAGCAATCTTCTAATTTATGCATCAAGTTATTTTGTGTTTCCTGAAAGCCAAACCAGAATGACGTCATGACGCCTGCAATGGAGTCAACAGCTATGACTGCAGGACCAGCATTTTCTAGATGAACACAAGGACACCTTCCTTTGTTTTGTCCTTGCTGCACATGTCCCCGTACCCATCACAGGACCACAGAATCCAGCAGAAGTCTTGATCTTGGGAGGCCCTCAGTCTCTGGGGACTCTTAAGATGCCTTCTACGAGGATCTCAAGTCACTCTTCCCACTGTTCCCTGGGTGATGACAGGGTGGGGGGATTGGGATGGAAGCAAGGCACCCTCTGATGTGTGTGTGTGGGGGTCAGATCAGCACTTCCCTAAATGGGGAATGTGTGGAAAATTCCTAACTGGTGCCAAGCACATGAGCTCCTGTGTTCACTCAAGAGGGCTAAATATAGACACCAGTATCAGCCATCCAAACTGTCTCGGTGACAAAGTCCAGGCCTTGCAGAACCCAAGGAAGCCACTCCTCTCCAGGGACTGTTTAGTCTAAGACAGGCTTAACTTCCAATGGGTACTTGGGGAGCACTCATGCTTTCCCCAAGCCAGCAGCTGCAGCTTCTTAGCCCCATCTCCATTTGACTATGTACCTCTCCTTCCTAGGACTGGCTCTCCATTTATTTCAGTATGGCATGTACATTTTCAATGCGGAAGCCAAGATGATCAGGGACCAGGAAACATCCACCTCACCCTTTTTCTCTAGTCTTGAATGTAGGTGCCACAGAAGGTCTGCTCCCTGGGAGCCTGCCCATCTTTGAAGAACTGGCTCTCCATGCCAGGGTCTTCCAGACTCCAGAGAATTCCTTTTCCCTCTTCCCTAGCTAGACACACCTGTCAGAGCACAGAACTCACTCATTCCCGTGACACCAAGCAACTGGACACGTGTCCAAGCCCCAAGCCAGTCTGCCACACTCTGTTACCTTAACCCGCTTAATCACCGGAAGTTATCCGTTTAGATGGCTGGCACTAACTACCTCATGGACCTGGTGGTAATAGGAAGTGAAACTGTCTCTCCTAGTTAACATCACCTGTGTGACCACACCTGGGCATCAGCCATCCATGCCCCTCCTGGAATGAGCAACTAATCAATAAGACGAAGACTGTATCCCAGTATCTCCGGACGGCTTCTCCAGTGACTCCAGAAACAGGAAGCTTATGTGCTACCAACACTGACTGAGTGCCTACTATGCGCCAGGCAAATGGCATTTTGGCCTCCAAGAAGCCAGTGTCTCAGAGTGAGCTGAAATACAAGCAATTACAGAATAGTGTGAGATAGCCCAGGAGGCTAGGGCTGTCTTGGAGATTTAAACCGAGGCCAGAGGAGGAACAAGCAGGGTCTGTGAAGGGAGCTTCCCAGGCAATGGCCAGGAGAACCAGTGATACACAATGGTACCGGGGGCTTCTGGGAACCTTTGTCACCCCACCAAATGGGCCCATAGTTTTTTTTCTTTGTAACTTCTGACCCTGGTCTGCAGTATTCACTGGAAGAACTATTATTTGTCTGCAAGAGGTACTGAGGGCAACTTATGAAATTCACTGTAGTCTGAGCCTGCTTCTAAGATGTATTTCCCTTGCCTGGTGTGTGTGTGTGTGTGTGTGTGTGTGTGTGTGTGTGTGTGTGTGCCCAAGAATTCTTAATAGTCTTTGCTGTACTTTTTAAAAACGACGTATTTATGTTGTACTTATTTATGGGTTGTACATGTGTGGGTATGCACATGTGACAGCAAGCGCTTGTGGAGACCACATGCACCGGATCCCCTGGAGCTACAGGCAGTTGTGAGCTGCCTGGACTGGGTGCTGGGATGTAAACCTAGGTCTTGTTCAAGAACAGCCAGTGCTTGTAGCTGCCAGGCCATCTCCTCAGCCCCTTCCAACAGTTTTAGCCTGTTCTATGTAAGTGCTAATCTCAGGCACCAACCATGTGATGTGGGCCATGCTGTTCCCCAGCTACACAAAAAGCCATACAAAGAATTCAATAGGAGTGGAAAGGCTCAGGGGGCAGTGGCACGTACCTGTAATCCCAGAGCTTGGGAGGTAGAAGCGGATAACTGCAGGTTCCAGGGCAGCTTGGGCTGTACAGTAAGACCCTGCCTCGGAGAACAAAAGAGGGTAGGGATCTTCCTGGTATTTGAGGAAATAACTGGGTCCTTTCTACTGTGAATTAAAATTCACACACGGCACATTTACACACTGAGTTTTCCACTCTTATCTGAAACAACATTGCCTCTTACCCATGGATGTAGGTTCACTCAACTTGGTAAAATGTGTCATACTGAGGAAATATTTTCTTTGGTACCTTCAGGTGAACACACACATCTCCACAATAATTTCCCCAGCTTTCTCTGCACAGACCATTCATTTTCAGTGTGAATATTGAAAAATATGGCCAGATTTATTGCAGAGCTCTGGGGAGAAAGCCCTGGAGATGTGGGGTCTTACAGCTTTAAGATAGTGCTGACACAATGTTTGAGTTAATCAATAAGTACTATTTCTTTCCCAAATAATTAACACGAAGCTACTGCGTTTGTATAATGACCTGCTTTTCAACTCCAAAATGAAATTTTATATAAACCTGCTCAACACAAAGTACCGCTCATTTTTTAATACTCTTCCATACACTGCCATGTCCAATTGTGTGAACAGTATACTCAAACCCTGTATGAAAAGAAACCAGAGTGACTAAACTTAAAAGGTCGCTCCAGCCTTTGCCCCTGTGCATGCTGGGAGAATCACTAGTTAAAAGAAAACATCTTGTTTACCCCAGAGACGGTGGCTAATGAGGGAGCATCATCCTGGCAGGGAGATAACGAGGGGATCCACATCTGGATGGCTAACGAGCAACTGGAAAGGGCAGAGACTGATGGGGCCAAGGAGGAGGAATGCTAATCGGACATGTAAGGCAGGAGGGGAAAGGAGCCAGCATGGAGGAGGTGAACCCGTTCATGTTGCACTTAGGACACTACTGGACTTGGTGGACCCCCCTTCCTTCCGTCACTTTCCCAAAAGTGTGACCATAAAGCACCCCTCCAACCAGACTGCGTCTCTGCTAAAAACCACTCCAAACCAAAAAACCCCAGGCAGATCTGCACTTTTATTAATACCAGTTAAGAAATGCAAGTCTGGCTTCTAAGATGGAGAATTCTCTACATTCTCTATGCATTGTATTTTCTGCTGAGTTTATTGTAAGTGAGAACTACCCTCTTGTGTTTCCCCACGTTGAGCAAATGCATTTCTTCTTGTGCTCCTTGCTTTTAGTTACATCCCCACGCCTTGCCAGTTTAATAAAACCCCACCCCATTCATACAAATGTAATTCAAAAGTTCCACCCTATCTCCAAGAACCTTGTCTATGATTCTCTCCCAACTTGTTTCAGAGTTGGGGAGTGGCCAGAACCTTCATTTAATATCCTCTAGTCTGTAACTAGTGTTTAATTGCTCTGTATGTGCCATTGTTGTCTATACAACCTGTAATTTCCCTGGAAAATGGGAAAGCACGGGGAATTAGTAACTGATAAAAGACTGCTCATGTTTCTAAATAATTCTTTGATGGTCTCTGTAGCAACAAGGCATAGAGGAAATCAGCTATAAATATGGCTAATTGGAGAGCTTTGAATAAGTCTGGAGATAACAAGCATGGATAGCTTTTAAAGACTTATTTATTTTTATTTTACGTGTATAGGTGGATTGCCTGCATGTATTTATATGTAGCACCTGCATGCAGTACCCAAGGAGGCCAAAAGAAGGCACTGGATCCCCTGGAACTGGAGTTACAGATGGTTGTGAGTCCCCACATGGGTGCTGGGAATTGAGCCCAGGTCTTCTGCAAGACCAGCCAGTGCTCTTACCTGCAGAACCACCTCTCTAGCCCCAATATACATAGTTTTAAGAACCGTTTTCTCACTTAGCAGTTTTTTTTTTTCATTTTGTTTCTTAGGAAGATTGAATTGTACAGTTTCTCCCGGTGCATTACGGTAGAGAGCCAATCCCAGGCACTGATTGTGTTGTACAGTTTCTTCTGGGGCATCACGGTAGAGAGCCAATCCCAGGCACTGATTGTATTGTACAGTTTCTCCTGGGGCATCACGGTAGACAGCCATTCCCAGGCACTGCTTTCTTAGCCTCATCTCTGAAATGACTTAAAATGTTGCTTTCACATCTCACCATTTTAAAAAACAACATCTTAGCTCCAGTGTAATCAAACTGCAAAAAAATTATTAGCTCTTAAAATCAAATGTCCTCTTTCATAGTTACGGGATGTAGTAGAAAAGGTTTATTTTTGGAGGGAAAATCTGGGCTAGAGCAATCAGGAAAACTTTCTGATGATCTCTACTACACACTAACATTTTCAAACTATGTTGATGCTCGGCTGTGAGGACTAACAGAGGGCATGGCTTCCTGGGATGATATGCCCAAAGGTGGAGGAAATCCTACATCTCCTATTACAATGCCTGGGCAACAGGTAGCTACAGAGTGAGGGAAGGATTCAGGCATACTTCCTGTGACGTTATCCTGAAAAGCAACAACACAAAAACACCTGCTTTTATTTTAAAAGAGGAAGCCCCCAACCCTTTAAAGAGCCCCTATAAATATGTATCTATTAAGCCTGATGCAGGAATACTATTCTGAAACATGGCAAAGGAAAAAAAATCAAGAAATATAGGTGTGAGTATAATGAAAAGGCTCATTAATGCAATTCAGTGTTTTACACTTTCTCACAGAGCATAAGTACTGAGTTTGGGGTTTCCAAGCTAAAACAAATGACAGCTACTTAAACATCACACTTCTAAAGAGATGAGTAACATTGAATTATTTACCAAAATCCTTATCCTTAATTGCAGGAATGATATAAGGAAGATTATTTTTAGCATTTTGATTTAAGAGAAAACAGGGGCAAGCTCACTTTTGGATATAGTTTCTCAAACAAGACTCTCTCTCTCTCTCTCTCTCTCTCTCTCTCTCTCTCTCTCTCTCTCTCTCTCTCTCCCTCCCTCCCTCTCTCACTTTCTCTGTCTTACTCTGTAGTCTAAGCTGACCTGGAACTGGCTATGTACCCCAGAATGATCTCAAAAACAGAGATCTGCCTGCCTCTGCCTCCCGAGTGCTGGGATTAAAGGTGTGCACCACCTCTGGAAAATCTCTATTCAAAAGGTAATATATATATATGATCTTATTGTGCTGCCCTTGGTGGCCCAGACTTCTCAGCCTACCCACCTTACCCACTTCAGCCCAGTTGAGGTGACAGGCAACATCTCCGTGTCTGGCTTTATTTCTGGAACTTTTGGACCTGAGTTCAGGAGTACAGACTTTATGATACTGCTCGGCATGTGGCTTATCTTTCCCTTTAGTGAACTATTGTCATAAAGCTCCCTTGGACTCCTTTCCGCAGCCATTATCTCTTGGAAAAGAGCCGCTCCAGTGTGGATTTTAAAGATGCTTCCTGTGCGTCTACTTCTCAACAGCACACACATGCACACACATGGCTTAACCTCTGGTTCTGGCTGACAGAAGCCAAATTCACTGGACCGTCTGCACCCGAACAGAAGTCCTAGGTGAGTTTTAAGGGACAGTTTAGTTTTCTGAGATGGTGTGTGAGCGGTAGGTCAGGGTTCATGAGCGGAACTGACAGAAGATGATCCCCAGTGACTGACGGCCCTGTAATGAGTTTTAAATTAACCCATATATTTCCATGTCACCTGGTCACACACTCTACCCCAAGCTACCTGCTAGTTGATGCCACGTGGGTAGAAAAGAGGCAATTTCAGGCTCTTCGTCCCCCGTGAGATTCCATTTCATGCATCTTTGATGAAATATATATAGCGCAAGAAGAGTTCTTGCTAGCAGTTATCTAGAGATGGAATTAAAAACACCCCCCTCCTCCCCTCCAAGAGTCAAAAGCAAAGCCAGGCTTTGTGTTGAATTACTACTTCACAGTGCTTGCTCTGACTCGATTTCCATTCTCCGGCTGTGGATTTTCTTTCTAGCGAACCCTCACACTCCCTGGCTCACCAAGTGTTGGCCCCATGCTTCCACTTTGTGACGGGGAAAGTCACATAGCGAACTAGACCCCTGTGCCTCCCTCTCTGACAGGGACAATCAATCCCAGGAGGAGATGCCCTTTAAACTTGGAGTGATAAACTTCCGAAGTTCCACTTTGGCTTAGTGAAAACACTGTGCCTAGCTGACCCACATCCCTACCACACCAGAGCATCTTAGGTTTCCCAGGTACATAAAATGCACTAAGAACCTTCCTAGGATTCCCCTGGCAGTTTGGATTTCAAGACCTTCCCACTATGTCTGCAAAATGCAACAGTTTTATCTGAGCCTGCGGGAACACATTATGTAAGGCCCCGCAGAGCCCGGGGAAGAGCAAACGCTTTTCTGTGAGCACCACTCACGATCCAGCACCCTGGAAGGAGAACCCATAGCTTCCTGCTCACCAACAAAGCACACAGGCATGCGAGGGAGGTGGTGGTAGTGGTGGGGGAGGGCAGAGGTGGATGCTCGCACCTTCTCTGCCCGGACCAAGGAGGAGGGGAAGAGAGGAGAGGGAAGGCCAGGTACCGTCTTGTCCAGGCACTGAAGGCAGTTATAAAGCTTGCAGCAGCGGTGGCCCATCCCGGCGGGCTCGCTCCACAGCACCTGCATTCAACGTGTCCGCGGCGGTCCCTAAGCCGAGGTGTTGGCTCCCCAAAGGACGCTCCGTGGAGCTGTCACAACTTCCATGTGGTCTCTCGGCTACCTTATTTCTCCTGATAACTTCAGCAATCGCGGAGAGGAGGACCCGGGAGGAGAGGGCGGGGCGGCTGGCAAATCCTCCTGCGAGGGAGGGGCGGGAGCCGGGCCCCGGCGGCGCAGCAGCAGCAGCAGCAGCAGCAGCAGCAGCAGCAGCAGCAGCGAAGGCCACCTCGTCTCCGGGAATCCTCAGCGCCTGGCAGATGAACTGTCATCTGACGACCCAGCCTTTGACAGTGGCATCTCCCCGAGCAGACAGCCCCGCTGCTCTGGGTGTGGCACTGTCTCTGTACCGCACAGACACGCCTTGAGAGGACGTAGGGCACACACAAAAGGAGACCCTCGGGGACCCGGGGTGGGGAGTGCGGGGTGGACCGAGGCGTGCTGGCCTCTGATCCAGCCCTGGCCGCCTGTCTGGCTAAGGAGTAAACATATTTATAAATGCGACGGATGACAAGGTCTCTCTGCCCAGGGACTCCACTGCCAACAACAGGAGGGCTCGTGGGCAAATCTTCATGCCCTGAAAAATTGCTTAGGCTTCATTTGATGACATCTTTACGTGTAAAATACTGCTATAACTCTAAGATTGCTGCCTTACACAAGCCATTTGAGAATCTTAAATACTTAGGATTAAATTGGGGTAGGAGGAAGCTATTTCCCCTAAGCAAATGGCCCAAAAGTCTTTTATGGGATTTGAACTTTCTAGTCAGCTTGTAATTTTTTTCGAAATGAACACCAGAAGGGGCAAGAGCCAAAAGTTTTCTTCAAAAGAAAAACAAAAGAAGAGACCTTGTATTTTAAAATGTATTTATGCAACCCTGGAAGTAAAATGCTCAAATATTTACAAAATTAGCTTTTCAGTAGAAAAATCCTAAAACTTATCATCAATGAAAATATAAAATTACAGAGATGGCTCAGTGGTTAAGAGCACTTGATGTCCTTCCAGAGGATCTGGGTTCTGTTCTCCGTACCCTCCTGGGGCAGCTCACAACCACCTGTAACTCCAGATCTAGGGGATCAAATGTCCTCTTCTGACATTTGACATAAACATCGTCCTCCCGGGTCCTCCTCTCCGCAATCACTGAAGTTATCAGGAGAAATAAGGGGGCCACATGGAAGTTGTGACAGCTCCAGGGGCATCATCCCTTTGGGAGCCAGCACCTCCGCTGCTGGACACCGCGGACACGTTGAATGCAGGTGCTGTGGAGCGAGCCCGCTGGGATGGGCCACCGCTGCTGCAAGCTTTATAACTGCCTCCAGTGCCTAGACAAGACGGTACTTGGCCTGGTACCCACAAAGCACACACACACTCACACACTGAAATCTAAAAAAATAAACAATTACTTATTTTAAAGGAAATTTGCCTAAGGCTATAAGCAGACAATGCATGCTAAAGTTAGGTAAACTCATTAACCTAGCAGACTTTCCAACAGGTTTTAAAAAAGTAGTAGAAGCTGTGTGGATTTAGAGAGGACTATTTGGTGATCAAATAAGAATAGACTGGACTGTCTGCCCCAGTGTTGAAATAATAAGTGTAAGCCTTTCTTAACCCCTAGCAGATGAAGCAGGAGAACCTTCAGGGCAGCAATGTGACTAGAACTAACACATTATTAAATACCCATGCTCTTTGGCCCAGCACTTCCTCTTCCACCCCACAGCAGGGCTCAAACCAACAAGCAAGGATACATGGACGGGGTATTAAATTCAGCATCATTTGCACACACGGAAACAGCACTCCGGCCCCATATTTTCAAGGCATCCCACTACACAGAAAGGAGCTTGCTATTGAAGGAGAAAGCAAACTTTTAACCCCAAACACAAAGCAAATGTTTGCTGGATATGGTGGCACACACCTGTATACTCAGCACTCTAGAGGTGGAGGCAGGAGGATTGTGAGGTGGAGGCTAGCCTGAGACTCTTTCTCAAAAAGCAAAAACAACCCCCCCCACATCCATCTACATACACACATACACACACTCACACAGGCACACACACACACCACATACGCATACACACATCGGGTAGTTTTGGAATAATGTTTGAGAGATACGTTCTGTCTCAGCAGCCAACCCCCATGGAGTAGGAGGCAAGAGGATGAGGGAGTCCCCACTCTTGAGTCTCCTGTCTGCGCTTCATTATTAGGAGCACTTTTTGGTTTGCTTTCAAATGAAATGTATAGGGGGAAGGCAAGGACCATCCACCACCTGGGGAGTGGGGAGCTTGGTGTGGTGGTTTGAATGAGAACGGCCCCCACAGCCTCATGTGTTTGAATGATTGGTCTCCAGTTGGTGGAACTGTTTGGGAAGGATTAGCAGGTGTGAACTTGTTGGAGGAGGTGTGTCGCTGGGAGTGGGATTTGAGGTTTCAAAAGCCCATTCCAGGCCTAGTATCATTCTCTTTCTGTCTCTTGCTTGTGGATCAGATGTGAGCTCTGCACACTGCTCCAGCACTATGCCTGCCTGCCTGCCAGCTATGGTGATATTTTATTTGTACTGAAATGTGATTTTATTTGTATGTTAATAAATAAAGTTGCCTGGGGGTCAGAGCTATTAGCAAGCCATAGCAGAAGCTGGGCGGTGGTGGCACATGCCTTTAATCCCAGCACTTGGGAGGCAGAGCTAGGTAAGTCTCTGTGTGTTCAAGGATACAGCCAGCATGGAGACACACGCCTTTAATCTCAATACCAACCCTAGAAGACCTAGAGGTCTGTATAGACAGGCAGTGACAAGGAGGTCCTGTGGTTGGGTTTACAACCAATGAGAAGGCAGAACAGAAAGTCTATAACAAGACAGATACACAGGAAGTAGCGTGCTTGCTGGGAGGAAGGACAGCAGTGGCAGCGAAGGGTAAGCTCAGCTCTCAGCTACTGCTCTGACCTCATGGGCTTTTAACTCTGCAATTGGCTCTGAGTTTCTTATTTAATAAGACATCTCATCTACAGCCTGCTGCCATGATAACAGCTGTGACAGTCATGGACTGACCCTCTGAAACGGTAAGCAAACTCTCAAATAAATGCTCTTTCCTAAGCTGCTTTGGTGATGGTGACTCTTCATAGCAACAGAAAAGTAACTAAGACATGAGGCTTCTGCTTTGTGGAGATGCTATCGGAACAGCCCCTCAGAGGGAAGGACGCTCGTGCACCTTGACCTTTCACCCGGGCTGAGACTTCCTAGAACTCCTGAAACCATGGGACAGAAGTCACTGTGTACAGAGCGGTGGTTTAACACACTGTATTCAGAGCAGAATGAACAGTGGTCAAAAGGCAAAAGTAGCCCCAGTATCCACGGGTGGATGAAGGTTAAAAGAAAATGTGGAATATATACGCAATGGAATATTACTTGGCTTAGCAAAAGGAAGAAAAAAATCATTGGCATAGGCACTGTTGTGGGCATTCTACCACTGAGCCACACTGCCAACCTCAGAAAGGAGACTGGACACGTACTACAGTACGGCTGAACTTTGAGGAAATGACACCATGAATAAAAGTTACTTTAAAAGAAGCCATAGCCATGTGAAAGGTTATCTACTGTTAGTGGACTGGTTAGAGCATCATGAATGTTGAGTCGGAATGTTGCAGATCCAGAGTCAAATTGCTGAGCTATCTTTAGCCATCACTGGCCATCTCTGTGGCTGACCTAACATGTGACTATCACGTGAAACTTTCTGGAATGTCCTCACCCACTTCTAGCCTCCACCGACACAAAAGCTAAGGATGTCACCGGGTCACATCTGAGACCTATAGCAGAGGTTTCCCTACTTAGCTGTGAACCCCCGATGCTTCCAATTTGAAAAACACCTTGAGTTATGACTTTCTTTTGTTCTGTAACTCTTAAGGCTTTCTTGGAACAATTTCCATATTAGAACACATTATTTGGGGCAAGCTAAATCTGTGTTCCCAGGCTGGGGAGAAGCAGAGGAACAAGGTGAGGCGTGAGGCCCCGGAGAACCCATAATTAGCATATGGTACAAAAAAGCCCACAGAGAGGAAGGCTGGAAATGTCCTTGCAAGGCTGAGGCACGTGGACAGCAGAAGCTACCAGAGGGTCTGGGGCTCATTGCAAAACTGAAGCCCATACCCCAGGTAAAGATTTAAGACATTAACGGGACATGGAGTTGTATGTAGAACTCTATGTAAGAGAATGTGCAAAGAAAGCCCACGCCATGCAAATGAGCCCCCAAAGACTCAGACAGGAAGAGAACCATCCCCAATTCTGTGAGTGGGACTGTTTGAGCTGTTTGAGGCACCCTGAGTTAGCAGACTCAGAGACAAAATAGAATGGTGGCGGCCTTAGCGGCCCGGCTGGGGGTAAGGGTGGAGGAGTCTGTTCAGCGTTTCACAAGGTCACAAGACGTTGCAGGCTCTGGAGAGACAGCTGGCAGTAAAATGCTCGCTATGTAAGCATGAGTTCGGCTCTCTAGCGCCTACATTAAAAAAAGAAAAAGAAAGAAAAGCTGGGGGTGCTGAGACAGGAGGATCCCTGGGGCTTCCCGGTCAGACACTCCAGGTTCAGTGACAGACTCTGTCTCAAAAAAACAAGATGGAAGGTGAACTCCGGCCTCCTCAGGCATATCTGCGCACGCACGCACACACAGATATTGCAAAATAACCCAAACATACTTAACAATTCTGAACGATGCATTTAAAAATAGTTAATGCAGTTAAAGCCAAGAATAGTGGCACACATTTGTAACCCCAGCTCTCAGAAAGCTGAGACAGGAGGATTGCCACAAGTTTCCTGCCAATTTAAGCTACATAGTGAGTTCCAGGTCAGCCTGGGCTACACTGTGAAACTTTGTCTCAAAATAAGCAGCACCACCCCCCAAGACAGTTATGATGGTAAAATTTTAAGTGTATTTTTAAAAGCACAGTAAACACGGCAGCTCGCATGTTCTTGGAGGCCAATAGTCCCTGCAGCACAAGCTTGGATGCAGTCAAGCTCGAGGCAGCCGTAGGGTAGCAGGAGGCTGCACAGGCCAATCCTCCTCATCCTGAAGGAAATGGCTTCTTTCTAGGCCAGGATACTCCGCCTTATTAGAAAACTGCTACTCGCTCATAGAAGATAGGCCACAGTCCTCGCAAATGCCGGGTCCAAGGAAGTGAGATGGAGATTGGCATTAGGAAGGGGGCGGGGCTTAGGCTTCCTCCGTGGCTGCGGGTGGGGATTTGTTGGCCCCATTCTGAAATCTCACCGGTGATGGGATTCCAGTGTCAGCTGCCTAGGCTTCAGCAGAGTTCTCCTCTAGAATAGCTTCCTTCTCATCAGTCAAAATGAGAAGCACACTCAAAAATAGCAATAAAAACAACCATCAGAGGCCCACTTCCGGTCTCAACGGTTCACAAAACTTTGGCAATTTTGTTTTGTCCATTTTTTTCTTTTTTTGGTTTTTCAAAACAGGGTTTCTCTGTAGTCCTGGCTGTCCTGGAACTTGCTCTATAGACCAGGCTGCCCTTGGTCATAGAGATCCGCCTGCCTCTGTCTCCTGAGTGCTGGGATTAAAGGCGTGCGCCATCACTGCCCGGCTCTGTCCATTATTTTCATCATCCCAGATTTAGTAATCATTAGGACTTTAGTTGGGCTTGGTAGCAAGGGACTGTGACCCCAAGTGCTTGGGAGGCCAAGGCAGGGGGATTGCAAGTTCAAGACTGGCCTGGCTAATAGAGCAGATTGAAGTACAGCTTGGCCAATTTAGCAAGACCTTTGTTTTAAAACGAACAACGGAAAAGGCTCCTGAGCAACCCTACTGCAATTTTCAGAAACTAAAATTCTCTTTCTCTTTTCTCTTTCTCTCTTTAAAATTTTATTTTTTTTTCTCCTTTTCGTAAGTGTTCTACAGCAAAGTCCTACTTACTTCAGCATATATTGATAAAAATTACGGACATTTCCTTATCTAACCACGATGCTACCGAATGAACACTTAATAAAATGGACACAGTATCTTTGACTCTAATACCCAACTCTAAGACAAAATTTTGCTGATCTGCATTTTTTTCCCTTCTTTGCTCATGGATTCTATCAGGTTCAAGTCTCCTGTCCCCTCTGGACAACAATCCCCCACTCTTCCTCTCTCCCTCAGGTCATCGGCTTGTTTAGACCTGGCCAGCTGTCCCACTGAACGTCCCACAGGCTGGACCTGCCTCTTGGAGTCTCTCTAATCTGATTCATTTGTTCTCAGGTCTGGGTTGGACTAAGTTCAGTTCTAGGGGGTAACAGTCTCGCAGATGTGGGGCTATGGGCATGCCAGGAAGCACGTGATGGCTGGGTAGCCCTTCTACAGTTATTAGTTGGAATCTGTATGTAAGTTATTTCCCCAGCTGGGCATTCAGCACAGTAGTGCACTTACCTAGCATGCCTGAGAGCCCGGGTTTGATCCTCAGCTAGATAGTAATAACTTTCTTCATTATTTCAATCCCTTGCAATATACTTTGCCCAGGAAAGACAACCTGGAGGCTAATTCCTTTGCTTTGGAGTGCTGATTTTGGATAAAATCATGGTACTGCAGTAAAACCCAAGGAGGCTGCTGCTGACAGTGGCGTTTGCTTTCTCCAATTTCATTCCAGACATTATTACAAGTTATGAACTGGTGTTTGTCTTAACATGCACATGTTTTTGGTTAATTGCATTTAACCTTTTCAAATACTCAGCATACTGAAGCTTTACCCTATGGAACGACTTCTTGGTGGCCCCTCCGTCCTTTGACACAGCTCATCTGTCTGTCTTTCTTGCTGTGTGGCCAAAGACATCAGCTCTCATGTATGTTTCCTGCCACAGACCTGGAATCCTCTCACCTTGCTAGGTAGGAGGAGCAAGATGTCCTTCTGGGTGGGGATGGCTATTAGAATCCACATGCTTGAGTGACATGGTCATCACCTGAGGACCACTGGGGGGAAGGAGGAGGTGCCACTGAAAGGAAGTGATCCTTCCCATTGAAAAACATCCTTTGAGGAAGAAATCTGGATGTGGCGGGAGGGGGGCTGGTAAGGAGGAGACAGCCCCTCCTTTGGGGACCTTTGAAGCTGGGGCTTGACTCTGGATGGAGGAACAGGCAGTGAAACTTACTCGGGAAGAGAAATTGGTCCTTTACGACGGTGGTGAGGGGGGGGGGGATGAAAGGTTCTCCGTTCTGAACAGGAGTTCTCCAGGGCTAGGAATCTAGTTCAGCGCTAGAGCGTGCACTTAGCTTATGTGAGGCCCAAGTTCCACCAACAAAATAGACAAAACTCCAGGGCCCCCCATGTGCTCCCATGCCCACAGAGGCTTAGCTTCTCAAAGCTGAACAGGAAAGGCTTAGCCGGCCGGCATTTGGAAAAATTGGAACCGTGGCTTCACAGGCTCTGAAAGAAGCAGCATGGTGGCTTTTCACTCTTTAAAAAGCTTGGGCCTTACCTTCATTGTAGGAGGGAATGGGGGGTAGGAGGGGGAGGCTGGAGGGGCGGGAGGAGGGAAGAGGGGGATCTTTGATTGGTATGTAAAATGAAGTTAAAAAAAAAGCTTGAGATGTTGGAGCTGGAGAGATGGCTCAGTGGTTAAGAACCCTGGCTGCTCTCTTGGAAAGGATTAGTGAGACAGAGTATCACTATGTAGCCCAGGCTGGTCTGGAACTCTATAGAGACCAAGCTGGCTTCTAACTCCAGACTAGAGTTAAGAGAGTTGTGAGCTGCCACATGGGAGCTGGGAACTCAGTGTGGGTCCTCTGCAAGAACAGCGAGTGCTCTTAACCACGGAACCATCTCTCCGGCTCCACTCTATCCCTCTGGAAACGGAAACTAAAATATACTCTTTCAAGTCGCCCTGGTCCACGGCAACAGAAGAGTGCTTGAGACGACATCCCTCACCACAGCTGGGCACAACCACACAAATCCACGAGGTTTTTGGTCTGCAAATGACTCCCGTTTGTTTCCTGGTACTTGTAAAGCAAGATCCTGAACTCCGTCAGTACAGAAGCACAAACTGGGTTATTTACTTCATTTTAAATCCGACAGCATGAGATGTCAACCAAGATATTTTTGCTCCCTTTCCTGATGTATTAACGATAAATTTTGCAAGGTACCAATTTTTTCAAAGACCAGAAAGTCATTGTACTTTGCAAATATGACATGACAACGTTCCCCCTACATAATGAACGTATCGATACATCCTGTCAACAAGAGTTATGCTCCTGTCTTCTTAAAACAGCCACTTAAGCAAAACAAGGTGGGGGGGCACCCCCAAAGGGGCTGTTGAGTTGCCGCATGGCGTAGCTGGTTGCCTCATTAAAAACACAGATTTCGGGCAACCTGGTTAATAAGCCCGGCCTTGCTATGAAAATCACAGTAGATTTATTTAATACGGCAAAGCTTGTTGGTGGCTCGGACTGCACCCTCAGTGGAGGGTGGGCCCAGTTTCTCAGCTGGCAACTGTCTTGTTTTTTTTCATTCTCGTCATGGCACCTCAGTTCACTCACCATGAACCAACAGCCAAAGAAGCACCCTCCCCCCCCCATATTTTTCCTTTCACCAGCTCCTCCAAGTGTGGCCTAACAACTGTTCCCTGATTTACAATGCTTACAGTATTTGACTTTATAAATGGTATGAAAGCAACACACACTTAGACACGGTGCTACAAAATCTGAATTTGGATCTTTCTTGGGTAGGTGCTACGCAGCTCAGTCCTCTAGTATTATGTTAATTAGTGGCGGTGACTCCAGCTCCCAGTTAGCCCTGTGGCCACAAGAGGAGCCACATGTACAGTATGATCTGCTAGTATGATAAGCTACGATGGCCAGTATGTTAGGCACATTAAATGCCCAGAGCAAGTAGATTTGTGTCTTCAGAGCATTTTCTTAATTGTTCATTGATGTAGGAGGTCTCAGTCCACTGTGGGCAGTGCCATCCTTAGGCAGGTGGGCCTAGGATATATAAACAAAGGTAGCTCCACAAGCCAGAGAAAGCAAGCCAGTATAGCTCATTCCTCAGTGGTCAGTCTCTGCTTCGGTTCCTGCCTGGGCTTCCCTTAATGATGGACTGTAACTCAAAAGCCAAATAAGCCCTTTCCTCCCCACGTGGCTCTTTGTCAGTGTGTTTGTCACAGCGACAGCAGAGCTAACTGAACCTTCCTTCACTGTCACCCTGTCTAGGTTATGTCAACAGCCCCCAAATGACCTTCCATCTCCTTGGACCTCTCCTATAATCCCATTCTTTGCCCCGTTGCCAGGGTGATCTTCTAAACATGGAGACTGAGTGCCGTACTAGCATCAATAAATGGCATTTATGGTCGCTAAGATGTCGTCCCACGAGTGGTCAGTGAGCACAGTTCTTGAATTTTTCCTTCCTTCTGTCCCCCTTAATCATGGAGGTCCAGTGACCGTGACTTCATTTCCCCCTTCCCATCCCCTCCCATCTCTCAAACTAGTCTGCTTCCTCCCCCAGCTTTTCCTTCAGCTGGCACATCATACACATAAGTGTATGGGATGGGCACGCATAGAAGCACACAAGTACTTTCATGTATCATAGAAAAATCCAGGGTCTGCAAATCAATGGAAACATGCTTGTTTGTCCTGAGTTTGACTCTTTGTGCTCAATACAGTGATCTCCAGGTTTATCTATTCTTTTATGAAATGATATATTTTATTTTTGGGGGGAGTGGGAAGGTTTGAGGGTCTCACTATGTAGCCTTGGCTGTCTTGGAACTCTCTATGGAGACTGTAGATCAGGCTGGCCTTGAAGTCACAGACATCCACCTGCCTCTCCTGAGTGCTGAGACTAAAGGTGTGCACTGTTACACCTGGCTAATTTTATTCTTCTTTATAGCTGAATAAAGCCTCATGGTGTGAGACCAGCAAGATGCTCAATGGGTATTTTGAACCATCTTGCATGCTGGAATGAGGCCCGCTTGGTGATGGTGGTGGATGATTTTGATGTGGGTTGGATTCAGTTTGCAAGTATTTTATTGACAATTCTTGCATCTTTGTATCTCACGAAGATTATCCTATAATTTTATTTTCCTTCTTCCCTCTTTATTGTGTCATTATTTGTTGTTTTTAACTTCTTATTGATTCTTTGTAGATTTCATATCATGCACCCGGATCCTATTCAGCTTCCCTTCCCTTTGTCTCCATCCTTTGCCCTTGCAACCTCCCCAACAAAAACAGAAATACAATACAATTTAAAAGAAAAGAAAAAGAAAAGAATCTCATTACAGAAGCTGCAGTGTGACACTGTAATTCACACAGCGTACCCCTCAGTTCATACATCTTTACTTGCAATGAGTCATTAGTCTGATTCGAGGTCTCTGGCTTCTGCTGGACCCTCCCTGGGACTCCTCTTGGACATCTTGCTGTTGCCCTGTGTCACGGAGACCCTGCAGCTTTGGATTTGCAGGACCTGGCTCTTCACATGCTCCAGCAGACATAGATGGGATGATCTGGGGGTGAGCCAACTCACAGCCCTGGTTCTGGGCCTGGGTGGTAGCTGGGTTGGTCAGCCTGCCAGGTCTCCCTCATCCTCATCACCAGGGGGAGCTCTCTGGCTCTGCTCCAGCTCTATGCAACAAGCAGCAAGGGGTAAAGCTGGTTCTCCTGCTCTCATACCCTCATGGCCAGCTCACCCATGTCCCCTCCAACAGGGTCAGCTCCACTGTGCTGCCCAGGCAAGGTGCAGGGCTGCTCTCCCTAGTGCTGCAGCTGGTGAGGGGCAGGGCCAGCTCTCCCACTCTCATGACCTCAGGGTCAGCTCTCCCATCTGCCACAGGTAGTGAGGGGTGGGGAAAAGGGAAGTGCCAACCACATGGTAGATGAGGAGCAAGGCCAGGTTTCCGTTGCTTGCTCACATCATTTGGGCCAGCTCACCTGCACCTTGTCGACATGGTTAGCTTTATTCTGCTGCCCAGGTGAGGTGCAGGGCCCACACTCGGGTGCTGTAGTTGATGAGGGCAAGGTCAGCTCTCCCGACTGTCACAAGTGTTGAGGGGTGAAGGGGAGAGGCATTAATCTGGTTTTAACATCAGGAAAGTACTGGCCTCATAAAATGAATTTAGAAGCATGCCTTTTTGTTTTATTCTCGTTTATTTTATGAATCAGTTCGAGGAAGGCTTGTATCAGCAGTTTAAACATCTGGTAGAATTCAGTTGTGAATTCATCTGGACCACAGCTTTTTTGTCTTTTCTTTTCTTTGTTTTTTTTTTTTTTTTTGACATTTTATTACTGCTACAGTTCCACTACATGCTACCAAGCTGTTTAAATTATTTATAATTCCTTAGTTTAGTCTGGGTATGTCTAGAAACTTATCCATTCTTTTTCTCCTTTTTTCCCCCAGATTACTGAAATAGATTTTCAAAGCATACTTTAAGGAGCCTCTGAGTATCCTTGGTGTCTGTTGTAATGCCTCCTTTTCTATCAGAACCTTAGTAATTTGAATCTTTTCTTCCTTTTGGTTACTCCGGCTAAGGATGTATCAATCTTGTTTATCTTACCAAAGAACCAACCAACTCTTTGCTTTATTGATTTTTTTCATATTGCTTTGTATTCACTTACATTTCATTCATCTCTGCCTTCATCTTTATTATTGATTTTCATTTACTGATTTGGGATTTGGCTTGTTAATAATTTTGAAGGGCTTGAGAAGCATTTAGTTTTCATTTTAGATTTCTGGTTTTTAAAAAATATTTATTCATTTCTTTATTTTTATGTGTATGTTTGCATCTACATCTGTGCATCACATGTGTGTAGTGTTCGAGGAGCCCAGAGGGGGCGTTAGAGCCCATGAAACTATGGTAGTGAGCCACCCATGAAGGTGCTGGGAACTGAACGTGGGCCCTCTGCAAGAGCAGTCAGTGCTCTTAGTAAGTCGTCTTTCTAGCCCTAATTTTCTTGTATTTGTTTAAGACGTGGCTTGTCTTTTCAAATGTGCACTACGTCAGGGAAAGTACTGTGGGCTGCTAGGAAGAATGTGTGTTCTTTAGCGGCTGTGTCAAGTACTCTGCAGATGTCTACTAAGTCCATCTGAACTACAAGGTCACTTAACTCTGGCTTTTTGCTGCTAACTTTTGGGAGGTCTGGCTGATCTGTTTACTGGCAAGAGTGTGACACTGAAGTCACTACATTGTGTGGTATTAAAATCTCTCTTGCACAGCCACCTTCTTTCCTGGATTTAGAGACCTTTCTGCTATGGTTTTACTGGATAATTCTCTATGGTTCTGGTTTGAACTTCATCATTTATGCCCATGAATCACACATTTGGTTTTTAAATGAAGTCCCACAGATCCTATAAGCTCTGTTCATACTTATTTTTGTCATCGTCTGAACGCTCTAACATTTCTTTTGTCTTACATCCCTCACATTCTATCTTCTACTTGATCCATTCTATTGGTGAGACTGTCCACTGAGTACACTGATGTACTGAGCCTTTTCCTCCCCAATTTCAATGGAATATTTTCAGTGTTTCTCTCTTTTTATTGCTGTGTCCTGTGCAGCCTCCAGGGACTTGGCCTTCACTGGGGGCAGCAAGGGGATGAATAAAAGACAGACAGACATACACAGACACATACAGTGGAGAGAGAGAGAGGCAGAGAGGAGAAAGGAGAGAGAGGGAGAGGCAGGGATCAGGTGGGGGTGGTTTGGGCTCTCTGCTGGAGAAACTGCAGCACGCTGGAAGTTCATCATGTTTATTTTAGAGTTGAACAGGGAGGTGAGGTTATTATAAACAGTTGGACAAGGAAGAGGAGTTACTGTGTATGGATAAACAGGGAATCAGGGCTATTGTACACAACTGAACAAGGGGCAGGTTTAACTGCTCGGGTAGGAGCCATCTCTGTACAGGAACAGTCTTCCGGCCATCACCATTGGATGGTGGGGAGAGCTACAGTGGACACTTTCTGCGCACGCTGTCAACATTCGGGCTAGGGAAGCTACGGTGGACATTTTTACGTACATCCTGTCAATACTCTCACACGGACCAGAGGAAGACTTTGTCATTTCCCCCACGGGTCTGAGGCTTTGGGGTTCCTAGACATAGCTGTATCAGTATCAGCAACACACATTCATTCAGTACTTCACTCATTCAGTGCGTCCTCTGCTCCCTACATTTTATTAGATCCCTCTTTAATATCCTGTATTGACATCCTCATTTCATCCAGAGAGACACAGGTCCATTAGTCTGTGACAAATGTAGCTTGGTACTGAACCAAACTCTACCTGGGCTTCTATTTTTGTCTGGGCCTGGTCTCTGGGTCTTGCCTTGGCTGAGAGCTGTAGCAAGGTCCCTCATATCTTTTCACACTGGCCTGCCTTCCACAGGAGTCCCAGGAGTCCATGTAGGAACACCGCTGTCATGGTTCCCTCTTCCTGGTGACTTTCTATCCTCTGCTCCAACCCTGATCATTGGCTATTAATTCCCAGCTGTCTGCTGTCACGGAGGCAGCTAATCTTTCTTCCTATTGCAAAGGTCCTGATGCTTATCATAACAGTCCTGAATAGCCTATCTTATCATGTAAGTGTCAAGATGACTTTTCTTCAACAGGATGGATTGTACCTGGCGGAAGCCCAACACCTCGGCATGTTCTTTGCTGTTTTGTTCATTTTTCTCACATGATTCAAATTGAATTTTAAATTTGCTCAATCAATTCATATATTCAGAGCATCCTCCGTATGTAATTCCTTTATCCTCCTTGCGTGTACCAAGGGCCTCCGCGCTATGCTAGACGTCATGAGATTTCTTCTTCACTGAGATCGGTTCCCTGTTTGAGGCAGAGAGGGATGACATTCACCCTGCTTGATGGGTCAGGGTGTCAGGAAAGGTTTGATGGAAAAACTTGGATGATCATGTCTCTTTCCAGAAGGCTAAGGATCTCTCTAAACTACAGGGTGGCTTTCTGATCCCGATGCGTCTGCCTGCATTCACTTGGCACACAGTAGCCCTGCACTAAAGCATGCTTGTTCCTAGGCCTCAGGAGGAGGACAGACAGCCACCAGTGGCGAGAGGGCTCTGGCAACATCCACAGGCAGCCTGCACTATGACTTCAGTGATGGAGAACATGGGGACCACTGCTATGTGGGGATGGCGTGGGACTGGGGGAGGGCTAAAAGAATTCTCGAGCTCTGCCTTCTTCTGAGGAATAGAAAAAAAGAAAGAAAGAAAATGCCAAAGAAGAAAGCAGTGAGGGCCCTCTGAGTTATTCCTGCCATAGCTGCTTTCCATGCACCTCCTCTGCCCAGGCAGTTAGGCCACAAGGACATCTCAGGCACCCGTGCCTATGAGTACTGCCGCTCGGTAAGCAAGAACTGCCCCAAAGGATGCTGTATAGCCACAGAAGCAGAGGCCAGATGTGGTCTTCTGTGTGGCCCCAGGAGAACATGTATTGAATGAGAAAGCAGGTTTTGGTGGTGTCTGACACTGTCTTGGCACATCTGCAACCTGACCCAGGAGGCACCTGAGATTGTCTCTCACAGTGACAAGAAGTGACCTTGAAGTCCGTGCTGCTCTTGTTCCATGCTGGACCCTGGAGCCCAGAG
Source organism: Peromyscus eremicus (assembly GCF_949786415.1). Classification (NCBI taxonomy): domain Eukaryota; kingdom Metazoa; phylum Chordata; class Mammalia; order Rodentia; family Cricetidae; genus Peromyscus; species Peromyscus eremicus. The sequence continues at coordinate 38,348,338 of NC_081438.1, read as the reverse complement.
AAGTGTCTCTGCCACCAGGAATCCCTGAAGAAACCTAAGAACTGGATGACTGTAACTGGGAGAGGGATTTAAATGGATCTTAATACTAGCACTACAGCCCGACAGGGCAGCCCCCAACTGTATTGTTAAGCTAGATATTTTTAGGTCACCAACATTACCAGAGCAAGAGATGTGGGTCTTTTGTCAGCTAGAAGTAACTGTTCTAGGTAAGCAGCTTAAATGAAGACAGCACCCAGGGCTGGGGCTGGAGGTTGGGAGCTGCCACGTTTGACCTCCCAGCTGCCGACAAGGCTGTGTCTCTTGGAAGCTTCGGCTGTCAAAGATGCCCCCAGCAAGATACCAGCAGGGTTCCCATGTCCTCAAATGTCAGGACCACAGATAAGGGGACAAACCGCACAGAACACAATTCTTGGGAGGAATAGGTGTGGGGGAGGGATTTATTTAATCCTCGAGCTTCTGTGGGACCCAGATGGTTTTTAAGGGGCTTGAGATATCATATGTGACCCCTTCTTACCATGTTTGATTTGTGTCCCGAAACAGCATGTAGAGGGTGAAAGCACACATCAGGTTCTCTACCCAAAGCAGGTCAGATTCTGGGTCACAGAAAGCAGGTGTATTTTAACCAGGGAGGCATACATGATGAGGAGTTCAGACAATGTGGGCCGTGCGGTGGGCACAGGTTTCCCCCTCAAGCTCGAATAAGAAAATGTAACTCAGCGTTGCTTCATTTTGCTATGAAAACCATTTTTCCATTGGAAGAAAAGCTCTCTCTTCTCCCTGCACATCCTCTCATAGACTATAACCACACAAAGGAGATGCTTTGTAAGTACACGCAGTAAATTTCCCCCTTTACTTTGGGGATTTCCCGTGATGTAATGGCAAAAAAACAAAACACAAAACAAAACAAACAAATACACAAAAAACACCAACAAAAACGATCATTACCTTAAAAGCATTTTTTAAAAAGTCTATCCCCTCTCCAGGCTTAACTATATACAATACAGGTCATTTTGTTTGAAGGTGAGCCTCAAATGGCCGCCCCTGAACTGCTTGTCGGTTTTTCACGAGTAAGACGTCCCAGTGCAAGGATGTTCAGGATGAGTGTTTCCTCTGTAAGTGGGCCGCATGGTTTTGCAGAACAGTGACAAGCTCATGAAATGGAAGCTTCTGTGTCTCCAGGGGGCTGTGGTTCCTTTTCTTCTCGCGTATTGAGAAGGTGGAGCACCTTCGTCAGCACAACCCTTGTGGGGTGTTGCAGAGGAGGGCATTTGTGCACCCCTCTGCTCTGGTGCAAGCACCTTCGGATCGACCTGAAACCCTGTGCGTGAGCCGTTTCTGTCACCTCAAAGAGAAGGAAGTGAGAAAGTGGAGGTGATGTGGTAGGGATGCCAAGTGAAAGACTGGGATGAGGAAATCCCCATCCAGAGAGCTATGGTGTGAACAGGTGGGCCTCAGAGGCCTTCAGCCATGTGTTGGAGGCTTCACCTCTAGCCCATGCTGCTTGTCCGAACTTGGCTTCTGCTGATGTCATAAAACCCTGACCCAAAGGCAGCTTGTGGGGTGGACTTATTTCAGCTTTCAGCTTCCACACAGTTATGGAGGGAAGGCAAGACAAGAACTCAGGGCAGGAAAGACAAGAACTCAGGGCAGGAACCTGGAGGCAGGAACTGACGCAGAGGCCATGAAGGAATGCTGCTTACTGACTGCTTGGCCTGCTTTCTTAGACAACCCAGGGCCACCTGCCTAGGGATGGTGTCACCCACGGTGAGCTGGGCCCTCCCACATCAGTCATCGATCAAGAAAATGCCCCACAGTCACGCCCACAGGTCCGTCTGAGGGAGGCAACTCCTCATTAGATGTTCCCTCTACTCAACCTCTACTTTGTGTCAAGTTGACAAAAACCAACCAGCAAAGTGCTATAGGAGAGGAGACAGAAGATTTAAGGGGTGGAGCCAGCCTTGGTGAGAGGCCGTCCAGATACTGGGGTCCCTTGTCTCTGCTTTGCTTTCTGGACTTCATCAAGCCCTCTCTACCGTAATGTGTTCCCTCGCCACAGGCCCCAAAGCAACACACAATGGCTTGAAACTTCTACAGCTGTCAATCAAAAGAAACCTTACACTAACAGAAAGCTAGCACAGAGATGCAATGATTGTTGAGACCGCTAGGCATCTTCTCGTGAATGACTTATTCATTTTTCCCTTTGCAGCTCCCCTCGCCCCCATCTTGTCTAGGTGAAGCTGTCCATGCTCTTCTGCAGCAGGGCATCTGGATGGGCTTACAGGGTCTCCTAGCTACTCTGGCACCTCAGATTATGAAAAAGCCTATTCTGGTTTGAATGTGAATCCCCAAATTCAATTATTGCAAACTTAATCTACAACTTAACAGTACTGAGCGGTGGCACCTAGTGGGCAGTGTTTAGGTCACAGTGGGTTGATGATATGACAAAAGATTTTCCATCTTGGCCTTTCTAAGTTTTCTAGAAGGGTTTTCTCTTGGCCTCCTTGTGTTCTACAGTAAAAATGCCTCTGTGAGACACTAGCACCATCACCTTGACTCTCTAGCCTTCAAAACTGCAAGAAACATTTATCTTCATTATACGTTATCCAGCCTCAAGTATTCTGTTACAGTATCACCAACAGACTGAATCAAATTAGACATTGTGTTTTCTCTTTTTCCTTTAGGTCTTCACATTTACTTAACAATATTGCTTTGACTGGAAAGCCCTCCATGGGGTGGAGAGTAGATAAACATGCACAATTTTCATGTCACTTGGACATATGATTGTCATCTGCCAATGTAATATGAAGTCAACAAGTCAAAGGCATATATGTCTTTTTTTTAGGTTTACTTTCTTTTGTGTGTACAAGTGTTTTGCCTGTACACATGTATGTATGTCTATACATCATGCCTGGTGCCCATGGAGGTCAGAAGGGGCATTAGATTCCCCAGAACTGGAGTTATCCAGGTTGAGAGCCACCATGTGGGTACTGAGAACTGAACCCAGGTCCTCTGTACGAGCAGCACATGCTCTTAACTGCTGGGCCATCTCTCCAGCTCAAGAACAAATGTTTGCATTAGTGGCTGGACTCGGAGAGCCAATATTATCCATAGACACACTACAGCAAGTAGTCCCCACCCCAACTGGCTCCCAGCCCAGCAGAGCATTCGGACAGTTCTCCTGCTCAGGATATTGGGCAACTGTCTTCCCCTCCATCTGTTTTCCCCAGTCACGTTTCTCTTCTTTGATACTGGCTTTTTCCAGGAGGCTGTACCATTCATGTAGCGTGTGCCCTCATTTGGGGGACTTTACTTTCTGCTGACATGCCGTGTCTTCAACTAATCTCACAAATGAGGTCAATTCCACAAGGGAAAGAGCTGTGTTTTATGACCCAACCTGTGAGGGGCCACAGCAGGTACTCAGTCCTTCCTAGATTCCACGTCGGGTGAAATGTGCTGGCTGGTGGCGTTAAGGACACCAGCACTGTCCATATGACTTCCTGTCTCTGCCTGCATCTCAGAGCATTCAAGGAGCCCAAACTACCATGCTCCAGGATTCCAGTCTTCTGCTGTTTCTACTTCAGTGAGTGGCATGCCTCTGATGGAGGTCCCCAAGCAGAGACCAAACCTTTTGCTTTTCCTTCCTCTTCCCAGCACACCCTGATTCCATCCAGCTTACTTCCCAAACATCTCTCCATCTGCCCACCAACGCTGCCTGTCTCCATGTCCCTGTCATGTGCTGCCACTCAGTCTGCTGCTGTGGGTCTCTGCTGGGCTCTGTACCTATCTGCTGTCCAGACGCTCAGGTCACCCTCCACTCAGAGGCTTCTCTTCTGCTCTGGGTGACCTGTGGGGGGCCCACAGAGACTCCCTAGTAAGGCCTTACTCAAGGTCAGAAAGTCTGGGCTTGCTTTGCCCAGCAGGTCTGTATAATAGGATGATTTGGCCAAAGGTGTGGTTACCAGATATTTTGAAGGGTTTACACTTGTTGGTATTTTATACCTTGACCTTGGAAGGGGGAGGCCTTTTGCCCCTCCCCTTGCTGATATATAAAAGGCCCATTATGAATAAGGTTGGGGCTGCTGGGTATTGACCCAGGACCCTCCTGAAGCTATCCTGTGTCTCTGTCTTTCTCTTTGTCTAGGCTTTTATTTCTATCTAATACTTCTCCATTCCTTACTCCTTCCCACAAGAACCCATCGGAGTTCTTGTGGGGAGGTCGGAGCTGGTCCCCAACAGTGACCAGAGTCACCGTCATAGCTCAGGCTCCACAGAACCCGCTTTCCTGACCACTTCCCCCCACCCAGGGCTCCACCTAGTCTCTTTAGGCTCTCCTCACTCCATGGAGCTGCCATGACCTTTCCACTGTGGTGGTTTTTCACACACAGACCTTTTCCTCCATCTTCTGTAATGTTTCTTCTGTCTCTGCTCACATGCCACTTCCTAAAACGAGCCACACTCCCCGATATTGCTTTTCATATTGGCACCTGTAACCCGATCAATCCCTTCACCAGAGGGCACAAAGCGTGGCCTGCTGGCCCTGTGTTTTATCCCCAACACTGAGTAGTTTCAGTCCAGAGCGGGAAACTGGATGGCGTTTGGGTAAACAGTCATCTACACGGAGCGATGGCATTTCAAGTCATTTCCTTGTGTATGATCTCGAGTTTCCCTCCTGAGGGACTCCGTTGACCAGGAGACCAGGGCATCGAAACAGAAGAAGTTGTGTGCTGGTGGCCAGGCTGAGCCGGGCTTCTGCTCCTCAGTCCTGCACTCTCTCTGCCGCGTCTCCTCTTACTGTCCCAGACTAAGTTTCAGTCTCAGCACAGCTCACTAGGCGGCTGCAGAATGTCACGGAGAACACAGGCTACAGTGTTAGTGCCCCTGCCTCAGAGCCCAGCCCTGCTCTGGTTTACTTTAGTCAAAAGGGCTCATTTGTCCAAGCCAATGACAGCGCTCAGGACAGGGTTAGCACGAAGCAGTGTGTGGTGAGCACCCACCCAAATGCTGGGGTGGACACCGCAAGCATGCGTGAGTCAGTGCTAACCGGAAAGACGGACGGATGAACAATGCCAGCACCTGCCTGTTTGCTTGGGCGGGTTCTTCACGCCACTGAGCCTTGGTATGTGCTGTAAACATTGCAGCCTGTGTCCACATGATGTCAAATCCTTCCCCTTCACGGAGTTACGGATTAGCTCTCTGCATCCTTTTGTTGCCACAATCATAAATGTCACTCTCATTGGGCCCAGGCTCCTTTGCTTGGCCCATTTCCTCCTGCTCTTTGCTCTCGGCCCCTTGGCACTGGCTCCCCCTGAATCTGGACAAAACCCCAGATGTCTGTCCATTTAGGACCTCAACTACATTTTACTGGCTGCAGAAAGGATCCTATCCAGCCACCGAGGATATTTTGGATTACTTCACTCTCTCTTTTTTTCACTAATTCTCTCAAAATCAATGTTGATTTTTTTTGGGGGGGGGGAGGAGCCTGCAGACACAGAGAGTCAGTGCTTCCCCAGTGTGGGAAGCTCTCTGGTAACATGTTAAACTCCACTTGTTTCTCCCTCGCTGGTGAAGGATGAGGACCCATGAACTAACCTCCCCGCATGCATTCTTTCTAGGAGAATAAGTCACCTGTTTGACACAGAAACTCGAGAAACTCTCCACATGTGGGGAGATCCACATATGACACCTCACTGGACATGTCAGAGTAACCCCAGAGGACTGACTGTGGGTGCAGGAACCCCCTTCCTCCTGGGAAGTCTGCACTTTTAAACTGCTCTCCACAAAGACGAAGGGAGCGTGCGTGACACATGCCACGTCAGATAACAAGATAAACTCAAGACAGCGCTAGTGTGTTCATACTCCCGAAACCATCCTCTAGTGCCAACCGAGAGTCACAGAGCCCAATGTCAGGGTAATGTTGGTCATTCCGATGCCAACATGCCAGAAGCCAGAGACTGTCCCTCCAAAGAGGTGCCATGAGAAGGCTGACATACTGTTGCTACTCTTCCTTATGTGGCTAGGTGCTGGAGAGATGGCTCAAAGGTTAAGAGCACTGGTTACTCTTGCAGAGAATCAGGTTCGATTCCCAGCACCCACACGGCCCCTCACAATGGTCTATAGCTTCAGTTCCAGGGAATCTGATGCCCTCTCCTGGTCTCCTCAAGTACTACATGCATACAGTACACATATATACATGCAGGGACCAAGCAGAGAGAGCTGGATGCCTTCCAGTCTTGGGGCTGCCACTTTCCACTGTGCATCCAGTTAGGCTAGCCTCTGAGTGCTGCCTTTCTCTCTGGCCATCAGAAGACCCTCTCATGCACTCAGCTGCCCTCACAGCTGAGGCCTCACGTACTAGAACCCAGTCGGCCAGCACTCTGCATCCAGTTCTGCAAGCTCAACGCAACAGACATTTCATCAAATGCAGAGGTGTGGGCTGTCAAAAATATTTCTAACATAGTCACAAATGTCCTACAAGCATCTGGGTCAACTACTGCTTTTTAGAAAAGTTAGGTGCAGTGGTTCTCAACCTTCCTGATGCTGTGACCCTTTGATACAGTTCCTCATGTTGTGGTGACACCCAGCCATAACATTATTTTCATTGCTACTTCATAACTGTGGTTTTTTCTACTGTTATGAATTGTATGTAAATATCTGATACACAAGATACCTGATATGTGACCCCTGGGAAAAGGGTCATTTGACCCTTAAAGGGGTCACGACCTACAAGTTGAGAAACACCAGTTTAGATCAAGATTCCACTCATTTGAACCCCACACCACACCATACTCAGAAATAAGCCACAGCAAATGCCCTAGTCAACTAGGTGGGCTGAAGTAGACGCTGTCTCCTGTCCCTTTTACAAGGTTTTCTCCATCAGAAGGCAAATCTTCGGGCTTCCTGCTAAGCATGGGCTGCCTCTCCTTTCTTTTCCAGTGATTCATCTTCTCCTGCATGTTCTTCACCACAGACTCGGGCTTCCTCACCACTCTGGCATCTGTGAGACTGGAAAACATCCCATGGACTTCCCATGGAGCTGCAGAGGGCGAGCGGTGGTTCCTGAGAATCCTCTGCTAACGCTCTTTACTCCTCCAAATACTAGCCTATCTACTGAGGCACTTCTTTGGTCATCCATGTCGGCACCAAGATGGCAAATCTCATTTTCCAAACCACCTGATGAACCCTTCTTATCTGCTCCTGGCATCCTGAGTCCCCAGATACTTTGTTCTTCAGTTTGGAGAAATTTCAACTTTTTCCCCCTCTAATTTGTTTTTGTTTTAAGGACTTGAATCTTCACTAATTCCCATTTTCACTTTCAAATCCACATTCATGTTCTCCAGCAGCGAGTGTGTGTGTGTGTGTGTGTGTGTGTGTGTGTGTGTGTGTGTGTGTGGTGTGTGGGTGTATGTGGTGTGTGTGTATGTCTGTGCACATATGAGTGCAATGCCCATGGTGGCCAGAAGAGGGTGTCAGATTTCCTTGAACAGGATGAGTTGTGAGCTAAGAACTGAGCCTAGGTTCTGTGCAAGAGTAGTACGTGTTCCTAACCACTGAGTCATCTTCCCAGCCCCAAGCATCTCTCTTGCTTAGCACAGAAATGCAATCTCTTCAACTCCTCCTATCTCCCTTCATTCTGGTTTCTACTCCACGAGCCAAAACTCTATCACAAATTGGACTGCTGGTGCGTAGGCAGGGAGTCCGTCACCCTGTAAATCCACCAGTCAGACTGTGGTGTGTGTGCTGGAGTCCGTCAACCTGCAAATCCACCAGTCAGACTGTGGTGTGTATGCTGGAGTCCATCACCCTGTAAAACCACAGGTCAGACTGTGGTGTGTATGCTGGAGTCCATCACCCTGCAAATCCACGAACACTTTCTGATCGTCTCCAGGAAGTTCACTCTTCTCACCACATCACAGTCACTTGCCTCCATCACAGGGTCCGATGTCTGCAAGCATGCTAGTAGCGTCCTCATGCCACTCCACAAATCCTTCACATCTAGAACTATGCCAGGGCAGGGAAGCTGCACTGACGGTGTCCTGACTTTCTCAAAGGAGACTCTAAATCCCCGGAGTGTTTACAACCTGCCAGAGTAGACACGTGAAGTCCATGTGCCCAACAAACCGAGTCACCAATGTACAAAGCTTGAACCTACATCTGCCCTCAGCATATGGCTGATGAGATGGAGTCCCTAACAGTTACCCACGCAAAGGTAGAGTCCATGTATTTGATCAATGTTTGGCAATGCGATAAAGACTGATCAGCTTTTTCTTAGCGTTTAAAATCCTACCTCCACTTTCGTTGGTTCTTTGAGACAGAGTCTCATGATGCAGTTTAGGCTAGCCTGAAATTTACTATGTAGCCCAGGCTGGCCTGAATGTGAGACAAGCCTCTTGCCCCAGGTTGCCGAGAGCTGGGATTAAAGGCTTGAGCCACCATGCCTGGCCTGCATCTCTTGATAACTCTCCGGGAATGGCAAGCATCAGCTGTTTGCACTATCAAAGGTGATTTGCATATTTATAAGCCATGCGGACGCTTCCGACACGTTGGTCACCTGATTTGGGACAGCATTCGTATCTGTCATAGTAGTTCTGCTGAGTAAACCTGACTGTTCTCATGAAAAGATGTCCAAGGCAATGATTTTTATGTTTACATGTAATCATCTGGGTCTCTTGTTGAGTGATAATACTGGGCGAAAATGGTCCCGAGAAAATGCTTACACTGCAGTGTGTTTAGGGACATTAGCGATTCCTCCTCCGAATGTGGGTGGGGATACGGCTCAGGGGTTAAGAGCACTGGCTGGGTCCCAGCTCTCACCCACAGCCATCTGTACTTGAAGTTCCAAGGGATCCAGTGCCCTCTCCTGGCCTCTGGAGACACTGTCCCACAGACATCCGTGCAGATAAAACACATATACCCATTAAATAACCGTCTCAGAACGTACCCTCGGTGGAGCTCAAAGCTGCTCCTCGGTGGCCATTTGGACCACGCTACCACAGCTGAGGGAGAGGCAGCATGGTGGGTGGGATTGCTACTTCAGCTTACATGGTCCTGCTTTCTTCTGTGTTCCTTAAACTGTTTAAAAAAGAAGTATCTCTTTTTTTGTTTGTTTGTTTTTTGTTTTTTGTTTTTTTCGAGGCAGGGTTTCTCTATGTAGTTTTGGTGCCTGTCGTGGATCTCACTCTGTAGACCAGGCTGGTCTTGAACTCACAGAGATCTGCCTGGCTCTGCTTCCTGAGTGCTGGGATTCAAGGCGTGCGCCACCACTGCCTGGCCCCCATTTTTTATTTATTCCTTAATTTTTTTGTTATGCTTCAAGGTTTCAGGTGTTGGCCTAAGAACTATAACATGAGTGCCGGGCAGTGGTGGCGCACGCCTTTAATCCCAGCACTCGGGAGGCAGAGCCAGGCGGATCTCTGTGAGTTCGAGGCCAGCCTGGGCTACCAAGTGAGTTCCAGGAAAGGCGCAAAGCTACACAGAGAAACCCTGTCTTGAAAAACAAAAAAAAAAAAAAAAAAAAAAAAGAACTATAACATGAAAACTTAATCTTTCCCCATGTCAGGAGAATCTGCCACTGGGAGTGGGCTGCAGAAAGGGTATAACCATTTCCCCTGTTGTTTTTTTCTTTGACAGATTTTCCTATTTTATCTTCCATATTTACCAGTTTGATTATGCCATGTCTTGGCATAGATCTCTGTAAGCTATCTGAGGCTCACAGAACTTTTCTTTTAAAAACTATTTATGTTTATTTATGTGAACACGTCTATGTGTGTGTGTGTGTGCCACGGATGTGCAGGTTGGCTCAGAGGCCAGAGAGGATGGATCTCCTGGGTGCTGGAGTTACGGGTGGTTGTGAGCCTTCTGATTCAGGCGCTGGGAACCAAACTCTAGTCCTCCAGAAGAACAGCAAGCACTCCTGACCACCTCTGAGACATCTCTCCAACCCCATCCGAAGTTTTCAATCATTCTTTCTTTTCTGTTTGTTTCTTTGGAGACAGGATCTCACGACGTAGCTGTGACTGTCCTAGAACTCATTACGTAAACCAGGCTGACTTTGAACTCACAGAGATCTGCCTATCTTTGTCTCCCACTTGCTGGGTTTAAAGGTGTGTGTGCCTGCATGTCTGGCCCAATCACTATTTTAAAAACTATGTTTAGAGATCTATTATTTTCCATGCAGCCCAGGTTTAGAAGTAGAGATTGGTCATCCATTACCATCTATCTTGGCAAGTGTAAATTATGTAATTTAGAGCTGTTAACCATACCTGCCATTAGAGCCGGGCTCCAGAATTTATCCTCATGGTCTTGAGTTTACTGTTTACTGAGCTCCCTTGAGTAAAAGCCCCCCTCCCTCTGTTTGGCTGTCACATGGCAGCATCTGCGGCTTCCTGCCTACCTTCTGGCAATGCCGGGTCAGAGGAGGAGCTTGGTGAGTATTGCGTGGGGATGTGCCTGGGACTTTCTTGGAAGGGACCCTGCGTCACTTCCATTTCATTACTCTGAGATCTAGCAGCCATTTGATAAATACATGATGACTGAAATAATACACAAGACGCGATTTGACTAAAAGGTACCCAAGTTATCTATAAAACAGGAGTTGAAAGATCTTCATCATGAAGATTGAAAGAAACAATGTTCATAAACATACAAAGGGCAGAGTTGTGTCCATTGTACACTGGGACTTATTATTCCCTTCCCCCTTATTATAGATGCTTTTAAAGCAGTTTCCAGTTTGAAGCAACAGGGCTCTTGGGTCTACACTAACTGAGCATTATGGTTGTGCCCATGTCACTGGACCTAGACAGGGCCAGTCTACAATACTAGCTTCACACCTTCCTGAACTTTTGGCGAACTGACACTTTCTCACTATAGTACGGTATTTTCTACCGACAACCTTCCTGGCTTAGGGCCACTGTTCTAGTTAGGTTTCTGTTGCTGTGATAAACACCCACCCAAACTGGCATGGGGATGGAAAGGGTTTATTCGGCTTATATTTCCACATCATCAACGAAAGTCAAGACAGGGACCGAAGCAGAAACCACTGAGGAACACTGCTCACTGGCTTGTTTTCTCTGGCTTGCTCAGCTACCTTCCTCATACAGCCCAGGCCCCTCTGCCTAGGAGTGGCACCGCCCACAGTGGGCTGGGCCCTCTTGCATCAAAAGGCAACTATGAAAAATGCCCCACAGACATGCCCACAGGCCAGTCTGATGGAGGCAGTTCTTCAGTTGAGATTCTTAGCTTGTCTGGGCTTGTCTCAAGTTGACAAAAATTATGAAATCAGCTTAGTGTGAAATTAGGATAGCCATCTTATATTAATCAAATGAAAATGTACAAAATTCTCAAAGAATCAATAAATATTAAATTATATATCCATTCTGCCTTTCTTTTTGACAGTGTCAGCATAGTGTATCTTTCTCACCCCTTTAAGTTTTATTTTTATATTTAAATTGAGATTCTAGTAGACAGCGTATAGTTGGATTCCTTAAGTAAGTTCAGACTACCTCTGTCTTTTAGTGTGTTTAATTTAGCCACTCACATTCAAAGTGGTTATTCATACAGTTGAACTAAGCTCTCCCAACTGTTTTCCATGGCTTGCCTTTATTCTCTTCAGGGACTGGATCATAGGTGTGGGTCTTCTGACCGCGGGGTTGGCGCCATACAGAATTGCACTCATGACGTGACTCCTTTCGTGATTTGATGGTCGGGAATGAAACGCAGGCTGGAGGAAGCTGTGCATTTTCAGTTTCCGATGAGCTGCAGTTAAGTTGGTGGAAAGAGCTAGTCTGTGTCCCAGGTCAGTGAACTCGGAGAAGGAGACACTCTCTTGGACGATCCTCCCTAGCACTCCCACCGGGAGGTGGAGCTGGTGCGACTTTTCTGAGCACAGACCTTCACTTCTAGGCGATGTCCTCTAGGTGGCGCCATTGCTACCTCGCTCAGGCAGGCTCTGCCACCTGATCGCAAGGAGCCAGGGACACTTAGGGAACTCTTCTACTAAGGAATTCTTGGTTCACGCTCCTCTCAAATATCAAATTCCAGGCCCTTGCTACTTGTGTGTTCTTTACCCACCTGGAACCGACCGCTCTCTCATTTGGGCTGCCTGCTTTTTCAACTACTTCAACTCCTGTCTCCCGGGCCTTCCTCACACCCGACTCCTGCACAGGGAGCAGGGACGGCTCTCAAGACACTGCCCTGCCTTCTCCTGGGTCTTCCCTGAACACTCTGCTGTCAGTCTCCTCCCTTTTTTAGTCATTTATGTAAGCACTGCCACGTGCTGGGGTTTGCATCTTCGGGGCCCCTGTTTAGCAGCACTCAGGCCAGGTGGACGGTGACACCTAGGACGGTACCATCCAAGGCAGGCTCTCACAGCTCACTATGTAGCCCAGACTGGCCTTGAACTCTGGCCATCCTCCTGCCTTAGCCTCCCAGGTACTAGGACTTCAGACCAGTCCTTAGATAAATACCATTTTTGGTATTTAAGGCTAAGAAAATTTTTGACAAGCTGGACTAAATCTCAGGCCCCTGGGCTGACGGCCCACTCACTCGAATTGCCCCCAAAGTCACACAGTTAGTCATTCCCCCTTTATTAAAAAACAAAATTGAAATTAGGCCGTTAGCAACCCCATTTCCAGAAAAAAATCAAGTTCTAGAAAAGCCAATGAGTCCATTCCTCATAGAAAAGATGTCTGGGGCTGAGACAATAATGACTAACCTCCTCAGGCAACAATTCATTTTTAAAAGTCCTCTTATTTAATTGTTTTCCTTTGGTGGACTTTACAACATTTAACTGCTCTAAAAAGAAATTTCCAGGGCTGCTGAGATGGCTCAGTGACTAAGAGCATTGGCTGCTCTTGGAGAGGACCCAGGGTTGATTCCCAGCGCCCACATGGTGGCTCACAAACATCAGTAACTCCAGTCCCAGGGTATCTGATGCCCTCTTCTGATTTCTGAGGGCACCAGGCATGCACATGGTGCATGTACATACACTCATATGCGTAAAATAAAATATGCATGTACATACACTCATGTGCGTAAAATAAAATAAAATTTAAAAAACAGAAGGTATTTCCAGTGATATTTAAGGACAGACTCTGGAGTTGTAGCAGCCAAGGATGTACAAAGGTTGGGTGGAGTGGCCCCGGGACTGTCCCCTGCCACACTCTGGCTGGTGAACAGCACGCACTACTTCATCCCAGATGATTTGAAAGGCACACACTTCACTCAGATCAGCTTCTTCCTGCTCACACAGACCGGGTTCCTAAAGCATCCAACGAAACCCATTTTTCTCCCTACGCAGCGTCCATCTTTGATAAAAGGACGTCATTTCATCGGAAGGATGAGCAAAAGAGCAAACTGGAAAAAAAAATGAGCAAATGCACACGGCATGAGAGATGAACCGAGGGAGGCGGAGGGTTCTGACCTCAGTCAGGTACGGATTTGTCTCTTACAGCACCTGGCCAGGAAGCTTACACTATCGTCATAAAAGTGGGGTGCATCAGGCTTTGAGACCAAGGAGCTTCATAAGCAGGGAGAAGACTCGGCTCTCTGGACTTATTTTCTAGTTGTTCTATGAACATCCCAGGACAGGGGCCTTTGGGGGGGGCGGAATTTTACCTCTTGATTTGGGGAATGTTTTAGTATCTGAAGATTATGCTGTGAAATTCCTCTAGCTAGAGTCCTAAGAGGAAAAGCGGGCACCTCACTGCAGGGGGGTAACTTCCATGACACAGCCTTCCTGTATTGCCACACCAGGGAGTGGTCGCACCTACCGCACTCTTTCTGCTGACTGTGGGACAGGCTTTCTGCTGACTGACTGTGGGACAGGCTTTCTGCTGATTGACAGTGGGACAGGCTAACTCAACTCCTCACACTTTCCCTAAGGCTTTAGTTGTTTCACACGAAGCAAAGGGAGAGAGGATAATGGCGGTGGGGCACCATTTGCAGGGCGGAAGGCACAAAGCCCTGCGGTGACAGGTCAAGGACTCAGGGGACGCCAAGGACCAGACTGCTTCTGCTTCCACTTAAGTGTCCTTACAGATCAAGAACGTGCTTGGGGGTGGATTGGGGAGTAGGAGGAAGGGGCGCCTGGAATGGGAAGTCCTTCAGTTGGGGGAATATGGCTTCCCCCCTGCTTTCAAGGCATTCATTTGACGAAGCCCCAATTTAAAGTCTGACTGCATTCAAAGGTGAGAGCAAGCCCACATTTGCTCTAGGAAGGGGTCTACCTCCATCTTCTCTCTTCTGCTTCATCCGGTGCCCTGCTTGACTGAAGACTGGAGAAGGGAGCAGGTATCGTGGGAGGCTCCACCATGAGGAGGCCGCCATCCTCACAGAGGAATGCTGCACTCTCAGACAGAGCCCCAGGCCTCAAACGGTGTTCAGACATTAGCAAGGATTCACCAAGAGCTTAGAGAGAGGGAGAGGATTCTGCTTTCCTCTGCCCTCACCCCAGATCTGGCTGTTCTCCCCATCCTTTCACACCCCCTCCCGCCCTCCTAATGACTGGTCCTCCTCAGAGCTCTGCTTTTCTCTTGGTCTGTTGTAAGGGTGACAGGCCTCGGGGCACTTCCCATGACATTCTGCATAGCGATTCAGCTTTTTAATTATATTTCACAGTTTGTGATTATGCCTTCCCCCTTCTCACGTAGAACAGAAGCAGCATGGCGGCTGGGAGGGGATGGAGGAGGCATTCCTACACGAAGACACCAAGCTGTTGGCTCCATCATGTTCTAATTATATTGTCATCAGAGACCTGCGGATCTCCCCAGTGTCCCCTGATGTCACACAAAGGCGACAGCTATACCAGCAGGAAGAATTCAGTGAGGCTTAGAATGATGCCTCCAGAACCTCAGGCATGGTAGTCAGCCAGTCAAGCGGGGCTAGGCCGTCGTTTGGGAACCCCGCCTACTTTCAAGTTGTCGAGGCTTCCACAGGCTTCCACAGGCCCTTTCACACGGCAGAGGCAGCTGACCAAGAAAGAGCTCCTGCAGGAGAGCTAGATGAAGAACATATGCCTCTAAGTATTAACAACACACACACACACACACACACACACACACACACACACACACACACACCTAGGAGAGTAGACTGCTAATAAATTTTAAGGATAATGACGGGAATTCGGGTGTGTGTCCTTCCCACTCTTACGCATTGAGAGCTTGTCTCCATAATAAAAGAGCAAGTGTGAGGAGATGATGGTATGCTTGGGACTAGAGAGGGTGAAGCATTGTTACAGTTTCCACTAAGCCTAGAAAACACGTGCTATAGTCTGGCCGGTGTATTCGAGGCTTTGTTGCAGAGTGATACTGCGGGAAGCTGGTGGGTCCTTTAAGATGGAAAAGGCCTAGCGGTATTGAGGTCACGCCTCGGAGTGGGAATGTGGAGCTTCAAATCCCTTCTCCTTTCTTCTCCTGCTCCCTGGATGGTGACATGAGTAATTTTTCTCCAGCATGAATCTCAGGATTGCCTCGGGTATTCGGCAATAGTAACAGAGATCTAAGACTTAGAGAGACATTTCACATCGACTTCCATGCCTTTTCTGCCTAATCTACAATAACTAAAAAGCAAAAGTCACAGTCTACCATCACATTCAGAGTGAATTATGAAAACAAAATCCAACATTAAAATATTGAATAAAATAACAAGTCGTATTAAAATAAAGTGCAAATAAACATCCCCTGCCCCAAGACCTCAATGTGAAACTTATGGGCTGTTTCATGGAGTGACCACCAGGGGGTGCTACAGTGTAGCGTTTGGAGGAACAAGGCCCTAAGAGAAAGATTCCAGCTTGTCAGCGGGACCCAGGAAAGTGAGCCCAGGAGGGTCACGCTCATTACCACATCCCTGCAGATTTGCGACCATGTTTTTCGGCAGGTCTGCTTGGCCTGCTGAGGAACATGACCGGCTGCAGGGGCAGAGCTGTTAAGAGCAGGCAGGTGTGAGGCTATGTTGGCACCTAAGTGTGGCATCTCAGAATCTCTGGGTGCAGCTGGTCAGAGCCGACAGCTTCCACAGCCATTCTGCCAGGACAGGACGGGGAGTTCATCTGAGCTGCCCTGCTGCGATAAATTTTCAATACGTCCTTAAGACATATTCAGCACTTCCAGAAAAATAATTTACTCTAGCAACTGAACTGGCTAGACCAGCCAAACTGCTGCTTATGTATAAAGAGTCAGCATCCCTTATCCGAAACGCTTGGGAACGGAAATGCTTCTGATTTTTTTCTTCAGAATTCGGCATGTTTTTACCGTGTACATAATGAGTTACCGCAGGGATGGGATCCGAGTCTGAACACGGAGTTCATTTAAGTTTCCTATGCACTCTTGAAGCATAGGACAGAGGTAATCTTATACAATATTTTAAAAGTGCAACTGGTCTTAGGAGCTCCAGTGTGGCATGTCACACTTGTGCCCTGTCAGGCCTCAAAAGGTTTCAGGTGTTGAAACATTTCAGATTTCAAACCAGGGATGCTCGACTTGTATACTGACATCTAAGGTCCAGGCTTCCTGTTCACTCCACACATCTCATACATGTCTAATCCCTTCCCGAGAGCAGAACTCTTAAGGTGGGTTTTGTAGATTTCCTTGCACTCACAAAAGATCGTTCTCAAGGATTTCCACAAAGCACCTCTACCATTAACTCTCTCCATCCTCACAATGACCCCAGAAAGAGGTCATTTTTCAACCAGAAGTGGAGAGAGCCACAACTCAGTACGGGGGACAGAAGGATGCATCCAGGGGAAGGCACACAAGGACCAGGTTGCTGTGGCCATCAGGGACAATGTTGGGCACATGGAGAGCAGGGAGGGACCTGTTTAGTTTCCCAGAGGCACAGGTGGCATTTCTACTGGCCAGCACGGTCCCTTTTCATTCCACTACACTTTGCCACTCAATACATTATGGCAGTTGCTTTATCAGATATCCTGCATGTCAGATATTTATTTATATTATGATTCATAACAACAGCAAAACTGCAGTGATGAAGTAGCAATGAAATAATTCTGTGGTTGGGGGTCACCACAACACGCGGGCCTGGATTAAAGCGTGGCAGCATCAGGAAGGCTGAGAGCATCTGCTTTCTGGACTACAAGAGGTGTATGGTCTATGCTCTATGAACTTATAACTGAGTGCACGAACACAGACTCCGTTTGTGGCTGGCTACAGTGACCAAGCTTTCTTGTGGCTGGGCTGTTCCCACATGGGGACAGGGTATCTAATTTCCCACAGGAGTGACCTAAGTCCTTGAGTCTTCAGAGAGCCCCAGCATTGGAGGTTTCATTGGTCACTCCATGTCTGAGCTCTGGGTTCCATTTACTAATGGCAGACCACGTACAGCACCCAATGAGCTGTGGAAGCCAACGATGACATCAGTTAAAGATTCTGCCCATTTGCTTCCCGACCATGCCACCCCCATCCCAAACCCCACCCATTTTCTCCTGGGGTTTATCTAGACGAAGAAGAGTGACTGGAAAGACAGAAAAGGCCACCCACGTGGCTTGGATGGTGAAATCCCACGGATTGCTTTAGAGGCCTGTCTGGAGTTCCGGTTGTGATTTACTGAAAAGCCAATGAAAATCACGTCCACCATCCATCCCGTTGACTGACATGTCAGGCCTGGGCAGCCCCAGCGGTGGGGACTGATGGAGATGCCTACACATCATCTACTAGCCCCTACTGAGCCTTGTGCATGCCGTGGAGGATACAACTGTGGTCAACAAGGAGGTTTTCTGGGGCAGAGGACTGTAAAACTATGTGAGTAGACCCTTAATTCTGGCCCAGGGGTATCATACTTGCTATGGTGTCACCAAGTTCAACCTGTCAAACACAATAAGAACTTTCAAAGACTCTCTCGGTGCCTTGGGGAGTGTTTACCCATATGAGATAATCATCAAGGCTTTGGTGTGACTCTGAGGAGGCTGTGTGAAAGGAGAGAGTGTCACAGTGTTGCTGTAGATATCGTGCTGTATAAATAAAATGCTGATCGGCCAGTAGCCAGGCAGGAAGTGTAGGCGGGACAAGGAGAGAGGAGAATTCTGGGAAGTGGAAGGCTGAGGCAGAGAGATGGTGCCAGCTGCCGCCATGAGAAAATGTTAAGATACCGGTAAGCCACGAGCTACGTGGCAACTTATAGACTAATAGAAATGGGTTGATTTAAGATATAAGAACAGTTAGCAAGAAGCCTGCCACAGCCATACAGTTTGTAAGCAATATAAGTCTCTGTGTGTTTACTTGGTTGGGTCTGAACGGCTGCGGGACTGGCGGGTAAGAGAGATTTGTCCTGACTGTGGGCCAGGCAGAAAAACTCTAGCTACGCAGTGTCACTGTGGTCACCCACCTCAGCAAACACCCTACCTCCTCTTCTACCGAAGACTCGACAGTCCACGAAAAATCTGCATCCTACCAGAGACAATCTCCCACTGCTGCAAACCAAACATCTCATACTCACTACAGAGAGGTACATCTCCCCGACACATCGAAAACGCATTTGTAACTTTTATGATTTGTAGATGCTTGGCACTCTTCATTGACACCAATATGACCAGTCCAGAAAGATGGGAAATCGAAATTGGTCATTCATTGCTGGGGTGAAAATCTTTAGCTGGGGAGGAGGCTGGGGTGAAAAGGAATGTTTTTGCAGCTCTCCAAACACCATGTTGTCCCTCAAGACAATGGGTCAGGAAGTTACTCTGTACCGAAAGCTTTAAGCAAAAAGAAAAAAGACTGAGGGGAAAAGGGCAGGTTGAGCTGATCCACCAGAGGGCGTTGGGGGGGGGGCAGGGCAAAGAACCACCCTACAGTGCAGCGCAGGTGATTTCGGAAGAAGTCCGTGGACACTGTGCAACGTAATGTCTGTTGTTTTGTCTTGAAATTAGCTAGAGTTCTAGGCACTTCACTCTTATTTGGGAGGCCTTGATACCATAGTATTACCACTTCCTATTTACACATGCCAGAGGACCCTCATGTGGAGCTCAGAATGTTCACCCCTCATTAGGACTTGGGTGTGGTTGATCCTCTAAAACTGTAAAGTGGGGCCTTGAAAAAGAATTCATGTCTGTCTGTCCCACAGGAACAGATTATCGCTGGAGAGAGCAGGTTAGCATAAGACGTTTCAGTTGTTTGCCCCGCCCCCTTCCTTCCAAATGCTCGCTTGCCCCGTGTGGTAGTTTGCATGTCATTATAGCCCCCACAGGCCCACAGGGAGTGGCACCATTAGGAGGTGTGGCTTTGTTGGAGTGGGTGTGGCCTTGTTGTAGGAAGTGTGCCACTGTGGGGGCGGGGTTTGAGGTTTCCTATGCTCAGGATACAGCCTAGGGTCTCAGTCAACTTCCTGTTGCCTGTAAGCCAAGATGCAGCCACCCCTAGTTTGCCTGCAGGCTGCCATGCTCCCCACCAGGATGATAATAAACTAAACCTCTGAAACTGTAAGCCAGCCACCGCAATTAAATGTTTCCTTTACAAGAGTTGCCATGGTGTCTCTTCACAGCGATAGAAACTCCAATGAGGACACCCTGCTCCCTCTCTTCCACATGCCGGCGCGCCCTTCTGCTTTACACCATGAGGTGATGCAGCCTGAGGCCCTCACCAGAAGCCCAGTAGGTGCTAGGGCCACACTCTCAGGTTTTCAGTCTCTAGAACTGTGAGGCAAAATAACTTTTTTTTTCCTAAATAAACTACCCATTCTTGGATGTTTCATGACAGCAACAGCAACAACAAAAACAGGCATCATATTCAAATCTCTAAAATAAATGCTCATTTTCACCCTCGAGCACCCAGATGACCCCAGACATCTGCTGACAAGAAACCGACATTCTGCATTTCTAGAGAACCAGTGTTCAGTGAAGATCCTTCTCCAGCCCATGCTGTTGGGCCCGCCCAGTGCAGTTCCCACCAGTAGCCAAGGACGATGACACTGAGGTCCCGTCTCCTTGTGTCCTCAGTCAAAACACCAGAATGAACCCATCTCCTTTTGAAAACGCAAAGAAGCGCACACTGTCTTCTCCAAACATTTCCTCTTTGTGTGTATCCTTTTCTTTCTTTTCCTGCCCGCTTTTCTCTTTTGTAATCAAGGTTATTTACTCTTCCTTTTGGACTAGCTTCTTTGACTAGTTTTGGGCTCCTGGAATACTCTAGAATGCTGTAGGAGATTCCATATGACAAGCAAGACTCGACTCTATCTCCAAACCCTAATTCTCGCACACACTTCCAATGACCATCAGCTCCAGCGCCCAAGTAGCTGGGGAGACCCCAGCATTCTCAGCCACGGCCGGCCTCACCTTTCCAAAGAAGTGCTGGGTGGACACGGCCAGGGCGTCGAAGCCACGGATGGCCCTCTTCAGCTCCCCTCGAGCCAGGCCCAGCTGCCTGGCCTGCCACTCACACCTGTCCCTCAGTCGCTGGGCCAGCTGCCGCTCCGCCTCTCGGGCCTGCAGGTCAGGCTTGGGTGCGAACCCATTCCGAGGAGCAGTGGTCCTCTGCTTCGGGTACCCTATGAAGAAAGAAAGCGTCACTTGGAACATTCCGTTCAACTGCAGCCTCTCACAGGAGCTCCCTAGACCCACGGGGCAGGGAAGGAATTACCCACAGTTTGCCATTTCAAGTATTAAACAGACAAAACAGGCTGGGACTTACACCATTTACTCGGTTTACTGGTTTTAAGTGCAAAGTTTATGCTTAGAACTAACAAACACATCACCAAATTTCTTTTCAGCTTCTGCCATTTCTTTAGGCCTGCTAGGGGAGAAGGAAGCCAGAGGGTCTTCTTTCTTTCTTTCTTTCTTTCTTTCTTTCTTTCTTTTTTTTTTGATTATTTATCTTTTTTTATTTTATTTTTCTTTATTAAGAAATTTTCTACTCACTCCTCATGCTATCCACAGACCCCCCTTTTTCTTGTTTCTTAAAGGGGATTTTTTTAAAAAATGATAAACTTTATTTAAAAGCCTTGGAAATAAATAAAAGCATCAAACAGCAAAACCAATCAGACCCACAGCTTGTACCGTAATGAACTTACAGTTAGAATTGGCATTCGAAACAGAAGCTCTGGGGCTTCACATTAAATTTTACACTGTCTGTATTGAATCTGCTTTATGTACTTACTGCCCTTAGACAAATGTCTCCTGGGAAATCAATCCAGCATCAACTCGGGTAGAAGTCAGGCTTCTGAGGAGGTAACGGCTCCTTCCTTAGTACCAGAGAGTGACGCTACAAGACCCTTCCTGCCCTTTCCAGGGCCTCTCTTGTGACCTTGTTCTTCAGTGTCAAGGTGATAACCTCTATTTGGGGGCTGGGGGAGCTTAGTTCCTATTGTACCAATGTCTTGGGGGGTCCCCCAGTGTGACTTCACATCATGCCCACAGCTACAGTATTGGTCCAAGCCCCCCATCAACTCCTCACTGCTTCTTCATTACAAGTAGAATGATCTTTCCAGAGATGCGAGGTGGTTCATCATTGCAGGAAGCCATCGTCTGTTCCTATCACAGTGTGCATCCCACCCGCAAAGCTCCTGTGAGTGGTGTGGCTCACAGAATGAACCAGACGTTTGCCAGGGTCCGAGGGAAGGGTTAGGGAGGTACAGGAGAAGAGCATTTTAGGCTGAAGTTTGAAGAAGGTAAGACTCTGGGAAAGAGCTCAGTGGAGAGAAGGCCATCATGGCCAGCGGCCCATGGGCCACCATCCCTCCACTGAGGCACAGAGACACACTGTCCCCACAGGCAGCCAGAGAGCCTGCAGGTGGCCATGACCTGACAACTCAGACATGATCTTCCTGTATTCAGGCAGATGACCCTGGGTCACCTCGAGTTATTCGGGGGCTCTTTCCTTCTCTTCTGACTTTTACTTCCTCTCCAAGACCCCAGGGTCAAGATACAAACCCCAAACCCAGTGTCTGACACACGGAGACACAGAGGAAGGTGGACTGTGAGAGCAGCCTCATCCAGAGGCTGACTTCGCAGCAGACACGATAATATTAATGGAATCGACTCCTTAACAAGTCATCAGACACTGAAGTGGGCCTCACAGGTGACACACCTTAATTTCTGGGACTTAGGTGGAATTGCTCCTCAATATAATATAGGAACTCAAGCAGGACAGGAACCTGGAGGCAGGAGCTGATGCAGAGGCCATGGAGGGGTGCTACTTACTGGCTTGCTCCCAATGGCTTGCTCAGCCTGCTTTCTTATAGAACCCAGGACCAGCAGCCCAGGGATGGCACCACCCACAATGGGCTGGGCCCTCCACCATCAATCACTAATTAAGAAATATCTTACAGCTGGATCTTATGGAAGCCTTCTCTCAAGTGAGGTTCCTCCTTTGCAGTGACTCCAGCTTATGTCAAGTTGACATAAAACCAGCCAGCATTGCTATCATTAGGTTAAAAAAATTAATACTACTGTTGAAAGTTACTTTTAAACTGGTATTATTACTACATTGTTTTTATTCATGTACTCAATGCTCTGGTATTCAACTGAATGCATGCAGTCAGCTCACATTTCTCCTCTGGGGGGTCACCCAGCAATGGACACCCTTGGCCAAGTCAGAGGCTCCCCTGAGAAGCTAACTTTTGGAATCAACACAATAAGCTTAGCAACGTTGTGACACTAAGTGACGCAGTGAAGCAGTCCTTGTTTAGGACTCCTTGTTGGCTGTACCATAATTCTCAGTCACTGTCAAGGCCTGGCCGAAGCCAGCCCAGTCCAGAGCTTCCCCATTAGGAGGGAAGCGCTGAGAAATGAGGCCGGCTATGGAGTTCGCTGTCGCTTCAGTTGAAGAGGGTTTGTGATGGTGAATCTCAATGGTCACCTTGGCTGCACAAATTTACAATTATATCAGTATCGTGCAAGGGTCCTTACCTCTACATTAGCAATGTTCAAAGAACTATATGAGCACCGACTTGCCATGACCTACAGACAGCTAATTTTATATGCTTCTTGCTAGGATTTTATATGCTTCGTGCTAGTATTTTTAAGGTCCCAAATACTTAATTCTTGTTATTAAATGTTTTCTCTGTGTCTGGTATCCTGTAAGGTCCAGTGGGTGAACAAGGAATCAGGCTCATCTGTGCTCTTTTGCCAATCCAGAAGAGTATCCCAGGTCCTCAGGCTCCTCTCTACCCAGGGTGCTTCCCATTTCCTCGTATGTGGGGCTAATCTGTGTCTCCAGCACCACCTCCCAGGGTTAGGAGCTTGCCCTAAATCTAGACTACATTCCCATTGTCCAAATCCTGACCCAGCCACAGTTTCTTTCAAGCTATCCCGCCGGCTGCGTAAATCAGGTTAGGGCAGAAGTAATGTATGCAGACCACAATGACATGTGACAGCTTAGCCCCCTGGGGGAAGCCAGTAACTGGACATCAGCACAAAGGTGAACGTCAACGGTCGTTTGCGTGCGAAGGCTGAGCTTCCACCAGTTTGCGTGCGGAGGCTAAGCACTGGGGAGGACCCGGTGTTGGAAAATGGAAAGCAAATATTAAAAATTCATTTGCAGCATCTGGTCACTACCCAGAGGAATGCCGTAGACGGAACAGGGCGATTTAATTGGATCCGGGAAGCTTATCGGACGTAGCAACAGAGCTGTGCTGGGGCCCGCACATTGATAATAGACGGAAGGCCATGACCTTCACACTTGTAAACAAGGTGGAAGCAAGGACTGGACACGGCTTTGATTGCCCCTCAGCTGGAGGGAAAGTCCTCTGTGAACCTGGTCACTGTCCTAGCAGAGGTGTATCCCAAGGGCATATGAGTAGGGTTCTTTGTGAGCTTGAAGACAGCTTTACTTTTACGAACGTAAACACAGGTCAGATTTTGTGAGACGGAGCACTGTTTTCCTACTTAGCACTGGCAGTTGTTCGCTGGGAGTGGCCTAGTGTGCCGGCTGGCTTTTGTCATCTCCACACAAACCAGAATAACGCAGGGACAAGGGAACTTGTTTGAGGGACTGCCTCCATCCGATTGGCCTGTGGTCATCAGGCCTGTGGGATATTTGACTGCCATTTTGCCCGAATTTAATTAATCACCCCTGACCTCTGAGGAGGAGGGAGGGGCTGGGGTCGAGTGAACAATCAATTCTACCTATACCCTGCACTTTCTAGGCATCCCTAAACTGCGGGGTCTAGAGAGTTTCTTGGACACATCTATAGAGGCCTCTCTAAAGCCGTGGGGACATGCGCTGTCACTGGGGAACTTTCCGGCTTCCATCCTAAGGACACTTCACGCAGATGCTCATCTGGGTCCTGTGTCTGATCCTCTGTAGCTCACTGGTAAGTGGAAGTAGGGCCTTCGCCGAAAGCCATGAGTAGACATGGGAGGCACTGGAGAGGAGGAGGAACTAAAAACCCTCACGCACTACCGCTGGGAATGCAAATGGCAAATTACTTTAGGAAACAATTTGGCACAATTTAAAGAAGTTAAGTGTAGTTGGATTTTTCTTTGGGCCTCCAGCTCAAACTTATTATTGATTATGAAAGCTCGGTCTTAGCTTAGGCTTGTTCTTAACCAATTCTTTTTTTTTTTTTTTTTTTTTTTTTTTTTGTGGTTTTTCGAGACAGGGTTTCTCTGTGTAGCTTTGCGCCTTTCCTGGAACTCGCTTTGGAGACCAGGCTGGCCTTGAACTCACAGAGATCCACCTGGCTCTGCCTCCCGAGTGCTGGGATTAAAGGCATGCGCCACCACCGCCCGGCCCTTAACCAATTCTTATAAGTTAAATTAACCCACATCTTTTCATCTATGTTCTTTTACATGGCTCAGTTATCTTTATTCATACTGCCCATCCTGCTTCCTCTCTGTCTGTCTGGTGACCCCACCTTCTTCTTCCCAGTGCTCTTTCTCTGTTCAGAAGTCCCACTTATCTCTCCAGCCTAGGTAGGCCATTCAGTTTTTTATTACACCAATCACAGTGACACATCTTCACAAAATGTACAAATATCCCACAGCAGTTAATCCTATCATTACTACATGAACCATACATCCAGTGTCTTAGTTAAGGGTTTTATTGCTGTGAACAGACACCATGACCACAGAAACTCTTAGAAAGGAAAACACTTAATTGGGGCTGTCTTACGATTTCAGAGGTTCAGTCTGCCAGCATCATGGTGGGATATGGCAACACGTAGGCAGACATGGTGCTGGAGAAGGAGCTGAGAGTTCTACATCCTGATCCACAGGCAGCAGAAGTGAAGACTGTCACACTGGGGGTGGCTTGAGCCTACCCCCATAGTGACACACTTCCTCCAACAAGGCCACGCCTCCTCACAGTGCCACTCCCTATGGACTCGTGTATTTGAACACTTGGTCTGCTGCTACTGCTGGTTGGGTAGGTCTAGGAGGTGTAGCCTTGTTGGGGGAAGTCATCACTGGGGGCTGGCTTTGAGGGTTTAAAGCCTCCCACCCTTCCCGGGGACTGCTCTCCAAGCTTCCTGATTACAGTAGGGGCTTGTGAGCTCCTGGCTTTCTGTTCCAGCCACCGTGCTGGCGGCTTGCTGCCCCACCATGACAGGCTCTGGAACCTAAGCCCTAATAAACTCCTTCTTCTGTAAGTTGGCCTGGCCACTACTGAGTCCTTGCACAGCTTCCCAGGACCTTCCATTTGGACCTGACTGGGGTGTCGAGGAAATGAAGAACATACAGACAGATGGACACACAGACAAAAAGTTGGGATTGGGTAGCCCGGGCTCTTGGCTAGAGAAACCAAAGTACCCCGGAAGCTCACTGTGTTTAATGTATAGAGAGGTGGGGTTATTACATCAGCTGGAAAAGGAGGCGAGTTTACCTAATCTCAGTGGGGACAGTCTCAGTAGGGGAACGGTCTGGGAACAGTCTGGGAACAGTCTGGGAACATCTCGGGGGAGAAAGCTACGGTGACCATTTTTTTCACACATTGTCTGCCTCTGAGACTAAGGCACTGAGACTGTGCCCACGTCAACAGCATGAATTGACTGGGAGCTTCACACACTCAGGACTTCCTCTGTTCCCTAGGGGTCATGCTGCTTTATCACGGCAACAGGAAAGTAACTATTACATTGGGGTATGCACCAAGGTGGGGGAAGGGGTTATTAAAGAAGACAGTAAAATAGCAACATATTACATGATTCCACATGTATGAAACTTTAGGAAACACAGACTACTGTGACAGAACAGAGCAGAGGTGGTGGGGAATGGGATGTGGTGGGCTATGCACATGGGCCTGACGAGATCACCAGGACGTTTTGGAAGAAGATGGATATGTGTGTTATCCTCATTGAAAGGTGGTAAAACCTCACGGGTAAGGGCACACATCAAACCTGACCAAGATGTACACTTTACATATAGGTGATTTAACATGTATTAATTATTAATTGTGTGGCATTTCATTGATATAAATATTTCAATATTTCAACTTTTAAAACATTCTTATATTTTGTGCATGGACTGGAAACAATCCAAAGCTAGATTTTATTACATACAGGCTGTTTTTCTCCCTTTTATGAAATGCTACTTGAGCTTAGACCTTCAAAGTGTGATTTTTTTTTCCCAACTGAATTATTTTTACAAGTTCTCATAAGAGCACATATTCCTTTGCAAAGAAATTCTCCCACATATACATGGCATAACCTCTTGTTTTTATAGGTAAAACTCATGCCCAAACAGGTTCCTCTGGTATCGGATGAGGAAAACCCAGCCTGTGTGTCAGGCTGGCACACACACATTGACGGCCATCTGAACGAACTCAGTGCCAAACCCAGGCCTCACAAAACAGCACGGACCGTGTGTGTAAGTACCTGGTGAGTGTGTAAGTACCTGGTGAGTGTGTAAGTACCTGGTGAGTATGTAAGTACCTGGTGAGTGTGTAAGTACCTGGTGAGTGTGTAAGTACCTGGTGAGTGTGTAAGTACCTGGTGAGTGAAGCTTGGTGGAAGAAGACGCTGCTCTCTTGGGAGACGAGACGGCAGGTTTGTTAGCGTCTGGGTCTTTCTGCGATTCTTTCTTCGTTCCTGCGTACAGTTTGTAAAGAGGAACAGAAAGAGAAAGGGGGTGGTTATGTGAGGCACCATAACACGAGCTGCTGTGGAAAAGGCAATGTAATAAAAGGCAAACAGGACAACAAGGAATCCCTGGGTCATTTGTTACCGTCAACGCCCCCGCCCCTTTGCCGGGGAGAATGATGACGCGCTTATTTATAACAAAGGGATTTAGTTCTAAGTGTGACCTGAAACGGGGCCATTGTCTCTGGTTTGATGAAAACAGCCCTTGCTCTGGTGGGCCCAGGACCCAGTGACCTCACACAATATCTAGGAATTAAAATTTCATTGCACTTAGGCACGAACTTGGTCTACTGAAGACAGGGAGGGATGGGATAGACACAAGTACCTGCTGAGCCACGGGGGTGGGGGGGGTGGGGGGGGTGGGAGGGTGGGGGAGTGGGAGGGGGGGTGGGGGGGTGGGGGGGGCAGGGGGTGGGAGGGGGGTGGGGTCTCAGCCGGCTCGAATTCATTTCCAGAGGTGACCTAGCCATCACTAGTCCCCTCGATTGCAGCTGAGCCTTCCTGGAACTACTCCAGCTGGCTCAGCAGGAGGGGTAGCCTGGGCACGGGTGTGCTCTAGGGGCACGTGCAGACGCCCCCAGAGGATGACTGAGGGTTCAGAGTGCCTTCCCCCTGACAGCTGAAGTCTGCTCATCCTCAGTGTTGCTAGGTAGACTGCCCTGTCCACCCATTCGTGCTCCCAGGGGACAGTGTGTGCACGAGTCACATTCTCCCGGCCCACGCCTCGCTGGCGCTGACAGGCCAGGCAGGTAATTACTGACAGACGCCAGAGGTCCTTGCACAGCAATCCTATGCGTGGCTTTGTTTAACAGCGATCAGGGCGAGCGTGTGAACGGACAGACACTGTGCCCACGTCTCTCCCTGGTATGCACTCTTCATTCACTTGGCAGAGCAGGCCTCCCCTGATGTTTAAACTATGCTTTGCTGATTCTCCCTCTTCAAACACTTTAATACCATCGTCTTTTACTGCCTGTAGTTTTAGGTTTTAACATGGCTGAATACATCCCCTCCACCACTGCTTCCCAGCTCTGAAGTCTTGAGAACATTATTAAAGGTTTGTATGTGTGCTCGCACACACACTGAAGGTCTACTGAGGCTGCAGGGGCTGACGTGGAGACCTTGAGAGCCCATCCACCATCCCCGCTCCTGACATCACAGGTAACAAACCCAGGGCTAGCCTCACCCTTCCGTCCCTGCCCTCTGCTTTTACTTTAGATCAACCAATAGGGAAAGAGACCAAGACTCCTGGGAACTAAGCAGGGAAGCACTAGCTGCCTCCAGAGTCCCCTAACATGTTTCCTGCTTTACAGGCAGTACTAAGTTAGTTAGTACTCATGAGTACTTAGCCTGAACAGCGGTTTCCATTCCACTCCCATGGAGCAGTCTACCACGCCAACTGGAAATTTAAGTACTGATAGTTTTGACTTTGAAATTCCACTTCTGCAAATCTCACTGTGGAACACTTCTCCAGGCATGCCAAATACATACTCAAAGACAGTACATTATTTACAACCATAAATACGTGAATACAGACAAAATTCACATTGAAGAATCCCTAAATAAATATATAGTCAAGCCATGGAGTGCCACACCGCCATTAAAAAGAATGAATTGGCTCCCTATTGTACCGAGATGGAAAGACATCCACAATAAATGCAAACGTTAGTTGTTGAATAGGATTAAGGTGTTGTCTCCTTATCACACAAAGGAGCGCGTGCATTAGGTAATCAGACTTCCAGGAGTGCTGAGTTCTAAGCGGTAGGATGAAATGGCTTGACTGTGGTGTGTGATGAGTGTGCATTGTTTCCATGTCGAGGCAATAGTAAAATGAGAGAGATCAACCTCAAGGTGCTCGGTAGTCTGTGTGGTGTGTGGAATGTCAGGAGGGCCTGGTCCCAGACTGTGCTAGGCTGAGGCTCATCCTGTCCAGCGTCTGCCTGGCCAGTAGACTATCCTGTTGGTTGGCTCTTTTCTCCTCCCCTAAGCCTCTGTCTCCTGTTGCCTCTCTAACAAAGGACTTCCCCCAGGCCTCTCTCAGCAGAGTAACTTGGGGCTCACATTCTCTCTGTTGTGGCTTGAGTATGAAGTGGCCACTGGAGGCTCCCAGGTCTGAACACGAGATCTTCGGCTTGGTGACATTGTTTTGGAGGACTTTGTCACCTTTAGGAGACAGAGCCAGGCTGGAGGAGGCTGGCTGCTAAGGATAGACCTTACCTGTTTCAGCCTGGCCCTCATACTGGCCCAAGCTTTTGCCTCTTTCTATGTGAGGTTCATGTGTTCTGTGTTTCTGTGGCTTCTTGTTTCCTGACTAGCTTCTTTGGTGGCTCCTTGTTTTGTTTTGTGGCCCAGCT
This sequence comes from Peromyscus eremicus, assembly GCF_949786415.1. Classification (NCBI taxonomy): domain Eukaryota; kingdom Metazoa; phylum Chordata; class Mammalia; order Rodentia; family Cricetidae; genus Peromyscus; species Peromyscus eremicus. The sequence goes on along the minus strand of NC_081438.1, from coordinate 38,318,978 downwards.
TCTTTACTTTGGCAGGACACTAAATTTTTTTTTCTGCTTTAATGTGCACTGCTCAAAATTTCTTCCAATCAAACATTCTCTTTAACTCAAAGTTTTAATGTGATATTCACTTCACCCTTAGATGCAAAGGGATTTCTCTTTTGGATTCCTGGGCTGCTAACGACAGCCTGATGCTATGATAAATCTCAGCCTTTTTTTGTAGGTGATCTGTTTTACTCTCTTGCAAAGCTCTTAGTGCCTCTTATTCTCACTCTGGTGTGTCTGGTTGCCTTTTTTAAGTCGATTATGCAGGTGTCTAGCAGACCCCTTTAACCCACATCCTATGGCTCTGAGACATTTTTCTTGATACATTGGTTTGATAATGTTGCTTCCTTTCCCTCTGATTTCTCATTTTATGGATGCCCTACTATCTGGGCTCTAACCTGTAGGTGATGTCTTACTTTGGACAGCTTCCATGTGCTCAGTCACATCCAAGACGGCCCAGTTAAACTAAGTGTCGCTTAAACCTTTTCCCTTTCCCCTCCCCAGCTCAGTGACTGTCCCCTGTGCCTACACCAGAGACACCGATCCTGCCTCTCTCTCCCCCTTTCTCATTTCTTTACACTCAGTAGAACACCATCTCTGAGATACACACATTTCCTCTCTTTCTCCAGCTAGTCCACCACCGCCCCCATTCACTGTAATTTCCAAACTCAGACTACAGCAGCCTCCCTCCTCTGCTGGTCTCTGACTGAATCCTGCCTCAGACCTCAGCACGGGGTGGGGGGGGGGGGGTGGGGGGGGGTGGTGGTGTTTCCAGGTGCTCTCACCAATCTCTGGTCCTCTCCCACATGGCTTGACAATTGAAGGCATTGCTTACCCACACACAGGTCCCATTAGACAATCATTCTATCTGAAACACCTACTTACTAAATATTTATAAATAAAAGGAGTTGGTTAATTTTGCTAAATAAGCATGTTTCTTTTCTCTGTGGAAGATGAAATCAACCTCGAGATGGGGTGATTCCTGACAACGTGGAGACTTCCTTGTGCTGGTTAGGGTTTGTCAACCTGATACACACTAGAGTCATTAGGAACTGGGAGCCCATGCTGAGAAAATCCCTCCATCAAGACTGGCCTGTGGGCAAGTCTGTGGTACATTTTCTTTTGATGATTGACATGAGCAGGGCCACCCCAGGCAGATGGTCCTGGGAGTTATAAGAGTGCAAGCTGAGCAAGCCATGGGGAGCAAGCTAACATAAGCATGCACCTACGGCCTCTGCTTCAGTTTCTGCCTCCGGGTTCCTGCCTTGAGTTCCTGCCTTGAGTTCCTGCCTTGACTTCCCTCAGTGATGGTGTGTGACCACCCGTAGGCTGCAGTGAACCTTTTCTCCCCAAGCTGTTTTTGGTCATGGAGCTTTATCACAGCAATAGAACCCTAAGACGCGGTTCCTGTTTTCTCCTTTTCATTCCCTCTCCATTCCCCTCCCCTCTTCATAATGAAGAGGCCTTCTCTGAGTGGGTAATGAGAAATCATTGTACACTCTCAAACCAAATGAGCAAAGCTCTGGAGAGCATGAGTTTGTGGGAAAAAAACATACTGGTTCTCCTGGGGATTCGAGACACTGCCCGATCTGTTAAATCCGAGAAAATTGTGTGGGGATTCAAGACACTGTCTGATCTATTAAATCCGAGAAAATGTGTGTAAGTTAGTGGTGGGAAATTGCTCACATTTTTGACACCAATACAAATAGTCCTTGGGGTTTTATTCCTTGGGGATGGTTTTAGTGAGGCAAACCCAGAATTTATCTGGTGATCTGCCTCATTTTACTTGGTAATTTACCTCTGAGATGAGTTTCTCTCTGGGAAAGAGAAGAGCCAGAGGGAGCCTTGCTGGGCAGGTAATGCTTGAGCTGGGCTGCAAGGAGGACTGGAGACTAGCAAAGAAGAAAGCCTGACCCGGAGAGTGAACATGTGAGTGCATGTGTGCCAAGGTCCACAGTCAAAGAGAGAATGAGTGTGCAGGGGGAGGAGCGGATAGCTCGTCTGCGCATCCAGCCCGAGTCACCCGATGGTGTTTAAGATCACTGGACCAAAGGAAATACCCTTCCTCTGTTTCCTTTTTAACATATCTGAACCTTCCCCCATGAAAATCCATTCTGAGGCAAAATAAGGCTGTTTTATGAAATAGAAACTGTTCGATACTGTACCTTTCAGTAAATGGGAAACTGGGATTGATGCTGCTAACGAATGAGATAATGATAAATGAAAACTAGAGCGTCACCAGGAAGCTACATTGCTCTTTGTCCCCTGGTGCTTTTCATAACTGAATTGGCCACCTAAGATTACAGATCAAGCCTCAGCCACCCACAGTACACACACACACACACACACACACACACACACACACACACACACCCCAAAGTAAACCCCACATCTTCCCTAAAATATTATAGACCATGGAAGAATAGGAAAAAATACACTTTTTTCTTCATTTTTATTACCATCCCTCCAGGCATAACCACAATGGGCCCACCGGATGGCATTATGGAAGACCTCTCTATGGATCTGTAGTGATTTTCTTAATAAAATACTATTATTTAATATACTATGATACTGACTTGTGAATAAAAAGCCAGAGCCCACAGAACGGCTACCCAGGTGGAGGAGTGGCCACCCAAATGCCATGGGCAGCTAGGAACAACACTGCCATCTCCTTCCTCCCCAGTTAGGGCAGAGTGGTTTTGTCATGTGTTCCTTTGTTTTTGTTTTATTGCTCCCATATACAGTATCACTGAGTTTACAAAGGCTATACCAGTGAAGTCGGTTTTTACCAAACGCTCTGTGAGTGATTTTCAACTCTATTGTATCCCGTGGCCCCGGTCCACCTTCCTTACCAAACAGCTGCCCACTGCAGACTTACATATGATGTGTGCATTAAGTCTACCATCAACTGAAGTTCAGTTGTTTGTACTAACGGTTCTTAGCAGTTCTGAGCAGTGTTGCTTTGGATAGGTGTGTACGTATCTCTGGTACACACGTCTGAGTTTCCCACAGCGCTCTAGTTCGCTTCTCCGTGGCTGTGATAAACACCATGACCAAAACCAACTTGGGGACAAAAGGGTTGATTTGACTGATGGGTCACAATCCATCATCACAGACTCAACACCAAGTCAGGAACTCAAGGCAGGAGCCTGGAGGCAGGAACTGAAGCAGGGAACAATGAGGAATGTTGGCTGGCTTCCCCTGGCTTGCTCAGCTACCCTTCTTACATCTCCCAAGCTCACCTGCCTAGGGATGGCACCGCTGAGGTAGGTTGGGCCCCCTCCACCAATCAGCAACCACGAAAACCTCCCACAGACAAGTCCAAGAGCCAATTTGATGGAGGCAATCCCTCAGTTGACAGTTTTCTACCCAGTGTGTCAAGTTGATAATGGCTGCTAACTGATGACAGGGACCCTATACTATAGGCTGTGACAAAAAGATGACCTTGTGCACGGTAAGGGCTGAGTATACTGCCAGGAATTACACGTGTGAAAAAAAAAACCCACTTGTTAATAATATTGTATTAGTTATGGCCAATATTTTTGTTTGTGTGTATGTGTACTCATTCATGTGTGTGCAGGTGCACACATGTGGGGTATACATGCATGCATGCATACAGAAGATAAGAGGCCAATATCAGATGTCATTCTACAGGAGCCGTTCACTTTGTCTTTTGAGATTTGGGCTGGCCAATTAGGCTAGGGTGGGTACCTAGTGACATTTAGGGATCTGCCTGTCTCTGCCTTCTCAGGGCTGGGATTACAAGCACGCACCGCCATGTCTGGATTTCTCATGTTCTGAAGATCAAACTGAGGTCCTCACGAGGCAAGCATTCAACTGTCCGAGCCATCTCCTCAGCCCTGTTACCAAAATGTTTTTAGAACCGGCTTTCTGACGCCCTTACTGATTTGTATGTTGAAACTCAATCTCCAATATGATGGTACTATGAAAGGCAGGGCTTGAGGAATTTTATGCCCTGCTGTTTATAAAGCATCTATTAGGGCATTTTAAAATAGGCTGAATAGCACTACCACAGAACTGAGCAAACCTGGCGTACTCAATCACAATTGATGAGGCTGGTGCTAGTCTC